>NC_041404.2:116264104-116628270 GCF_900747795.2 Erpetoichthys calabaricus
CAGGCACGTCCAACCGGGAGAAGGCCCCGGGGAAGACCCAGGACACACTGGAGGGACTATGTCTCCCGGCTGGCCTGGGAACGCCTCGGGATTCTCCCAGATGAGCTAGAAGAAGTGGCCGGGGAGAGGGAAGTCTGGGTATCTCTGCTCAAGCTGCTGCCCCCGCGACCCGACCTCGGATAAGCGGAAGAGGATGGATGGAGGGTGCAGAACAAATGCGCGCTCTCTTGTCGCTATAAAAGTAATGTTCTTTCTTAGCCAAATATGTGCCTTACCTATCTGTGTGTAAAGAATGCTGATGAGATCTGAAACAAACAGTAGTCAATGTGCATGCTGCCAGTTGAATAGTGAATAAGCTACTCTTTTGGGTTCATATATTTGTAAATCTGACTCTGAAGGAGTCAGTGCCTCACCAGCTTCAGTACTGGCAACAGAAATCGTCAACATACAGTCTGCTGGCGCCAGTGGCCGAGGACCTTGTCTATGCACCTGCATTACAGGCATTCGTTGAGCAAATATTTTAACTGTGCGACTATCTGTGCAACAGAAGTCATTGCAACATTAATAAATCTCTCGAAATGTGTGCTTGTTTAAAGCTTAATAGTAACGTGCTTGCACAGACTGGTTTTTCGGGTTGAAACATTTGATCTTGCTGACTGTACTCATTAGGCCACTTAATCTGTTTGATCATTGATAGTCATGCTGTGTTTAACGGCATTATGAACTGTGAGTGTATTTTGATGACTGAAACATAACTTGCATTGAAATATGTGTGACAAAAATTGGTACTGTTTTAGAACAGGTATTATTCCAAAGTAGAGCATCTTCTATGTGAACATAGCATGCTCACATTGTGTTCAAATTTCCTCCCCATTTTTCCCATAGCAATTACTTGCACTAAATTGTCACTAAGAAGGTGAGGGGCACGATATTTGTATGTACTATATTTGTCAATCAACATGCATATTGAACTTATCTCTGTTTAATTTTGCACAGATTGCCTATTTGTACAGAAGGCCATATACTATGTTTTATTCCAAAATTTAATCAGAGTCTGCATCCTGTACAGTGCCAGACGGCGCACTGCATGATAATGTGCAGTGAATACACTTGACTTGAGCATTCATAGTTTTCATACTCGGTACGTTTAGCATTCGTTTACTCAGAGGTTGATGCGGTTGCTGCTTCCTGAGTAGCTCTTCTTTTCTTCACCCTAGAATGTGAAGCCGCTTCTTCTCTTCTTTCATCTGTATCTTTCCGCGTTAAAATTGATTAAGTCAGCATATATGTTGCAATTACTTAGTATGTTTTCCTTAACTTTTCACTTAAGCTGGCACTTAAATTCAATCTGCCTCAAGAATGATTTAAGATATGAAGAGGTAGGGCAGTGTTCTCCCTAGCGTCTGTTAGCCGGGAAATTTAGTTGAGCGCCCAGCTGTCATCTCGCATGACATTGTGAGATGACAGTAGCAGATCTACAAGCACAGGCAGATCTAATGATCTGCAGAGATGGCAAGGGATGAGCGGGCGGGTGGGAAAACAGTTTAGAAGCAGGATCGCAAGTGGCAAGGGGAGAGGCGCAGGCCGGGATGTTTCCGATCACTCGATGCTGAACAAGCTAATAGCGAGGACAAGGTGGAGCGGAGTTCACAAGCAAACAGTATGGGGAGGTGGGCTTTCAAGAGGGGGCTGTACATGGTAATAGCGGGGGTGTAGCAGCTTAATACAGTAGCAAGGAGTATGGGGAGGTGGACAGGCGAGAGGGGCTGTACATGCTAACAGCAGGGGCAGAGCGGCAGTTCACAAGCAAAGAGGATGTGTAGGTGGGCGGGCGAGAGGAGGACTGATAAAATAAAAAAGACTAGTGGAACCAGCCTGTCAGATAGCAGAAAAAAGTGTGTCAGGAAGTAACGTCTCTGTTCTCAGTGTCAGTGCAATCTGTGTATTGCTGCTAAGCATACAGCTGCTCTCTTCTTGTTCAGTACATAGCAAACCAATATATATAAAGTTGTTTAAGCATTAGGTGTGTTCTGTGTGCAAAAATCCTTGTAGCACTCACTGTGGTTCCTGTTAAAGTGACTCCCTCTGCCGTTTTTATATTTGCTCATACTGAGGGTTTTGTTAAAGTGACCCCATCTGCCGTTGTTATATTCGCTCATATTTTGGACCTGCGTCCATATTGCAAAAAGTGTGCAGAAACCCTTGCAGCACACACTGTGTCCTGAGCAAAAGTTTTGTCACTGAATTGCTGAGGGTTTTGTTAAAGTGACCCACCTGCCATTCCTTTTTTTGTTCATATCTTGCCCTGCCGTAGTGCAAGTGTGCATTGAATATCCAACAGACTCCCACTTTCCCACTCAAAAGTCTTATTCATAGGTACTTTTAAATTTTTTCCAAACATTTTATCAACATGAGTAAAAAAAGTGTTCAGAAAATAACAGTGCTCAGTTATTTCAGAAAAGAGATGCCACAAACTAATGAAGGTGCAGCATCAACTCCTGATGTGGCAATTTCAGACAAAGACATTACAGAGGATGGTCTATCAGGAGAAATCTCTTTAGCACACACTCTGCCAATTGGTAAATCTAAGCATCGCTTATCCAGCATAAACAAACAATGGTTTAAAGATTTCGACTGGCTAATGGTCAAAAAAAAAAAAATGGTATGTGGTGCTCATTGTGCATGAAATATTCAAACAAACACCCCCCCAAGGAGGGAGTTACCTTGGGTAAACGTGTCATGCACAAGAATTCGAAAAGAAAGCTTGCCGGACCATGAAAAAACCTCTGCTGACCTTTTAGGAAAGCGTGTACTAGAGCAAACTGGAATCGGTCAAAGTGAAAGATCTGTATCTGTGTTAACTTACAGAGAGATGCCTTTGTGGGAGCTTTAAGATCCATGTATTGGTGGGCAAAAAATGAGTTGCCACATACAACGTTGTTTGAAAAGCTGTTGGAACACTGTAAAAAAAATGGGTTGTTCCTTTCTACAACATCTCAGTGTTGGTAAAAATGCACATTACACCTCTGAAAGAATAATGCAAGAGCTGCTGGATGTCTTTGCAACAGAAATAAAGTCTAACATACTGAAAAATATACATGCTGAAAATTTTTTCAGTATTCTGTGTGATGAAACCACAGACATATTAGTTGTAAAACAATTATTCACATTAAATGTTTGCCAGGTCACTAAAGAGGTCAGAATTAGTTTTGTGTCAACCTGAACTATGATTGATGCCAAAGCGGAGACTATAACCAACACACTGAGTGAGACTATAGACACTCTAGGCTTGAAAACTACTAATCTGGTTGGACTAGGGTCAGATGGAGCAGCTGTTATGATTGGGAAACAGAAAGGTGAGGCAAAACTGCTTAAAGATAAAACATCTGGACTCTTGGTCAACTGCCACTGTGTAAACCACCTATTGGCCCTTGCAAGTGCCCAAGCAGCAGCTGCTGTAGCTTATTTAACAAAACTGAACAACATCTTAAGGCAGCTGTTCTATCCATCCATCCATCCATTTTCCAACCCGCTGAATCCAAACACAGGGTCACGGGGGTCTGCTGGAGCCAATCCCAGCCAACACAGGGCACAAGGCAGGAAACAATCCTGGGCAGGGTGCCAACCCACCACAGGACACACACAAACACAGCCACACACCAAGCACACACTAAGGCCAATTTAGAATCGCCAATCCACCTAACCTGCATGTCTTTGGACTGTGGGAGGAAACCGGAGCGGCAGCTGTTCTATTTCTTCCAAAATTCTTCAGTTAGGATGGCTGGTTTAATGGAAATCCAAAATATTCTGAACATTCCCCAGATTAAGCTGAAAATGGCCAGTGACATTCCACAACGGGCACTCTACTGAGACTGCACTGCTTTCAGTAACTAATGCTCTTAGATCTGCTCAAGCTTCTTCTCTCTCCTCTGTCCTTATCCTCCCTGACCTTTCGTCAGCTTTCAAAACTGCTAACCACTCTTTGATTACCTCTGAATCAGTATTTCCGCCTTGGACTGGATCAAGTGCTACATCTTGGACTGATCCTTTTGTGTTTACTGGTCTAACTCCTTATCTACTCCATAGAAGTTTACTACAGGTGTGCCTCAAGGATCACTACTGAGTTCGCTTCTCTTTTCGTTCTGCATTCGTCCCTTAGTCAATGTAATTTCTTCTCATGGCTTCTCCTACCATCTCTGTGCTGTTGATGCACATATCTTCCTCTCAATTCCATCTTACAACCCACAGCTTTCAGCCCAGATCTCCACCTGTCTCTCTGCCATTTCATCATGGATTAATGGTCATCACCTTAAACTTAACCTTTTAAAGTCAGATATTTTGTATTTGTTCTCTCATCTTCCTTTGTCAAATTTGCCTCTGTGCATCACCCTTGAAGTTGCTACTCTTTCACCATCAGTCATGATCTTGGTGTGACTTGAGACTCCTTGCTTTCATTCATCGAAATGAATGATGTCTCTCTTTTCATCCTATTTGAACAGCACCAATTTACTTGTATTTAGATGTCTTTTATATGTATTTAGATGTCTTTTATAAACACACCTTTTCATTAAATATTTTGGAATTGCTTAATTTCTTTCTTACAGGGTAACTACTGTGGTACTGACAATGTATAATTTATACTCACTTTTGTCTTAGTCTAGCTGCAGGCATAATTATGTTGTAGTTCTACCTCCTTGTGCTTGCTTTTTTATCTTGTTCTCTGTTACTTTTGATGTCTGTAGCTTCAGTCTTGTATGTATAATAACTTGCTTTGTGATATTGCTTTTTGTCAGGCAGTCTGTTAAATAAATAATAATTTGTGTACCTTTTTCATTAATAGTCTGATAAAGATACAAAAAATAAAAGGAAAAGAGAGGGACAAATGCACCCAGCTCAAAAATGAAATATTTTACCTTATTAGTAATAGTGAATGTGCCAGACAGGGGTGCTACTGGCTCAAAAAATGCATTTTTCAGTGTCTCTTGTGTTACAAAAGTTCAGATGATTTTTGAAATAAAGAAAATTGCAAACCTAACTTACAAAATCCATTTGGAGATGCAAGATTGATTTTTTTCTAATAATTTACTGTTAGAAAGAAATGCACGCTATATGTGTTAAGCCTATAGTAGTGTTATATCCAAAGGAATTATTCCTCTCCACAAACAGTCTTCAGCTGGTTTTAATCTTGTGGCTGCATGTTTAGCACTGAACGCAAAGGGAAATGACATGCACTATGCACCCTCTGTTTGAAGTGATCACTTGATGGATTACATGCTCAGTCATAATGGGTGGGAAAGTACATTTAGTTTTGATGGAGTTATGCATTTTGTAAGCTTAGATAACTAAAGCTATCTTTTTTTTCACAGCCGCAGTCACTCATCCTGTAATGCTGGCCTTCAACTAGAAATCTATTAGTGGACTGAAATTAAATGTGGTTAAACCATTAAAAGCTGCAACTATGCTCTAACTTAGTTTACATACTTGCAAAGGCAAATTAAACATCATAATATAAGCTTAAATAAAACTCTCTGATCCAAATATCAATGGACCGACCGTGTCAGGCAGCATGATGCAATATTTTATTGCTAAAAACTAGGAAATGTAGAGTTTCAATTTTTGTTTTTTCTTTGAATGTTATAAGGGTAACAATTTGGTGTATACAACAGAATATGCAAAATACACTTTTACAATTCTTAAAACAATAATTAATAAATAATCCAAGACATGTTATTGAAATTTGTTAGTCAAAAAAAAAGTAAGTAGCTTCTACCGTTCTACCTATAAATTAGTCATACTTGATGCAATAAAGTTCAGTGTTGTCATTTTCTACCTGCTTAGGGTGAGGGAGAGTCTATCAGTACATGCTTTGATCTTGTTCTGTGCCTCTACATGTGTTAAACCTTCAGCATTCACACCATCAATGGATACCACCCAGTCTCCAACTCCAACATTCTGCTGGGCTGCCTTGCCACCTGGAGTTAGCTAGAAAAACAAAACAAAAAATGTTAGGAAACAAATGGTAGGCATGCAGATGCTTAGAACTATATCAGGGCCAGCTCAGATTCAGTTATTTTTGTCTTGACCATGTGGCTTAAAAAAAAAAATCCAAATTCTAAACCTAAACAGTATAATCAAAAACAGATTGAAAAGTACCTTAATCATTAGAATAAAATCATCTAGCTGTGGTATATATGCTGCAAAAGATTATCTAGTAAATGTTTTGTGAACGTACATCTCATAGACAGAAAATTGCTTCAGCTAATAAAAATGTATCTTACTGTTGGAAGTTTCTTTTTGCACCCACCTTCATAGTATTAAAGGTCCCTAAAGTCTTACTATGTCGCTACTTGGTAGCCTATTCCAAGTGTCTACGGTTCTCTGAGTAAAGAAAAACTTACCAATATTTGTGTGAAATTTACCCTTAACAAGTTTTCCAACTGTGTCCCCATGTTCTTGATGAACTTATTTAAAAATAACAGTCTCCATCCACTGTACTAATTCCCTTCATAATTTTAAAAACTTCAGTCATGTCACCACTTAATCTTCTTTTGCTTAAACTAAAAAGGCTCAGTTCTTTTAAACTTTCTTCAACCTCTTCAGCCCTGGAATGAGCCTTCTCTGGACCTTTTCTAGTGCTGCTATGTCTTTTTTGTAGCTTGGAGACCAAAACTGCACATAGTACTCCAGACAAGTGCATTATAAGGCTTGAGCATAACCTCCTTGGACTTGCACTCCATACATATTGCTATATAACCTAACATTCTGTTTGCCTTCTTAATGGCTTCTGAGCACTGTCTGAAAGTTGATAGCAGAGTCAGCAATGACTCCTAAATCCTTCTCATAAGGTGTGCTCTCGATTTTCATACCTCCCATTGTGTATTAAATCCTAAAATTTTTACTTCCTATGTGTAATACTTTACATTTACTGACATTAAATTTCATCTGCCAAAAATCTGCCTAAGTTGTGTGCTGTCCAAGTACTTCAGTAAGGATTTAACAGATTTTAAATTATCTGCCAATCCACCTATCTTGGTATTATCTGCAGACTTAACCAGCTTGTTACTTATATTCCAATCCAAACCATTTATATATATTAAAAACAGCAGCAGCCCTAGCACTGATCTCTATGAAACACCACTCTTAACATCACCCTATTCTGACAATTTTCCGCGCACCATCACCCTCTACTTCCTATGTCTGAGTCAATTCTGCACCCATCTACAAACATTATACTGAACTCCCACTTCTTTTAGTTTGATGCCCAACCTCTCATGTGGCACCTTTTCAACTGCTTTCTGAAAGTCAAGATAAATAATATTGTGTGATTCACTTTGACCATATCCTTTTGTTATTCCAGCATGTCAGTCAAACATGATCTCCCTCTTCTGAACACATGCTAACTATTCAGAAAAACTCCTGTATTTGCCATGTGCTGCTCAATGTTATCTTTAATAATTCCTTGCATCAATTTTCCTGCGATGCAGCCTTTAGTTGCTTGGATCTGCCCGGTCACCCTTTTTATATAACGGAATAATATTTGCCATTTTCCAGTCCTTTGGAATCTCCCCAGTGTGAGTTGACTTCCTAAAAATGTGTCAAGGGTTAAAATATGTACTCGCTAGCCTACTTAAGAACTTGAGGGTAAATATTACCTGGTCCTGGTGATTTATTTGCCTATTTAATCTGAGCAGTACTTCTCCCTCAACAATTTCTAAATCACCTCCTTAGAAGTCCCATTTACCACTGGGAAGTTATCCACTTGCTCACTTGTGAAGACCTCAGAAAAATTACGTTTAGAGCATCTGCTATTTCACTGTCTGTATCATTTAATTCCCGTTTACAATTCCTAAAGTATTTAACCTCCTCCTTGACTGTTCTTTTACTACTAAACTACTTAAAAAATATCTCAGGGTCATCTTTTGCCTTATTTGCTATATTCCTCTCCAATTGTCTTTTAGCCTCCCTAATATCCTTTTTAATGATTGCCCTTACATTCTCATACACCCTACGATTCATTTTGGAGTCATTAGTCTTATACAGCTGTTTTTTCCTTTTTTTCTGTTAATGTCAAAGGGCAGGAGATTACTATTAGAAAGAGGCTTTACAAATTAGATCTACATAGGAGGAGTGCCAGGAGGAAACCTTTGCTGTGCAAAAAGATCATCAGGGCAATACTAAAATTTGACATTGAACACCTAGGCAAAGATATGCTCTGGACTGACAACGCAAAGCTACACTTCCAGGGCATTGTACAATAGCTGACCTTGCTCTCTAACCACTAAAGGTCATGCAAAAAGACTATTTCCCCTCTGGGATTAATTAAGTATATCAAACAAAAATTAAACTTGTTTGGCTACATTGCCAGAACACGTTTGGTGAAAACTAAAGACTGCATTTGATCAGAACACCACCATACCAGCTGTAAAGAGTGATAGTGAAAATGTTATAGTTTGGGGCTGTATTACTGTATCAGGGCCTTGGCAACTCATCATCATAGAATCCACCATGAATTCATCATTGTACAAGAGGGTGACTGAGGGTAATACAAGTCCATTTATCAGAAGATTAAAGCTCACCTGAAGGTGGACCTTGCAACATGACAATGCCACTAAATATACCATCAAATCCACCAAGTAATGGCTGAAAAAACAGAAATACAGACTTCTGGAATGGCTAAGTCAAAGCCCAGATCTGAATCCCATCAAGATGCCGAGGACGGGATTTGAAACAGGCTGTACATGCAAGATAACACCTACCTGAGGTGGTTTCTATCCAAAAATATTGAAAATGAAAAGAAAATCAAGGGATGTATTTACTGTTTTACATCACCGTATATATATGTGTGTGTGTGTCTATAAGCGTTGAGAGGTGACAAATTCCTGTATGTAGAAATATACCTGGCTAGCTGATTCTGAACTTTTTTTAATTACATAAAAAGCACATTATGATAACACATTCTCTCCCCACATTCATACTTTCGTCCTACAACCCAGACATGAGTGTTAGGTTAACTGGTGATTAAGAATCTGTCCGGAGTAAGAAAGTGTGGGTGGGTGCAGAAATGTGTCCTGTATTACACAGGTAACAAATCCAGAGCTGGTTCCTAATTTGTGTCCAGTTCTCTCAATGACCCTAAATATTAATTAAGATGATTTAAATACAGGATGGATGGATGCAAGTAACTGCCTTTATACAAATCAAGTTAAATAAGCAGATATTGCAGCATCAATAAATTCCCTATAGACAGTCCTGGGTGAAATCCAAATTTTAATTGATATGTATACATTTTAAAGAGTAAATTAAGTAAATAAATTAAACTTTATTGCCTTTCACAGAATGACAAAAAAGATTAAATATAAATACACAATGAGTGGGGTCTAGAACTAGAGAGTAAAACGTGAAAGAAAGACGTGGAAGCTTTAGTGAATTTGTCAGTATATGGAGTACAAGTCAAGAGAGGTAAACTCAAGTAATATAATGCACTTGTTATGATATATCTTTAACACCATGGTCCATTTTGTTTTCTATATTACAAAAAGAACATACCATTACTAGGGATGGGCTTCATTTATTCATAATCAATCAATGACATCCACTTTAAATTATAAAAACAAAAAAATCACCCATATATATAATTTTTTTTAAAATGAATTTTCCTGCCTTTAACATGTTAAAATTAGTATATTTTGATGGGTACTCTCCTTCCTTCAAAATGGTGAAAGAATACTTGATTGGACACTATTCTATCACTATAGTAGAAAGGGAAGCATACTTTAAACTATACCATAAAGGACCAGAAGATCCAAGAATGCACAAAATGAAACAATAAGCAATAGTCTAAACTGGGAAACACATAATACCAAACGTTTAAGCCAAGTTGCTAACTAAAAAAAAGTCAAAATCATGCAGAAGTCCAAACTCCTTAATAACTACATATTAGATGCTTTTTTAACAGTTTAAAAAGAAAATTATCTCCATGTTTACAGAGTCTTCCAATAACAGTTAAAGTTGAAATTGAGCACTCATTAAATATTAGTAAAACTAAAGGTCAATATTGCAGGTAAGCATGGAATATCTACTGTAACATGCATGTCTGCAATGTCAAGTGACTTCATTATCTGCATCTCTAAGCCATGAGGCATGCACAAACAGAAAAAGTTTTCTCAAGGCATTTACATGGTCCTGCTGTAATAGCATGAGCCAGTGGACATTAAATGATGGCATATTCAAAATGGATCTCAATTACTTATTAAAAGACTTTGTTATAGACATTGCCATATATCCTTTCATCTACTTTCAAAACAGGAAACTGGATACTATCCCAACAACATTCTCACAATAGCAAGCAAACCTAAATGAGAGGAGCATTGTAGGGCACAGTTACAAGTGCATTCATCCGCAACCATACTTTCTCATTCTGACATAATTTTGAGTCCTGAGTTAACGTGCATAAATGCTGGGATGCCACCATAAGATAACTTTTGTATTCAATATTAACACCAGTAATATACTGTAATTGACTACTGATTTTCCTTGTAGTCAATTAACTGAAACTGAGAGACCACATTATATTCAGCAATCTAGCATTCAAATACTGTACATGATGTACTGTATGTGTTTTAACCCATTTACATTAGCTTGCCTTTAAACCCAAATAACTGACACAAACTTAGTGTTTTGTGTTATAAGGTGCTTTATTGTCACCAACCCGACACAGACGGACACCAGAGGCACGGGTAAAATACACAAAATAATTTATTTTCTTCAGCCGTGGGACACGTCTTCCCCGTGCCCCACTGGCCCTACACAGTCCCCAAAAACACCACCAAAGAAAAAACACGCAAAACACACTCTTCTTTTCCTCCACTCTTCCCAGGGTAGCTTTGTCCTCCTCCTGACTCTGACGCCCTGAGTAGTGGCTGCAGGCTCTTCTTATAGCCCACCTGGAAGTGCTGCAGGGCTCGTTAACCTACTTCCGGCTGCACTTCCGGGTGTGGTTGCGCTCCCACCCAGACGGGCTCATTAAGCCGTGCAGCTCTATGTAGCTCCCCCTGGCAGAAGCCACAGAGCCCAACCAGGATGAGCTCCGGTGTACCATGAAAGTGGCCCCGACACAACCCAGGGGGACTGCCAACAAAGGTTCTGAGGGACATAGTGTGGCTCCCATGGCTGCTCCCCTGGATCCAGTGACAAAGGGGCATCCCAGACGGGCTTGGGTCCCAGCCGTCCGCCACAGTTTCTAGATTCATATTCAGTATGGTGTTTTACTTGTATTGCTTCAAGTGGGTGTGCCTGCGATGTGTTTCTGTTAACGCAGTATATGTCATATTATCTGAGAGACATGCTTTGTGCTTAGTATTGAAACACTAAATACATTTTTTTTTATAGTTTTAACAAAAGGAGCAGCTCATCTCATTGCTGGGATACACAAGTCAAATAGCTATTTCATTTGAAACTTCAATATTTCAATAACTAACAACTGCTGTTAACATTGCAGGTAATGCAGTTTCCTCACACATTCTAAAATCTTTTATGCATTATTCTGGATGTGTGGAAGAGTCAGAAAATGGATTGATGTTTAAACAGGCATCTGTAGATGTTTAATCACAGAGTGAAGGGAAAGCCTCCGTTTCTTTTATCAGGACTGTGTGGGACATAGAATTAAAAAGTGGCAATAACGAAAACCTATGTACAGTTAGGTCTATAAATATTGGGACAGAGACAACTTTTTTCTAATTTTGGTTCTGTACATTACCACAATGAATTTTAAATGAAACAACTCAGATGCAGTTGAAGTGCAGACTTTCAGCTTTAATTCAGTGGGGTGAACAAAACGATTGCATAAAAATGTGAGGCAACTAAAGCATTTTTTTTAACACAATCCCTTCATTTCAGGGGCTCAAAAGTAATTAGACAATTGACTTTAAGGCCATTTCATGGGCAGGTGTGGGCAAGTCCGTCGTTATGTCATTATCAATTAAGCAGATAAAAGGCCTGGAGTTGATTTGAGGTGTGGTGCTTGCATGTGGAAGATTTTGCTGTGAACAGACAACATGCGGTCAAAGGAGCTCTCCATGCAGGTGAAAGAAGCCATCCTTAGGGCTCATTTATACTTCACGCTCAGAACGCGTACGCGCCCGCATCATGGCTGCCACGCGTTCTGAGCAGGTCCTCAGAAATTAACGCGACGTGTGCGCGAGTTGCAGTACCAGCAAAAAGTTGGGGGGCACAGTGTGCTAAAAGTTGGAATGTGACGTCAGAGTCTCTGTTTACTATCTACATGTAACAGAAAGCCGCTTTGCGGATCCTACGAGATCGGTGTGCACACTTCCATATTTGATAAATGGTTCGATGTGGTGAAGCAAAATGCCGACATACAAATGTATTCGTGGTGCTTTTATATTCAAGCGTCGCATATTCCCGATCGTAATGACACGATACATTTTAAAATTCTCACATACCGTCTTCTATGCTATCTTTTTTTCTAGGGCTTCCTCTGCTCCGGACAGCAGCGAATTGCCAGCAATAGATCACCACACTGAGCACATTAAATGTATGATATTCCAACTCTCTGCACATTTAGAATCCTTAGATTTATACTTGATATCACTTTCATGATGAAAAGTATTAAAGTATGTATATTACATTTTACAGATAAATCGGTAATTTCGTTTAAATAATGAATACTGTTAATAATTACACACATGGGTGACACAGTGGTGGAGCGTTAGCGCTGCTGTCTTGCAGGGAGTCACGTCACTAATATTCCCTGCCTGGAGTTTACACGTTTTCCTGCTGGGTTTCCTCAGTGTGCTCCATTTTCCTTCCAAAGATATGCAGATTTAGGGATTTGGTGCCGCTAAAATGACGCTAGTGTATGTGTGTGCTTGTATGATCATCAAGGGATTGTTTCTCACTCGTGCCCAATGCTTGCTGGAATGGACACATCCCTGGATTTAATCAATAAACATCCTTTTCAGTGATATTACGGTAAGGTGTCATCGGAATTTAATGGGTGTTCTAGGCAATTCACAACACAGAGAAGCCGAACCTGTTCTCACCATAATAATATCTCGCACTGCCACCTGGAAGATTCCTCCAGATTTACGAAAAGTACGCGCACAAGTATAAACACTTCAATGCTTGCGTAGCAGGAGCGTCCGCTGCTGCAGCATCCATCGCGTGAAGTACAACTCCGGCCTTAAGCTGCAAAAACAGAAAAAACCCATCCGAGAAATTGCTACAATATTACGTGTGGCAAAATCTACAGTTTGGTACATCCTGAGAAAGAAAGCAAGCACTGGTGAACTAAGCAACGCAAAAAGACCTGGATGTCCACAGAAGACAACAGTGATGGATGATCGCAGAATCATTTCCATGGTGAAGAGAAAACCTTTCACAACAACCAACCAAGTGAACAACACTCTCCAGGGGGCAGGCGTATCGATATCCAAGTCTACCATAAAGAGAAGACTGCATGAAAGTAAATAAAGAGGGTGCACTGCAAGGTGCAAGCCACTCATAAGCTTCAAGAATAGAAAGGCTAGATTGGACTTTGCTAAAGAACATCTAAAAAAGCCAACACAGTTCTGGAAAAACATTCTTTGGACAGATGAAACCAAGATCAACCTCTACCAGAAAGATGGCAAGAAAAAAGTAAGGAGAAGGCGTGGAACAGCTCATTATCCAAAGCATACCACATCATCTGTAAAACACGGTGGAGGCAGTGTGATGGCTTGGGCGTGCATGGCTGCCAGTGGCACTGGAACACTAGTGTTTATTGATGATGTTGACACAGGACATTAGCAGCCGAATGAATTCTGAGGTGTTCAGAGACATACTGTCTGCTCAAATCCAGCTAAATGCAGTCAAATTGATTGGGCGGAGTTTCATGATACAGATGGACAATGACCCAAAACATACAGCCAAAGCAATCCAGGAGTTTATTAAAGCAAAGAAGTGGAAAATTCTTGAATGACCAAGTCAGTCACCTGATCTTAACCAAATTGAGCATGCATTTCACTTGTTGAAGACTAAACTTCAGACAGAAAGGCCCACAAACAAACAGCAAATGAAAGCCGCTGTAGTAAAGGCCTAGCAGAGCATTAAAAAGGAGGAAACCCAGCATCTGGTGATGTCCATGAGTTCAAGACATTTTATTTCCAGTTATTTAATTTGTCCAATTACTTTTGAGCCCCTGAAATGAAGGGACTGTGTTAAAAAAATGCATTAGTTGCCTCACATTTTTATGCAATCGTTTTGTTCACCCCACTGAATTAAAGCTGAAAGTCTGCACTTCAACTGCATCTGAGTTGTTTCATTTAAAATTCATTGTGGTAATGTACAGAACCAAAATTAGAAAAAAGTTGTCTCTGTCCAAATATTTATGGACCTAACTGTATGTGGGTTTTCAGTTTTATTTTTCCAATGATAATCAGGATTCTAGCAAGAAATTATGCTTTGAAATTTTCCTGTCTCTAACACAAAGCTTTTCTAGACATGATTTTTCCTGGCTTTCTTTTCGAGATGTGTTAATGTAGTGCAGTAGCACTGTGAGCCATTCTCACATGTAGTTTTTACTAATGCTTTTATCATGTATTATTGTGCCTTCCAAAGTAATACTGTATGACCACTTGAAGTCACTCATCACTGCAATACTGACTTCACTCTGTACTATTAATATTGCAAAAATGCTAGTATTGTTAACGTTTTGGCATTTTGGTAGCAACTTGGTACCAAAGTAATGTTTCTTATGACATCCCTAATATAATGTGTTAGAGACTGGAAATATGCTGATACGTAAAGTGTGCAAATTCTACAAAGACTAGGCCAGAAATTATAACTAGGTCCCTGAAGCTTTTGGGCAACAAAACTAATGACCATACCAGCCTCCATATTGTAAAGAACACAAACAGTTGTATGATGTCATCAAGTGTTGCTATTTGAAATGTTGGTTGTTATGACGTCATGCATCACACTGGGCCTATGTGTCTGTAGCATCACAGGGGTATGTGGTTTTAATCATCTTACAGAAGAGTGAACCACATTCTCAGCAACTGTCCACACTTGGTTAAAATAAAGAAAAAACTGGTCACTATTGATGTGTGAACCCACATGGAGTTTGCTTCACCGTGAATTTGGCGAAATCATGGAAGTGCTGGAGAACTTTATCAAACTCCACAAAATGCTTTTATGTCAATGGTGGAAGGAGAAAATGAACTAGTTTTCACTGGATTATAAAGTTGCAATGATGTTTTAATTATACCTGAGAGCTAGGGATGCATTTGCCAGCTATGCTGGACTGATAACTGTTGCCAAAAATGTGATATGAGCCATGAGGCAGCAGTGCTAACCACTGTGCCTCAAACAACAAAAGGTGAGGATGGACTGATAACCACAAAACAAAATACAACAAACGGAAACAAACCAGAAATAAGTGAAAAAAAATCATTGCATTTACTGAGTTCCAATCTTGGGGCACACATTAGTCATACGACAAAGTGGCCGTGTAAGACTGGCTCATTTTATTGTTTGAGGCACTAGGTGAAAATTTAACGTCTTTTTTTTCCCCGATCACTATGCAAATGCTGTACGTTCTTTTCTTATATGAAGGTAAAGTCATTTCTCTGACGAATCCCCTTTCCGATTGTTTGGGGCATCCAGAAAAAAATAATTGCCCATAGCAGAAAAGATGAGCACTACCATCAGTTAAGAACACAACCATGAATAAAGAATGGTAAACATCCTCCGAGAGCAACTTCTCCCAACCATCCAAGAACAGTTTAGTGATGAACAATGCCTTTCCCAACATGATGAAGCTCCATGCTATAAGTCAAAAGTGATAACTAAGTGTCTCAGAGAACAAAACATCAAAATTTTGGGTCCATGGGCAGGAAACTCCCCAGACCTTAATCCCAATGAGAACTTGTGGTCAAACCTCAAGAGGTGGTTGGACAAACAAAAATCCACAAATTCTAACAAACTCCAAGCATTGATTATGCAAGAAGGGGCTGCCATCAGTCAGGATTTGGCCCAGAAGTTGACTGACAGCATGCCAGGGCTAGTTTCAGAGGTCTTGAAAAAGGGACAACACTGCAAATATTGACTCTTTGCATAAACTTAATGTAATTGTTAATAAAAGCCTTTAAAACTTATGGAATTCTTTAATTATACTTCAGTATACCATAGAAACACCTAACAAAAAAAATCTAAAAACAATGAAGCAGCAAACTTTGTGAAAACCAATACTTGTGTCCTTCTCAAAACTTTTGGCCACAACTGTATAACAATCTCTGCTTATGTAACAATCAAACTTAGTCAAAAATTGTATTTCGCAATCTTTCTTTGTGCATTTTACAAGCACCAATTATTTCTCTTATAAATGCTTGATTGAACCAAAAATAATAATTCTAGATCAGAATCACAATTTATAAAAAATGCTGTAGTATTTTTCACATCGTTAGGTGTCACAAAATATACATAAAGACAATCTGAGAAATCAAAAATAAATCAGCAAAACAAGCTAAACACACCAGAGAAGCAAGGTGCAACTATTCTGTATTGGTCAAAAACTCACAAAGACGACTGAAAAAAAAAAAACCACTTCAAACTGTTTTTAAATACATCAGAGAAAAAAAAAACTGACATCATCCCTTTTTTTAACCAAAGTTAATGAATTTGTCAACAAACTAACATCTCATAAAACAAACATTCTACATTCACTTAGCACTGAAATAATATAAGAATATCAGTTCACTATGTTTAAGGTGTAATACCAAAAATTGTTTCTGAACATAGAGTCAATGTAGAAGCTTAAATGATTACAGTAAGAACTAGGGAGTAGGCACAAAAGCAACCTAATTCATTTACTGTATAGGATTGGTTTTCTCCTCCATTTGAATAACCCAGAACTTGGTTTATTACATTAAAGGAAGAATGTTTAGGCAAAATAATACTTTTTCATTATATTGCCTAGTAGTACGAGTTATATAAACTGTGATTAGGAATTCTTAGTTAAAAACAAATCACACTCCCTTTCTGTAATGAATCACTGTCAGTGTGTCAGATGTGTAAATTGATGTTGAGGAAGTCTCCACAAAGAGCATATTTTAAGTTTCAATTCAGTTTATTTTTGTACAGTGCTCTTCAAACAGTGCAGGTGCAGAGTGCTGTAACAAGTCCTCTGGTAAAATGCAATTATAGATTTTATAAATTACTAAATACAGAATTAGACTACCTAAAGACAAAGAGTTGTCAAAACACACAGAAAACAAAGTATAAACAGTTTAACATAAAGGAAAGCCAACATCATCTGTCCATTACCTAACTTTTGAACTATATTTCTGTCAGAACAGTGTGTGGTATAGTGGGTCCATGGCTTAGAAAAACACTTAAAAAATAAATAATGAACGCACTTGTGCTGGGGAAGGGAGCATGTGTGAGCAATTGTCTGCAAGGACGGCTTGTCTCTGGGTTGGTGCAAGGCGGTTGGCCAGGCGTGCCTTGCCTTGCTGGCACCTGCAGGCGGTCGGATTGTCTCATTATCAGCCCAGGGGCGCAATCAGGAGAGAAAAAAAAAAAGACAATGGAGGTTAAAGAGAGAAAGAAGAGAGGCAGGAATGTGAAAGAGTGAGCAGGCGGACAGGAGTGGAGCCCCAGGAAGGAGTGTGTGGCTGGCGCTCAGGAGAGGGCTGAGGAGTCACTCCTGTTGAACAACCAAGTAGTAGGAGTGACTACTATGCTTAGGTGTGTGCTCATTCTGGGGAGGAGCCAACGGATCGGCATTGGTGAGAAGACACAGCACGCTTTTGCCAGGCGGAGCCCGGAAAGGCAGCTTTGAGCACAGAGCAGGGTACAGCGGGCACCCCATAGACACCATAGTATGGGCAGCGGGGACATGGGCCAGGAAAAGAAGATTGTCTGCATCTACTAGGGAACTTCTCCTCGGGCTGCAAGGTCCAAAGATGGCAAGCCGAAGAGGAGTCAGATTTTTAAAGGGGCACCAAGGCTCATTAGACAAAAAGACAGTTTCCAGCCTGTGTTTTAACTTCTCTGCAATGGATTTTCTATTGATTGAATTTGAACATCCACTTGCACTTTGTTTTTATGGATTATTTAATTATTATAGAAGGAACACTGCACTTTTTGTACACTGTTGTGTTTGTTTGTCTTTTAATAAAAGCACTCGAGCACTTTTCACCACCATCTTGCTTGATGTGTTTCTTGTCATCTACTCAGCTCACCCCGGTCATGACTGTAGGCAGTGGCATATTTAAGAGGCTCCTGGTGGGACCCGGTAGCATGGGGCCAACCCGCACCGTCACACAGTGTAATTGTACCTATATTGTGTAACTACTAAATGGAACACATCATGCATCAAAATGCTGCATGTGCAAAATTAACAACATACTAGCCAACCCGCAGCGTACCATACGCCGCATAATCAGGCCGCTTTTTTAATGATTTTTAAGCACAGGGAGAAAATTAACATTTGAAAAATCGTAATGTAATAAATCACCAAGAAAAGTAACATTTCATGTGCCCACCCCCAACTTGTCACCTGAGTCGTTTTCCTCTTTGCACATTCCACATGCACCTGTGAGTCACGTAGACTTTTCATTGTTGTTTGCGGTTTTGGCTGCTTTTCTATATACAGTGGTGTGAAAAACTATTTGCCCCCTTCCTGATTTCTTATTCTTTTGCATGTTTGTCACACAAAATGTTTCTGATCATCAAACACATTTAACCATTAGTCAAATATAACACAAGTAAACACAAAATGCAGTTTGTAAATGGTGGTTTTTATTATTTAGGGAGAAAAAAAAATCCAAACCTACATGGCCCTGTGTGAAAAAGTAATTGCCCCCTGAACCTAATAACTGGTTGGGCCACCCTTAGCAGCAATAACTGCAATCAAGCGTTTGCGATAACTTGCAATGAGTCTATTACAGCGCTCTGGAGGAATTTTGGCCCACTCATCTTTGCAAAATTGTTGTAATTCAGCTTTATTTGAGGGTTTTCTAGCATGAACCGCCTTTTTAAGGTCATGCCATAGCATCTCAATTGGATTCAGGTCAGGACTTTGACTAGGCCACTCCAAAGTCTTCATTTTGTTTTTCTTCAGCCATTCAGAGGTGGATTTGCTGGTGTGTTTTGGGTCATTGTCCTGTTGCAGCACCCAAGATCGCTTCAGCTTGAGTTGATGAACAGATGGCCGGACATTCTCCTTCAGGATTTTTTGGTAGACAGTAGAATTCATGGTTCCATCTATCACAGCAAGCCTTCCAGGTCCTGAAGCAGCAAAACAACCCCAGACCATCACACTACCACCACCATATTTTACTGTTGGTATGATGTTCTTTTTCTGAAATGCTGTGTTCCTTTTACGCCAGATGTAACGGGACATTTGCCTTCCAAAAAGTTCAACTTTTGACTCATCAGTCCACAAGGTATTTTCCCAAAAGTCTTGGCAATCATTGAGATGTTTCTTAGCAAAATTGAGACGAGCCCTAATGTTCTTTTTGCTTAACAGTGGTTTGCGTCTTGGAAATCTGCCATGCAGGCCGTTTTTGCCCAGTCTCTTTCTTATGGTGGAGTCGTGAACACTGACCTTAATTGAGGCAAGTGAGGCCTGCAGTTCTTTAGACGTTGTCCTGGGGTCTTTTGTGACCTCTCGGATGAGTCGTCTCTGCGCTCTTGGGGTAATTTTGGTCGGCCGGCCACTCCTGGGAAGGTTCACCACTGTTCCATGTTTTTGCCATTTGTGGATAATGGCTCTCACTGTGGTTCGCTGGAGTCCCAAAGCTTTAGAAATGGCTTTATAACCTTTACCAGACTGATAGATCTCAATTACTTCTGTTCTCATTTGTTCCTGAATTTCTTTGGATCTTGGCATGATGTCTAGCTTTTGAGGTGCTTTTGGTCTACTTCTCTGTGTCAGGCAGCTCCTATTTAAGTGATTTCTTGATTGAAACAGGTGTGGCAGTAATCGGGCCTGGGGGTGGCTACGGAAATTGAACTCAGGTGTGATACACCACAGTTAGGTTATTTTTTAACAAGGGGCAATTACTTTTTCACACAGGGCCATGTAGGTTTGGATTTTTTTTCTCCCTAAATAATAAAAACCATCATTTAAAAACTGCATTTTGTGTTTACTTGTGTTATATTTGACTAATGGTTAAATGTGTTTGATGATCAGAAACATTTTGTGTGACAAACATGCAAAAGAATAAGAAATCAGGAAGGGGGCAAATAGTTTTTCACACCACTGTATAATCCACCAAGTCACCCGACCATGGTAGTACCCCTTGGAGGGGGGTGTGTACAAAGGGCAGGGACGTAATCAGTGCGAGCATATGACCCGCTAGCCATGTTTTTGAAAGTTTGGCCCTGTGCCTTATTAATTGTCATTGCAAAGGCAAATCTAACAGGAAATTGTCTTCATGTTAAAGTAAAAGGTAGGGATGCACCGATACCGAAACGGGTATCTGGTATCGGCCTCGATACCACATTTTCTAAAGTACTTGTACTCGTTAAAAGTCCCCCGATACCGGGGACCGATACCACGGTCTGAGAAATGTCTATGTTTGAGCGGCGTGTAAGGGGTTAATCACAGGCGCCGAGTGCCCGCCCCCAGGCCCCGGCTGCAGCTCAGAGCGGGGAGAAGGCGAGGCGAGACATGTCAGCCGTGTGGAACTATTTCAAAGTGAATGAAGATGACAAAACAAAGGCGGACTGCAAATTGTGCTCAGCGAAATTGTCCAGAGGAGGCTCAAAAGGTAGCGCATTTAACACAAGTAATTTAATCAAGCACCTAAAATCCCAACATGATAACGAGTACAAAGAGTTTACCCACGCTTCTAAACCAACACAACCCACGCTGCAGCAAACTCTTGCAAGACGAGAGAAAATGTCCAGAGACAATCCACGTGCTGTGAAAATAACACAAGCAATTATTGAGTACATTGCATTGAGTGACCAGCCACTCTCGGAGGTAGAAAATGTGGGATTCCTGCGTCTCCTCCATGTTCTGGAGCCCAGATATGATGTCCCAAGCCGCCGCTACATGACTGACACGGAGCTGCCTAAACTACATGACTCCGTGAAAAAACATATCCACAGCCTACTGCAAGCCTCCTCTGCGTTTAGTTTCACCACGGATATTTGGACAAGCAGTGTTAGCCCCGTGTCGCTAATTAGCCTAACCTCCCAGTGTATAGACGAGAGTTTCACGCCGCAACAAGCCATATTACGTGTGAAACAATTCCGCGGCTCGCACACCAGCCAGGCTATAGCGCATGTGTTTGAGGAAATGCTCCAGACATGGGGTATACCTAAAACATCAGTACATGTTGTGCTTCGTGACAATGCCAAAAACATGATTAAAGCCATGAATGACGCAGGGCTCCCAAGTCTGCCGTGTGTCGCGCACACGCTCCAACTGGCTGTTCACGAGGGCTTATTAGCACAGAGGAGCATAGCTGATGCTATAGCAGTGGGGCGGAAAATAAAAAAAAACCTGCCACTCACTTTTTCTAAATAGGCTCCATTAAGTGAGTCGTCTTAGACTTGATGTTAATACCTACCTCAGTTGCACTGACTGCCACAGTTCTATGTTGGTGGATGTTGTTAGTTTATTCAAATATTGTGCACTAAATAGCAAAGATGTTTATTAATGCCCCTTGTGTTGTCCAAAGCGGCAGAGTTTACAACAAACTGAAAAAAATACGTGAGTTGCACTGTCACTGTTTAAATTTTTTTTTATAATTATTTATTCTGTAATATGTTGCATACAACATGCTTTTCATTTTAAATAAATGTTCTTAATTCCAAACTAGTCCCTTGTTTTTTTTGTTAAATTATATGACTAAAGCTGTTACCTGTAAATTTAAATCATGTTTTTATTAAGTACTCGGTATCGGCAAGTACTCGGTATCAGCGAGTACTGAAATGTAAGTACTCGTACTCGTTTTCCAAAAAAGTGGTATCGGTGCATCCCTAGTAAAAGGCAAATTATCCGTGACAAACAAACAGTTTTACATGCTGCATACCAACCCGCGGCGTAGTATACACCGCATAATCACGCCGCTTTTTTAATGTTTTTTAAGCAGAGGGAAAAAAATTAACATTTGCAAAATCTGTAACACTGCTTTCAGTAAGTACAATGCACACGCGTTTAATTTGTCGGCCACTTTTTTGCCAGCCGTCTTTTCTGGTTTGGGCTGCTTTTACAGTGTTACCAATTGTGCATATTAAATCTTGAAATCCTTCGAGTAACTAATTAACTAACTAACACCCACCCACCCAGCTTGTGTGAAAAAAATGCGCCTGTTCTTTCATCATTTTGTTGCAGCCTATCAAAGACTTGCTGATCATGTTTTCTAGACTCAATATACATTGGCTTTTTACTCAGCACGAGGGGGCACATTCATCTCGGATTATTACATCCAGCTAGTCTGCTAGACTAATCTGCTACACGGCTGTGTTTGAAAAACCCATTTATCCCGTATGAGTTTCACCGGCATTAATGATTAGGAATCCGGTTGGAACAAAACCCTGCATCCACAGGGGTTCACCAGGACCGAGTTTGGGAAACACTGCTGAACACAGACGAAACCGACTCAGGTGAGGAGTGGGGGCGGGCAAAGTAATTGCAGCTATTGATTATTCAGTGTTGTTTGCCTGGGTGTCTGATCTGCGTCGACTGACATGGCTATTTTCTGCGTATCACATGGTTGTCTTCCGGCAGTGTGAATGCCTCGAGAGACAGGGCATCCTTGTGTGGTGAGTTGTTGCAGTTTGTGACCACCTCGCTGACGTTATCCCAATGTTGGCAAACAAAGCCAACAGCCATGTTGCGAAGTTTGAGAGCAACTGTTTCGTCAATGACATTTTTCCAAAAAAAAACCCGACTGATAGAAACAAACAGTTACCTGATGCAGGAATTTCTATAACATTGAAAGAAGTGTTGTTTCCATGAAATACATTTGAAGCCGTATCCATGGAGGGCAAAAGAACAGTCAACGTGGCTCACAGCTGGATTTGGACAGCAGCACAGACCAAAGCGAGTATGTGTTTGATAAGCTGTTCGAGTTGGCGGAGGGGTAGAGTTTCTGGGCGGGGCTTCGTTGTTCGTTTCCCATGGTTTTCGATGGTGGACATGGTCGGGTGTCGTAACCGAAACGAATAATGAAAAGTCAACGTGGCTCAGAGGTGCATGTGGACTCCTAGCACAGACGAAAGGGACTAACTGGGTGGTCGGTGAGTTTTTGCGTCCGGGCAAATGAGCAGGCAGTGTGAATGCCTAGAGAGCGAGGGTAGACGCGGGCCGGGGAAAACAGAGTGTTGGTAGGCAGGGAAACGTCTTCCGTGTTCCTGCAGGACCATCTAAGAAGATGCATGTTTGTCGCGGATGCAAATTGCTGTATGTAGCGTGTAAAACAGTTTGCTATGGTGCACGCGGTCGTGCGTCGTAACCGAAAAGTCAACGTGGCTCAGAGGTGCATGTGTACTGTAGGACAGATGAACATAAATGACGGCATTTTTCCGAGTCGTCGCGTCCGAGTTGGTGGGCGTGGCTCTGCGAGTTGTCGTTGTATCCAATGGTCTTAGAGTTGGTGGGCGTGGCTCCTTCCTGCGTGTGCCATGGGCGTCTTACTTGTCGGCGGCTTAGTGAATCCACGCCCCTTCCGGCGTGCTTTCCATGGGTGGCTACTTGTCGGCGGCTTAGTGAATCTATACTAATAAAAGGCAAAGCCCTCACTGACTGACTCATCACTAATTCTCCAACTTCCCGTGTAGGTAGAAGGCTGAAATTTGGCAGGCTCATTCCTTACAGCTTACTTACAAAAATTAGGCAGGTTTCATTTCGAAATTCTACGTGTAATGGTCATAACTGGAACCTGTTTTTTGTCCATATACTCTAATGGAGGAGGCGGAGTCACGTATCGCGTTATCACGCCTCCTACGTAATCACGTGAACTAAAAACAAGGTAGAGATTTACAGCACGAGTCAAACGCGGGAACGAAGGTAAATGACGTTAATTTTTGAGTGTCTTTTAATACTGTGTAAGCATACATATTAACACGTGCAATTAAACGTGTGCATTTACGGGGTGATTTCTCAGGCTTAAAAGCTCGCCTTTTATCAAACGCGGGAACAAAGGTAAATAACGTTAATTGTTGAGTGTCTTTTAATACTGTGTAAGTATACATATTAACACATGTGCATTTATGGGGTGATTTCTCAGGCTTAAAAGCTCGCCTTTTATTAAAGAGGTAAATGCAAACTGTTTTCATTCTGAAGGGCACAAACCACGTTAGATTTCATGCTCAAGAGTAAACTCAGCACACAGCTTGGTCATATTACAACCGGTTCATTTTCCTCAGTTTAAAAAAGTTTACTTTTCTTCTTAATAAAATTTTTAAAGCAGTACTTCGCCGCTGTGAAGCGCGGGTATTTTGATATATATCAAAATATATCGCGTCATCACGCCTCCCACGTAAGCACGTGAACTGACCCGCTGCCGTTTGCAATGCCATATTCGCGAGATACAAGTTTAATGAGAAGACACGAGGTATAAACGACAGTTTGGATCACTTTGTAATAGAGTTAAAATTGCTGTAGCGAGAAACTTTTAACTGCCGGGTCATTAAATAAACCCGTGGACATCGCAACATCACACAAGACAGCGGCTCACGTGAAGTGACTGAACGCAGCAGGAGTGATCACTTCGATGAATCAAACCTGTTCAAGAAACACATTACACAATTGATAAGGTACGAAAACAATATGAAACCGATTGTGGATTTGTGTATAGCCGCTGAAACTTTGTGACGGCACAAGACTTCAGGTCACGTGTCTGCAAAAGAACATCATTGAGGCAACTATTTTTACTGGCGGTGGCTCAGGGGAGAGAGTTTTTATTCCTCGCATCCCCGTTATACCCTCTGATCTCCCATTACAATTCAAACGCCTCCAATTTCCACTAAGGCTCTGCTTCGCAATGATAATTAAAAAGTCTCAGGGACAGACCCTACAAAAGGTTGGCATTGATTTGAGGCAAGACTGATTTTCACATAGCAAACTGTACGTTGCATGCTCAAGAGTAAGCTCAGCACACAGCTTGGTCATATTACAACCAGAGGGGCGAACTGACACCGTGATATACAAAGAGATTCTTAACAAATAATTATTGATTCATTTTCCCTCAGTTTAAAAAGGTTTACTTTTCTTCTTAATAAAAATATTAAAGCAGTACTTCGCCGCTGCGAATCGCGGGTATTTTGATATATATCAAAATATATCGCGTCATCACGCCTCCCACATAAGCACGTGAACTGACCCGCTGCCGTTTGCAATGCCATATTCGCGAGATACAAGTTTAATGAGAAGACACTTTTAACTGCCGGGTCTTAGCTAACATTTAATAAACCCGTGGACATCGCAACATCACACAAGAGAGCGGATCACGTGAAGTGACTGAACGCAGCAGGAGTGATCACTTCGATGAATCAAACCTGTTCAAAAAACAAATAACACAATTGATAAGGTACGAACAGAATATGAAATCGATTGTGGATTTCCGTACAGCCACTGAAATTTTGTGACGGCACGAGACTTCAGGTCACGTGTCTGCAAAACAACCTCATTGAGGCAACTATTTTTACTGGCGGTGGCTCAGGGGAGAGAGTTTTTATTCCTCGCATCCCCGTTATACCCTCTGATCTCCCATTTCAATTCAAATGCCTACAATTTCCACTAAGGCTCTGCTTCGCAATGACAATTAATAAGTCTCAGGGACAGACCCTACAAAAGGTTGGCATTGATTTGAGACAGGACTGCTTTTCACCTGGCCAACTGTACGTTGCATGCTCAACAGTAAGCTACCACACAGCTTGGTCATATTACAAGCAGAGGGGCGAACTGACAACGTGCTATACAAAGAGATCCTTAACAAATAATTATTGATACATTTTCCCTCGGTTTAAAAAGGTTCACTTTTCTTCTTAATAAAAATTTTAAAGCAGTACTTCGCCGCTGCGAAACGCGGGTATTTTGATATATATATATATATGTAAATATGTAGATATATATATATATATATATATATATACATATGTGTAGATATATATATACATATATATGTAAATATGTAGATATATATATATGTACATATATATATATGTAGAGATATATATATATGTGTATATATATATATATATGTAGATATATAAATATACTGTATATATGAATATATATGTGTATGTGTGTGTGTATGTATGTGTATATATATGTTGACATATGTATATATATATATGTGGATGTGTATATATCTTTGTGTATATGTAGATATGTGTATATGTAGATATGAATATATATGTATATATGTGTATGTATATATATGTTTATGTGTGTGTGTGTGTGTGTATGTATTATATATATATATATATGACAGCAACACTCATAACAATGACAACACAATTACATATACAGTATATATGTAGATATATATATATATATATATATGTGTAAATGTATGTATGTCTAGATAGATTATATATATATATATATATATATATATATACATATATATACATATATATATATATATATATATATATATATATATATATATATATATATATACTGCGGTGGGTTGGCACCCTGCCCGGGATTGGTTCCTGCCTTGTGCCCTGTGTTGGCTGGGATTGGCTCCAGCAGACCCCCGTGACCCTGTGTTCGATTCAGCGGGTTGGAAAATGGATGGATGGATGGATATATATATATATATATATATATATATATATATATATATATATGTGTATATATATGTAGATATGTATATATATATATGTGTATATATATGTAGATATGTGTGTATATATATATATATATATATATATATATATATATATATATATATATATATATATGTCCGTGTGTATGTATGTATGTGTATATGTATATATGTATATGTGTGTGTATGCACTGTATGTGTGTATATATATGTTGATATGTGTGTATATGTATATATATATATATATATATATATATATATATATATGTATATATATGTGGATGTGTATATGTATATATATATATATATATATATATATATATGTATATGTAGATATGTGTATATGTAGATAGATAGATAGATAGATATGTATATGTATATTTATGTGTGTATATATAAGACAGCAACACTCATAACAATAACACAATTACATTGACAATCATGTTACATTATTTTTAAAATGTTTCCTTTTCTTTTTCATAACCTCTTTAACACACTACTTCTCCGCTGCGAAGCGCGGGTATTTTGCTATTATATATATATATATATATATATATATATATATATATATATATATATATATATATAGAGATTATAATAGTAATCCAGTATTTAAAATTGAATGTGTTTGGGTGTGATTGGTATGCAAATTCACACTGTTTAACCTATTTCTGTCAAATTTTGCACAGATTACCCATTTGTACAGAAGACTGTACTCTATGTTTTACTACAAAATTTAGTCGGTGCCTCCATCTCAGGCAGCACCTGGTACCCCTGCTTGTGCTTATCAGACATGAATATCCACACCCTTGAATCTCTTTACCAAATTTTGTACAGATTCACCAGTTACACAGAACACCACTGGCTATGTTTTGCTCCAAAATTTAGCCAGTGCCCCTGCACCAGGAAGCAGCAGTTATTGCCTCTAATCCAGGCAATGCCTGAGACCCCTGTTAGATGTAAATAAAACGTAGTGTTGGGGAATATATACAATATGTCCATCCTTTTCAAAGTGCTTTAGAATGGAGTCACCATAATATTTTCCAGGGTATGTTTTGACATCCCAGACTATTTTGATATTTATTTCTAGAAAAGCTAATGAGAAGTCAAGCAAAATGACACCTTTTTTTGGCTAACTAAAAAGATTACAATATGCAAGCTTTCAAGGCAGCTGAGGCCCTTTCTTCAGGCAAGATGTAATGCAGAGACTGAAACTCCCTGTGTTTATATAGATACTAGGACAGGTACAGCATTGGAAAACCTTTAAGTGAGACATCTTAGATGTAAAAAATTAATATACCTCTCCAGGCTAAGATTCATTTCATCCCTCTAGTGGCTGTAGTCGTAGTCCTTGCAAATTGTAAACAAGCAAAACCTTTTCTTATTTCAAAAGATCAAAATTTACTAATATTTGTCATGTTCACATATGGAAAAGTAGTGTGGATGAATATGGATTGAACATGGATGAATATACTGATACTGTAGCATTCAAAATGTCATTCTGTGTAGACATAAGCCACCCACAAAAATCTAGTATGAGATAGAAGAAGAAAAAGAAACAAGCAGTAGTGTTGGTAATAGTACTTGTGGTTCACCAAGGAGCTGAAAGTCCTCAGATTTGAGAAAGATCAAATGTAAATGCCTGAGAACAAAGAAGAATTCAGTTCTGCAAAACACCAGTTTACCAAAGCACCAAAGGCTACAAAAGTTAAATACAAAGAATGGATGGAGATGACTTTTTCCAACAATAGCGGCATGGTAGTTTGGCATTTCCTGCAAAGTCTCGCTAATTTCAAAGGGAAAAACTCCTAATCCTTTCCCTCTCTGACCTTGGCCAATCAGTTTAATCAGTTTTACTCTTAGCTTGGCAATCAATATCCATCATGTTTTATTTCTATTTACCCTGTTACAATCCCAGTTTGGGAACCTGATTGTCAGGAAATCAGCTGGCCCTTATAATGTGTCATCTGGAACTTTGAAATTCTATGCTGATCAGCAGTTTTCTGTATTTGCCAATATATTTGATACTTCACTGCAGAGGAATTCCAGCCTGCTTAAAGCTGCTATTATTATCCCAGTTCTACAGATGAATAAAATTAGGGGACTAAATGATTACAGGCTAGTAAGTTATGAACACCTAACCGCATTTGATACTGGCACACCTCAAGTCAATTAATGATTTCCTCCTTGATCCCCAATGAGCAAAACATTCAGTTGAAGATGTAGTCAACTGATGCTGCCATCACACCCTTAAACATGGATTCTCCTAATATTAACATTTGGACCTTGTTTGTGGATTTCATCTCAGTTTCCAGCACTATCTATAATGTTATATATTTTAAATTTAAAACTGCACATAAATAAGTAGTTCTAATTCTGCAAGACCACCTGGAATAAACTAAGAAATACACCAGAGTACCAGCTGCAACACTGTTAAGAAGGGATTCCATGATCTCAGCAGTGTTTTCAACTTCTATACTCCTGTGACCAGCAAACTATTTACATCTCGCCATCTTACATCACCATTTACATGAATGAAGACAGTCACTTTTATATTTTTGTATGAATCAACAGGAGAACCTGAAGCAGCTGATGGTCTTATTTATTCCTTAAATCCTTAAATGATGCATCAGTTCTCAAAATGGGACAACATAAAAGAAATTTAAAAAATGGAATGTAGCACATGACATGGAGTTTAATATGATACTTTGGTGATGCACTAATGTCATCCAAACAAACATGAACTTTAATCACAACCCTCACTACAAATAAGAAGCCATTAAACTGCTTACCAATCCTGGAATTAAAAATAAAATGTAATAGTATTTGATTAAAAACAAAAAGACCCTCAGAAGCATGGAGGCAACTGCAGAAATTGTTCCTTTGACGTGACTAAACAGCAGAAAGTTGTCTTCAGGGATTTAAACAGGGACAACAAAGCAGAATACAAACAAGACATCAAAACTTAAATGGGACCAGAGTACTTGGTGATTCAAGGACACTCCTGTAATATTTGAAACTTATAAACAAAAGGGCTAGAGCAAAGAACAAATGCTTTGGTAGCCCAAGGGACTAGTAACATAAAAAATATATTAGTCCTGGCAAATTTGTACAAATCTTTTCTGTAACACATCAATCAGATATCTAGATAAATAAAAATTACAAATATTGTGGCTGAGCTCAGAAATCGCAAAGCACTCCTTTAAAATCTGGATCCAACTTATTACATTCAACTAATACTTTTAAAGTTGAAGAAAAATGCTCACATGTATGACAGCCAGTTTTAAAATCTAATGACCCCTATAAATTCCAATTTTATTTCTGGCAATACCTTTTTACAGATTTACTACACAGTTGTATTTTGACTGACCATTGTTATATTAAAGATTCCTGTATTTACAGTATATTTGCACAGTGGAAACTGAAAGGAACCTTCCATTATTTTCTAAAGTGTTTGTAATTAGAGATATATGCAATTTCATTTTGAATATTCAACAAAGGGTGGCTCCCTTCTGCCCATCATAAGAGACTGGTAACTTGAGGAATTACCTCGCCCTTTAAACAGAAATTGGGACCTAAGAAGTAGACACCCCTGGGTCTGCTAAAGGGAATTCTATGTGAAAGGGCTCAGGTATTCCATAGGATGTACTTGAAAATGGATGTTATCTTTAAAACATCCCCATAAGGACCTCCTGGCCTGGGATTAATGTTCTATTTAATTGCTATGTGAATTTTATGGGAGTTAAAATTTGTGATACTTCACTGTTCCACTCTGTTGTGTTTCTTTTCACTCAACGATTTGGAAGAAATATCAGGCAACTGTTTATTTGCTGCTGGATCTGTACACAAAGCTATAATTGTTTGTCTTGTTACTATGAAGTAAACAAATGCCTGGCTGTGTGAGGAATGTAATCATTTGTATTGTGTAACTTTGCTCTTCTCAACTCTATACCTGCTGAATACAGGAAATATACTAACTACAATCTAATCTGTGCTTTTCCAGGTCTGTTAAGCAAACTCTTTCAGTTGTTCTATAGCTTCATGCAGTGTGAAAGGTGAATAATAGCATTAGTAGCAGGTGAACTTTTATATAAATTATCACCATCAAAGATTTAATATTTGGGTTAAAAGCCCAAAAATATTTTTGCCCTTCAAGCCTTAACATACTCTCACAATGTAACATTTATAATAAGAACAACCACCATAAGCCTTTTGTTTGGAAAAAGAAGCAGAGATTACATACCTTCCTAATTAAAAAAATTACAGTGTGGCAGACCACTAACTGCCTTAGTATAAACTCAGCATTTAACGTGCCTTGGGCCATGAAAATAACTAATGTAAAATTTTAAAACAAAATGTTCAATTTCAGTTCTGGTTTCAGCTTTCTGTATTAACTGGTTTAAAGTTTAAAACTGGCCACAACTACCTTATTAATTGCCAAGCACAAAAATGGTGGTAATGGTTGAGGAGAAATCATGGACATGAGCTCCCATTTTAATTATTATGACCAATAATCCCACAAGTAATGTAAACTTAGCCAAAGCTACTCATATAAAACCAACCACAAAAAAAGTTAACAGCTAAGCTTTAATTCACTGAAATGTGACTATTAAACACATGGGCTCCATTAAAAATGCTTTAAACTGTATAATTTAAAGCAAACAAGTTTTTGGAAGTAAATGATTTAAAAAAAAAAAAAAAAAACACTACTGGCAATCAGAAAACTATTTTTAGATCATATTTTCAATAAATGTAACAGCACCTTTGACAACTGCCTATTTTTTCTACTGACCACTCCTACACTTGCAAATACATACTTTTGTAACACTTTACCACAATGAAGTTTCAACAAAAATGTGATTATTTCACTCATTTGCATACATTATGTATTGTGAATATGACTATGAAATATAAACAATTTTGCAAAGGCAATGTTTTAGTTACTGGGGTATGGAGAAGTTATGTTTTTAACAACAATAGCATGCCTGCTAGGCTACAATCACAATACTCTCAATTCTTTGCAGTTAACAATGTAAACAGACCCAGTTATTTTGTGCTATCAGTTTATATAGGAGAAAATAAATATTTGCATTTAAAATCATATGTTCGTCATTTCATCTTGAAGGCATCTTTTGTTTCATACTAAAAAATATCAACAACAAAGATACTATTTTGTTTGTTTAAAGCACCATCCAGGCATGAGATAAAACTTGATTTACAGATACCAATGCAACACTTACTGCCATGTTCAACAGTTATTTTTTTTTCCATAAATCACATACAGTATTGAAGTTTGAGTGATGTTTTAATAGTAAACCTCAAATGATGTGAAAAGATCTATGATGAATTACAAGTTTATTGCAGCTACTGGAGTTGCAACCATCAATTGATGTAATCAAAAATGACTGATGATGTAAAGAGTTGTCAATAAAATTTATTATCACTTAACTGCATGGTTACGTATTACATACTGTATGTAACTTCTCGGACCAAGAGTAATAACTGGACAGTTTAACATCTGTGGCAGAGCGAAGGGCGCTCAGCAGGCTCCTATCAATTATGGAGAATCCACTGCATCCACTAAATAATGTCATCTCCAGACAGAAGAGCAGCTTCAGCGACAGACTGCTGTCACTGTCCTGCTCCACAGACAGATTGAGGAGATCGTTCCTCCCCCAAACTATGCGACTCTTTAATTCCACCAGGGGGGGGTAAACGTTAATATTTAACATTATACATAGTTATTGTCTGTTTTTTTTTTCACCTGTATTATTATCATTCTTTAATTTAATATTATTTATTGTATCAGTATGCTGCTGCTGAAGAATGTGAATTTCCCATTGGGATTAATAAAGTATCTATCTATCTATCTATCTATCTAATAGTACTCATATGTTGATGGATATAGACAATGTAAGTGCAGTGGAGGGTGAAAGATCACAAATCTTAAAAGTATGGAGTTGCTTCAAGCTTGGAGACAGCAAGAAAGCATTCTTATTAAAGATACGTACAACTATGATGTGGAAGCATATGAGAAGAAAAAAAAAAAAAAAAAAAAAACCTAAAACACACACGGTCAACAAACTGGAGTAACTGTGATCCCACTCTATTCCTCACTGCTAAGACAGCTGTTACATACTCATAAAAACTAGCTTGTCCATTGATGAAACCTGACTGGAACTCAGATGAAAAGTAAAATTTGGGGATTTCATGTGCTTTTTTGGATCTGTGGAATTGCCATAACACTTGGGCAGCAGCAAAAAGAGAACTGTCTATAATACATTTCTGACTGAATTAGCTTTAAATTTTAATAAAGAAGTATTTAATAGTGACTGTAATATTCACGGCGGCACGGTGGCGCAGTGGGTAGCGCTGCTGCCTCGCAGTTGGGAGACCTGGGGACCTGGGTTCGCTTCCCGGGTCCTCCCTGCTTGGAGTTTGCATGTTCTCCCCGTGTCTGCGTGGGTTTCCTCCGGGCGCTCCGGTTTCCTCCCACAGTCCAAAGACATGCAGGTTAGGTGGATTGGCGATTCTAAATTGGCCCTAGTGTGTGCTTGGTGTGTCCTGCGGTGGGTTGGCACCCTGCCCAGGATTGGTTCCTGCCTTGTGCCCTGTGTTGGCTGGGATCGGCTGTGTTTGGATTCAGCGGGTTGGAAAATGGATGGATGTAATATTCACATAGAAAATGCTGAAGAAGTTTATTTCTATCACTTAATAACTCTAGGATTTTTGCAAACTTGTTCAAGTCTTAATAAAATACTACGTTTACTTATTACACATGGTATTAACATTCACTCAGTAAAAATCAACTTTTATTTTGAAGTCTATAGATGATTATTAAAATATTTTTTCTCTTCTCTAGTAGATGCACCCTTTCAAAGGGAAAATAAAAATTAATTACCTTCTTTGAATTCTGCTTTTAGGCTACAAAGAAAGCTACTTAAATAGGTCCAACCACACTTGATGGTTTCTTTCTAAAGAATTTGATCCAACTAAGAAATTTGAGAGTTGTAGCCTTAATCACAAGGTCCTTGTCAAATAAAACCTTTAGGAAGAACTGTTTTGCAGTGATTACTGCCAGTAATTAAAGCAAGGTTAGGTGTTCTTCTGGAAGCAGGCTAAAATAGAAAAAAGGCAATACTCGTCATCAAGAGAACACCATTTGAATTTGTTGCATTAAAAGACAAAATAACATATACGGAACAGTGTTCAAAAAGTAAAAACCTGTGGACTGTAGGGTTATGTTAAGATGTTAAAAGCAATGAATCAAATATTTTATGCTACTTCATCTTGGCCTCTTGAAATGTCTCGCTTTACAGGGTTCAGTTTGCATAAGTATTATGCATGCTCACAGCATCCATAGTACTTGCATAATATTCTTTAAAGTTCTGCACCAGAAGAGAAAGGCTGTGCAAGTTCATTGACATAGACTTCACCATTAAGAATACTTACAGTGGTGTGAAAAACTATTTGCCCCCTTCCTGATTTATTATTCTTTTACATGTTTGTCACACAAAATGTTTCTGATCATCAAACACATTTAACCATTAGTCAAATATAACACAAGTAAACACAAAATGCAGTTTGTAAATGGTGGTTTTTATTATTTAGGGAGAAAAGAAATTCCAAACCTACATGGCCCTGTGTGAAAAAGTAATTGCCCCCTGAACCTAATAACTGGTTGGGCCACCCTTAGCAACAATAACTGCAATCAAGCGTTTGCGATAACTTGCAATGAGTCTTTTACAGCGCTCTGGAGGAATTTTGGCCCACTCATCTTTGCAAAATTGTTGTAATTCAGCTTTATTTGAGGGTTTTCTAGCATGAACCGCCTTTTTAAGGTCATGCCATAGCATCTCAATTGGATTCAGGTCAGGACTTTGACTAGGCCACTCCAAAGTCTTCATTTTGTTTTTCTTCAGCCATTCAGAGGTGGATTTGCTGGTGTGTTTTGGGTCATTGTCCTGTTGCAGCACCCAAGATCGCTTCAGCTTGAGTTGACGAACAGATGGCCGGACATTCTCCTTCAGGATTTTTTTGGTAGACAGTAGAATTCATGGTTCCATCTATCACAGCAAGCCTTCCAGGTCCTGAAGCAGCAAAACAACCTCAGACCATCACACTACCACCACCATATTTTACTGTTGGTATGATGTTCTTTTTCTGAAATGCTGTGTTCCTTTTACGCCAGATGTAACGGGACATTTGCCTTCCAAAAAGTTCAACTTTTGTCTCATCAGTCCACAAGGTATTTTCCCAAAAGTCTTGGCAATCATTGAGATGTTTCTTAGCAAAATTGAGACGAGCCCTAATGTTCTTTTTGCTTAACAGTGGTTTGCGTCTTGGAAATCTGCCATGCAGGCCGTTTTTGCCCAGTCTCTTTCTTATGGTGGAGTCGTGAACACTGACCTTAATTGAGGCAAGTGAGGCTTGCAGTTCTTTAGACGTTGTCCTGGGGTCTTTTGTGACCTCTTGGATGAGTCGTCTCTGCGCTCTTGGGGTAATTTTGGTCGGGCCGGCCACTCCTGGGAAGGTTCACCACTGTTCCATGTTTTTGCCATTTGTGGATAATGGCTCTCACTGTGGTTCGCTGGAGTCCCAAAGCTTTAGAAATGGCTTTATAACCTTTACCAGACTGATAGATCTCAATTACTTCTGTTCTCATTTGTTCCTGAATTTCTTTGGATCTTGGCATGATGTCTAGCTTTTGAGGTGCTTTTGGTCTACTTCTCTGTGTCAGGCAGCTCCTATTTAAGTGATTTCTTGATTGAAACAGGTGTGGCAGTAATCAGGCCTGGGGGTGGCTACGGAAATTGAACTCAGGTGTGATACACCACAGTTAGGTTATTTTTTAACAAGGGGGCAATTACTTTTTCACACAGGGCCATGTAGGTTTGGATTTTTTTTCTCCCTAAATAATAAACACCATCATTTAAAAACTGCATTTTGTGTTTACTTGTGTTATATTTGACTAATGGTTAAATGTGTTTGATGATCAGAAACATTTTGTGTGACAAACATGCAAAAGAATAAGAAATCAGGAAGGGGGCAAATAGTTTTTCACACCACTGTATCTTTTTTGATACAAAAGTAAAACACTTTAAATCAATATAAGCTAAAAAATATCAGAGTATATCAGGGTATTATTTAAGAGAAAAAGTTACGCGAGGCATGTTTCACTCTTCCCTCCCAGAAAAAGGTGTAGTACAGGGCAAAGAGCACTCACAGCATTAGAGATTTAGGGTCAGGTCGTATGACTAATCAACAGAGACACATTAACATTATAGTTATTCTCAGAAATGCATTTAACTTACTTTTTGGACCTGCCATGCTACATTCACTAGTTTGTGCAAAATATGCAAGTAACAATTTCATTGTACTGTGTGAATATGATCATGAACTTGAAATGGACATCACTGACTGATAATCAGAATCATCAATAATTCAAACAGATTTCTAGTTGTTTTCTATTTTATGTATTTTAGGAAAAAAGTAACCCACATGAAGGAAAAATATCCATCCATCCATTTTCCAACCCGCTGAATCCGAACACAGAGTCACGGGGGTCTGCTGGAGCCAATCCCAGCCAACACAGGGCACAAGGCAGGAACCAATCCCGGGCAGGGTGCCAACCCACCGCAGGACACACACAAACACACCCACACACCAAATTTAATACAAAAACCGATTGCCAAGTGCTCAAAAAAGTATCAACAGATGGTGGTATCCTCCTTGGCTTTTAAAACTTTTAGAACAATTATACTTAACTAGCCAACCCGCGGCGTACCATACGCCGCATAATTATGTATTGATGGGTGAACACTTCCTGAACGACACAGTTGTCCAAATGGGGTGGGTTTGAGGATACCACTGTGAGTGAATGAAAAGATGGACCTCTGGACAGAGCAACATACAATTGTCCGTGACTGAAAGTGGGATCGTCTGTGACGATGGAGGCCACGCTGGTGAAAGCTACTTCGTCGGTAGGGATGTTTCAGCACTTGTTCATTAAGGTGTAGCGAGTCTTCGTTGTTGACGCTTAATATAGCTTGCGTACTGAGTTGTTCTGGAGTCACAGTTGAGAAACACTTTTTTAATGTCTTAAGCACAGGGAAAAAAATAAACATGTGAAACATCCGTAATGTAATAAGCCACCAAGAAAAGTAACATTGCAATAATGCACGCTACGACCCAATCGCTGTAAACAGAAGTGAAAACAAAATCGAGCCCGGTGCATTCTTTAACTGCCTTGTAGCACAGTGGTAGTGCTGCTGCTTTGCAGTAAGGAGACTGTGGAAGATTTTGGGTTCGCTTCCCGGTTCCTCCCTGTGTGGATAGCGCTTTGAATACTGAAAACACAGGTATATCAATGTAATGAAGTATTATTATTCTTATGCGTCCAGTGCTCTCTCTCGCGCGTGCACACATCTATCTGTGTGTGTGTGTGTGTGTGTGTGTGTGTGTGTGTGTGTGTGTGTCTGTCTGTCTGTCTGTCTGTCTGTCTGTCTGTCTGTCTGTCTGTCTGTCTGTGTGTGTGTGTGTGTGTGTGTGTGTGTGTGTGTGTGTGTGTGTGTGTGTGTGTGTGTGTGTGTGTGTGTGTGTGTGTGTGTGTGTGTGTGTGTGTCTCTCTCTCCCTCCCTCCCTCCCTCCCTCCCTCCCTCCCTCCCTGAGCAGTGCCACAGACTGATCGACTCCATGCCACGCCGCATTGCTGCAGTAATCCAGGCCAAAGGAGCCCCAACTAAATATTGAGTGCTGTACATGCTCATACTTTTCATGTTCATACCTTTCAGTTGGCCAACATTTCTAAAAATCCTTTTTTTGCATTGGTCTTTATTGATATTCTAATTTTCCGAGATACTGAATTTGGGACTTTCATTAGTTGTCAGTTATAATCATCAACATTAAAAGAAATAAACATTTGAAATACATCAGTCTGTGTGTAATGAATGAATCTAATATACAAGTTTCACTTTTTGAATGGAATTACTGAAATAAATCAACTTTGTCATGATATTCCAATTTTATGACCAGCACCTGTACATTGGCTTTTCACTCAGCGCAGGGGCGCGAATTCATCTCGGATTATTACATCCAGCTAGACTAACCTGCTACACGGCTGCGTTTGAAAAACCGACTTATCCCGGATGAGTTTCACCGGCATTAATGATTAGGAATCCGGTTGGAACAAAACCCTACAGCCACAGGAGTTCACCAGGACGGAGTTTGGGAAACACTGCTGATCACAAACGAAACCGACTCAGGTGAGGAGTTGGGGTGGGCAATGTAGTTGCAGCTATTGATTATTCAGTGTTGTTTGCATGGGTGTCTGATCTGCTCGACGGGATCAGAAATAAAAGGAAAACAATGTGAAGGCAATGTCACAGGTGTTCCTGTAGTATTGCGGGTCTACAGCTCCCCTTCTAAAGGCCATTTTTAAATAAATAATCACCGCACTCACAGCGTAGTGAGGGGCGTGGAAGTGTGGCTGAAATGGTTTCCGGGTGGAGTCGTACTGTGGGCGTTTCTCCCCTGTGCAGTGTGCGAGCGAGTGAGGAGAGAGAGAGAAAGCCGGTATGTTACAGTGAGCAAGAGCAAGCTCGAAGGTAATGTGTTCCTGTGGTATAGCGGGTCCATAGCTCCCCTTCAAAAGGCCATTTTTAATCAGGCGACTGACAGTAGTGGAGTCAGGCACAGAGAAGGTCAGCTGCTGAGAGAGTATGTCGACTGTTGCAGGGCCTGCATCGGTGAAGCAGGTGAGACGCTAATGAAAAAGAGGCACAGGGCTTATTGGTTTTTAAAGACTGCTTCCCTTCATTGTGTTTTAACCTCAGTTTTAAAGGGTTGTTTTAAGGATCCCATGGAATACCCCTCACAAACTGCTTTACACGCTGCATACTGCGATTCACATCCGCGAGAAACATGCCTCTATGAACAGTCAACGTGGCTCAGAGGTGCATGTGGACTCTAGCACAGACAAACATAAATGACGCCGTGTTTTATGAGTCGTCGCGTCCGAGTTGGTGGGCGTGGCTAAGCGAGTTGTCGTCGTATCCAATGGTCTTAGAGTTGGTGGGCGTGGCTCCGTTCTGCGTGTGCCATGGGTGTCTGTCTTGCCGGCGGCCTAGTGAATTATATATATAGATATTCATTAAGTTTAAATTAAATTATTAACTCTAAGGGGGATTATGTTGGCTGTGCTTCTAACGGTGTAAGGTAATGGAAATAAATAAAATGTTTGTTACAGTTTACTCTTCCACACTTTTTATTTCTTCATTCAGATCAATTCTAATTTTACTAAAATGTTTTATGGACATCTCACAGAACTGTTAAAATTAGATCCTTAAAATATTTTCTTGGAGTTTTCATTACTGTATACAGTTGCTTTTACTTCTTTGCTGTCAAGCAGTTTAACTTCAACTTCATAATTCAAATTCATAAACAGATTACAGTGATCCCTCGCTATATCGCGCTTCGTCTTTCGCGGCTTCACTCCATCGCGGATTTTAAATGTAAGCATATGTGAATATATATCACAGATTTTTCACTGCTTCGCGGATGTCTGCGGTCTACAGTACGTGTGCTTCCTCAGTTGATTTGCCCATTTGAATTCAAACAAGGGACACATTTGAATTCAAACAAGGGACGCTATTGGCGGATGGCTGAGAAGCTACCCAATCAGAGCACGCGGTTAAGTTCCTGTGGGCTGCTGATTGGCTCAGCGACGGAGTGCTGCATTAACCAGGAAGTCTAATCTCACTCAATAAGTGCCCCTGCTACTGCTTCAGGAGCTGTGTCCAAGCGCCAACAGAAGATGCAAATGATTGCAGAAAAGGTAAAAGTTTTGGATATGTTGAAGGAAGGAAACAGCTACACCGCTGCAGGACACCATTACAGCATCAATGAGTCCACGATTCTTTTTATTTAAAAAAGAGGAAAAGCATATAAGATCTACGGCCGCAGTGTCCTTTAACGAGGGCGCAGAACAAGTTGCAAGTGGATGTGATAAGGCAGTAGTCTGGATGGAATCTGCTTTAGGGATTTGGATTGAAGAGTGATGGAAGAAGAACAACGGCGGTGCTAAACAGTCGCCTGAAGAGGCTCCTTTAGAAGAGCTGTAACGCTATCCTTTGTTGTGCAGTAAAATTAAACTCATCGTTATCGTACAAGTCGTCGTGTCATTGTTGGTGAGTAACCATAATTAATTATTTATGTACAGTACTTATTACATGTACATAGTTTAGTGTCACTGTACACACATTTTACTGTACAGTAATCCCTCCTCCATCGCGGGGGTTGCGTTCCAGAGCCACCCGCGAAATAAGAAAATCCGCGAAGTAGAAACCATATGTTTATATGGTTATTTTTATATTGTCATGCTTGGGTCACAGATTTGTGCAGAAACACAGGAGGTTGTAGAGAGACAGGAACGTTATTCAAAACACTGCAAACAAACATTTGTCTCTTTTTCAAAAGTTTAAACTGTGCTCCATGACAAGACAGAGATGACAGTTCCGTCTCACAATTAAAAGAATGCAAACATATCTTCCTCTTCAAAGGAGTGCTTGTCAGGAGCAGTGACTGTCACAGAGAGAGAGAGAAAAGCAAACAGATCAATAGGGCTGTTTTTCTTTTAAGTATGCGAAGCACCGCGGCACAAAGCTGTTGAAGGCGGCAGCTCACACCCCCTCCGTCAGGAGCAGACAAAGTGAGACAAGAGTTTGTTTTTCAATCAAAAATCAATACGTGCCCTTCGAGCTTTTAAGTATGCGAAGCTCCGTGCAGCATGTCGTTTCAGGAAGCAGCTGCACAAAAGATCACAAAGTGAAGATAATCTTTCAGCATTTTTAGACGAGCGTCCGTATCGTCTAGGTGTGCAAACAGCCCCCCTGCTCAATCCCCCTACGTCAGGATCAGAGAAAGTCAGCGCAAAAGAAAGAGAAAAGTAAGCCGGGTAGCTTCTCAGCCATCTGCCAATAGTGTCCCTTGTATGAAATCAACTGGGCAAACCAACTGAGGAAGCATGTACCAGAAATTAAAAGACCCATTGTCCGCAGAAACCCGCGAAGCAGCGAAAAATCCGCGATATATATTTAAATATGCTTACATATAAAATCCGCGATGGAGTGAAGCCGCGAAAGGCGAAGCGCGATATAGCGAGGGATTACTGTATACAATTTTTCTTGCATTGTACGTATTTATTGCTGGTGGCCTGTCTGTCGTAATGGCTGTAACATATGTGATATCGGAGACGCTCGATATCTTTAAAATAATATTTAGGTTTTACTGTATGTAAACTGTGTTTACATACATAATTTCAACGAATCTTACCTAATATCTAAGAGAATACAAAGGGTTTATGCTGTATAATTGTGCGTGAAATGTTTATAATAGTGTGGGAGAGTTTATAAGGGCTTAAAATATATAAAAATAACCATATAAACATATGATTTCTACTTCGCGGATTTTCTTATTTCGCGGGTGGCTCTGGAACGCAACCCCCGCGATGGAGGGGGGATTACTGTACATCTTTGTTTCCCACATTTAACTACAATTTGTGACTGATATTATTACTATTTTAATGGCAACAGCTAAATGTGACATTTGATTTTTCATCCCTTGGTTCTTGTTCTCCTAAATGGAAATACAGTACTCCCTACTGAATAACAAGCAGTTCTGCTAAGAGCTATATTAGTCTATCATTGCTCTGTTCCTCATATGTAAGGCTTTAATGTTATGCAGAGCAAAACAGAAATGTAGCAAAATCTGCCAGCAAGGATTGGAACTGACAGCAAAGGCCACAAGTGTTCTCAGTGACAACACAGAACATAACAGCTATGCTTTTTCCAGAAGATTGAACTCTATTCCAGATGAACATGATGATATGTACCCATTATTACTTTCATGAGGCACCAATGTCATGCCAATATCAGCACAAGTGGCACAAAATCAAAATCATCAGCTTTAATATGGTCAATAAAAATGTATAATCATAAATTAAAAATGATTGCTGTAATTCATAAAGAACAAAATGCTGAATATATAGCATTCTCTGCTGTTTCCAGTATGACTTGCAACTTCTCTAGAAAATACTGCATGTTTCTATCCAGCTTGAACCTGCCACATCCAGTCCAATGAGGGGGCAGATAGCCTTCAACTTTCAACTATTGCTCAGCTCTTTAAAGTATTTGCCTAATTGTAAAAGGCAAAGCTCTTTTTCGCACTTAACCCACCGCTCTTAATTTTACAAATCTCCATTATGAACTCTGAACTACACTTCTTTACATAGCAGTGATTACTCTATTGCTCATGAACAATAGCCCTTTCATGTGTCAAAATTACAGGCCCTTTTCTTTGATTACCATTGACAACAAAGTACTTGACAGCAAAAGTGAAAATAGTCCCCCCAGACTGTCTATCCCATGTAATTGCATTCTTAATGCCAATATATTAAAGATGTAGCTACAAATCTAAACTTAGCATAAGAATTATCCTGCAACAAATTGAATTTGGTTATAACATAAAAAATATTTGAACTTTTACACAATTATACTAATAAATTCCAACATCTTCCACCCACAGTATACAGTAGACTAAATCTTAGCATCTATTTTCACAAAACACCTTGCCAATCAACTTATGTCTAATCATCCAATTCAGGAACTTTGGATCTCCAAACTAAAATAAATTCTGTTCCACAGTACAAATGGCTTGACCCCCCCCCCATCAAATGCACTGTTTTACTATAGCCCCATCATATTCGATTTGAAACCCTGATATTTTTAATTTTACCTCCAGAGACATCTCTGTATTTAGGGCAGTCTGAATTAATACTTGGCGGCGCAGTGGGTAGCACTGCTGCCTCGCAGTTGGGAGATCTGGGGACCTGGGTTCGCTTCCCGGGTCCTCCCTGCGTGGAGTTTGCATGTTCTCCCCGTGTCTGCGTGGGTTTCCTCTGGCGCTCCGGTTTCCTCCCCACAGTCCAAAGACATGCAGGTTAGGTGGATTGGCGATTCTAAATTGGCCCTAGTGTGTGCTTGGTGTGTGGGTGTGTTTGTGTGTGTCCTGCGGTGGGTTGGCACCCTGCCCGGGATTGGTTCCTGCCTTGTGCCCTGTGTTGGCTGGGATTGGCTCCAGCAGACCCCCGTGACCCTGTGTTCGGATTCAGCGGGTTGGAAAATGGATGGATGAATTAATACTTCCATTTGGGGTACATAGGCACCCCTTTTTGACACCAATTCAGTGTACCAATGACCACTTTAGGCTGATAGAGTCCTGATACAAGTACTTTTATTAAAAACAACAGAATGATACTATGTTTTCAGTAGCAAACAGAAAAAAAAGTCCTAGTTTTTGTTCAAAATAGAATAAACACATTAATTTAATGATATTTATAAAACGAGTAATACCTCTTGGAAATGGTTTTAATATCTAGCAAACAATAGATACTAACTTTCTTCTAATTAATAAAAAAAACAAGCTGCAGCCCAGTTGTGATTCTTGGCAACTTTAATGTCAGAAACTGTTAGATTTACCCTAACATTTTTATTTTATCCATCATGAAGTAGTGACACAGTTGCATCAGTAGTACTGGAAACACAGAGAGCAGATTGCTTTGCTAAGTAGGCTCTTATACATAAATTCAGACAACAAGAGTGTTAATATCACCAACAACTGAAATGGCTGAATGTACCAAAGGTTGCATTGTGATTTTCATTTTCATTCTTATTTCCTTCTTATCAGTATTTACTACTTATAATAAGTCTGAAAATGCATCTGAGAAATCTGAAACACATTTAATATTATTATTTCATTTTAAGCTATTATCAAATATCTGTAATTCTTTTTAAGCTATATTAAAATTAATTTTTATATACGTCTCTACATGTTATTATGGGGGGCCATATCAGAGGTCAGAAGTTTCCAGGCAAGGGATAAGCTCAGTGTGCAGTATTTTTTTTTTTACACTAACAACATGTCAGTTTCTATTCATTGTATTCACAATTTGATGTTATTGGCTACTCCTTTTACTCTCCATCTGCATTTAGTTTTCAAGTTTTGGATATATCTGTTTCACTGAAAAACAATCATATCCATTATAGATTCAGCACACCACACAAAGTATTTAAGGAAAGTCTGTGTCCCAAGTATGTTTCTATGTATCTTTGTCTATTGGGTTAATTAACATATTTATCTGCATAGTCTTGTTTAGATTCAATATTTCTGGCCCAATGTGTTCAAACTTTTACTCTTAACTTTAATCTCCTTTACCAATGCATCAACAGACAATCTGCAGGACGTAATGATTTTATAATCTAGCTGAGATATACACTGATCAACCTCAACATTAAAACCACCTGCTTAATATTATGTAGGCCCTTCTTGTACTGTTAAAACAGCTCTAACCCACTGAGCCATGGATTCCACAAGACCTCCAAAGGTGTCCTGCGGTATTGGGCAAGACGATGTTAGCAACAGATCCTTTAAGTCCTGTAAGTTGCAAGGTGGAACCTCCATAGATTAGACTTGTTTTCCAGTACATCCCACAGATGCTTGATTGGATTGAGGCTTGGGAGGCCAAGTCAACACCTTGAACTTTGTCATGTTCCTCAAACTATTCCTGAACAATTTTTGTAGTGTGGCAGGGCACATTATCCTGCTAAAAGAGGCCACTGCCACCCGAGAAATACCACTGCCATGAAGTGTTCGTGATTTGCAACAATCTTAACATAGGTGGTGCATGTCAAAGTAAGTTCCACAAGAATGTCAGGACCCAGAGTTTCCTAGTAGAACATTGCCCAGAGCAGAGTAACTTGCTTTTCTTTCCATAGTACATTCTGTTGCCTTCTCTTGCCCAGGGAAATGAAACACACATACTCGAAAATCTACATGATCTAAAGGGAAACCACTCTGTTATGGCCAGCATTAAGCTGTTCAGCATTTTGTGCTACAGTAGTTCTTCTGTGAGATCAGACCAGACGGGCTAGCCTTTGCTCCCTATGCAAATTAATTAGCCTTGGGTGACTGTGACCCTGTCACCAGTTCACCATTTATTCTTCATTGGACCACTTCTGGCAGGAGCTAACCACTAGATACCAGGAACACCTTACAAGACCTACAGCTTTGCAGATACTCTGACCCAGTCATCTAATGATCACAATTTGCCCCTTGTTAAAGTGGCTAAGATCCTAAAACTTGCCCATTTTTCCTGCTGCAAACACATCACTTTCAAGAACTGACTGTTCACTTGCAGCCTAATACACCCCACCCCTTGACAGGTGCCATCGTAACGAGATAATGTTATACACTTCACCTGTCAGTGCTTTTAACACTGGGGCTGATCGGTGTTCTATCTAAAACATTATAGAGGATAATATGTTAATTCCAACTATCTGATGTGTAATACTCTTTTATATAATAATTTTTGTAATGTAAAAACAATTTCTAACTGAATTCCCACCAGGAGTACTCTTTTTGAGGGTCTTTTTGACTTTGCACGTGTGTCTTTGGAATGGGATTAACCAGTGAAAATCCCACGGGGAGAAATTGTGAACTCCATAAAGATGGTAAACAAGTCAAAATTAAAATACAGCCGCTGATGAGACTGCAGACATATTTACTGTGTCATTATACTGTTCATTTATGATATAAAAATAATTCAATACAAATTTTAATACTGGATTATGGCCCTAGAAATGTACAGCAAATATTTACAATGAGCAGCAGCATCTCACATTTACTATTAACATGTAGAGCCTTCATAGTAGCAGTTTCCTGTTCTTCCTGTGTTTTCTCTTGTAATTGTCCAGGGTCAGAGCTTTTTCTCTCATTCAGAGGTTATGTAATTAGATCAATTTATTATCACTAAGCTGAAATTGTGTTGGTCTGCTCTCTAAGCACTCTTATTCTGAAGATGCTGCTGCCAGGACACCCAAACTAAAATAAGCAGAAATCAAAATGTAAATTTAAATTGATAAAATTGCTTGCCTCACATGTACTGTACTTTTAAATGTTCACTAACAATCAAACTATAACCCTAAATAATATGTATGCAGTAATTGCTTGATCAGCTAGACATAGTTTGAATGTCTATGCTAATAAAATGTTTCACACATTAGTACATCCAATACACACATAATTCTTTTTACCTTCAAGTTTACTAAAGAGGGAATACCAGGCAAATTATTGAATTTTTGATTCCTTTTCAAGAGATTTTTTTCAAGTAGATTACTTTGTAATGCAATTTGTGAGCTATTTAAAATTAATATCATTGCAAGAAGCTTTGCAATTTTACAAATATGTCTGACTTTGACGAAACTCATACTGCTTTTTACATACCACAACTTCCATTTGAGTGTGTTTTGTTTACAAAAGTTGCTGTAAGGGTTTTGTCCAAACATTAATATTCCCATTTGTGAGTTCTTATTCTGGTTCTTCTTTCTTATTTATTTTGCTTTGTAAATAATCATCATTGATTCATAAATTAGTTTGTTTTGGTTTAAACTGAAATGTGTTAAACTGACTGAAGTAATATAAAGTGCTTTAACAAAACTTCAGCATTGCTAGTCAGTGAAGACTGAGTTGTAAACAAAAACTTAGCTTCAACAGACTAATCAAGATTGATTATTCCCTGCATTAGTTTAATACTTAGGATGTGGTATGGGTTAAAATTGTATTTAGTTATAATTCTAGGTTAGTTGGTCAGATGAATGTAAAGACTATGAGGTTTCAAGATTGAGAAGTTGGTAACTGATTACTGTAACTTGTGTAATCAGTTCAAATCTGTCATTGGTGTTTCTTCATAGTTTTAAAGATCATTTGGTTTTTATTTTTGTACAGCCTATTGATTTTAGCTTTACTGAGGATTCCAAAATGTTATTTAGCATGCAAGGATTCACACAAGTTGCAGATTTCCTTCTTGCTATCTGTGATCTTACAAGGATAACATATTACAATAATTACAATATTACAATGATTAAAAGTCATTAAGATTAATAGTATATCTTCACTTTTGTGATTTCCTCATGTCCACTTAAAGACAAAGAAAATTTACCGTAAGTAAAATTTAAAATGGATCCAACATGAAGTTGTGGACATCTAGTTTTAATTGTTTTTAGCTTCCTGTGTTGGTACCAATTTTTCACAATAAAAAAATCTTCAACATAATATAAAAACCTGATTGCATTATAAGAATGGGCTAACTATCCATCCATCCATCCATTTTCCAACCCGCTGAATCCGAACACAGTGTCACGGGGGTCTGCTGGAGCCAATCCCAGCCAACACAGGGCACAAGGCAGGAACCAATCCCGGGCAGGGTGCTAACCCACCGCAGAGAATGGGCTAACTAACCCTAGCTAAAACTATTGCAGTTTTATTGAACTGAACTGAAACAATCCATTTGAGGTGGTGCAACTAACATTCTTTTCAGAATAGATTCACAGAAGGCCTGCTGGGAAAAGTTTTAGAAATGCTGATTCAGGCATGAAATCATTTTACTACGCTGTGCTGCTATTTCATCATCAACATCTAATCAATAGTGTTTGTATTAAACTGTCTTTGTAGTATATTCTAGGCAGAAGCACACCAAAGTCATAAGAGCAGATGAGAGCTAAAATAGTTTTAAAATACTGTAAATTAATATGCAATGCATGCCCTTCAGTTGTTATTCATCTTTAGAATCTGCCCTCTATTATCATAATGTCTTTATAATCATCAAAATTTAGAATTAATGTTCATCAAATACACTGAGCATTGTTTCTTTAAACAGTACTTCTATTACAATTAAGCTTTTAAGTTTATTAATACAGAAGCAGTGTCAGACTTGGTCATTACATATCTGGACATTCCGTCTCATCTATATTGACAATGTGTTTGCATTCTCCAATCAACTAAATTCACAAATTTGTAATATTCGATCATTTTCCTCAATAAATAAATGACCAAGTATAATATTTTTGTCTCATTTGTTTAACCGGTTTCTCTTCATCTACTTTTAGGACTTGAGTGAAAATCTGATGATGTTTCAGGTCATATTTATGCAGAAATATAGAAAATTCTAAAGGGTTCACAAACTTTCAAGCACAACTGTAAGTGCAATATCTCAAAGCTTGGATGAAATGATTTTATTTCTAGCGCATGCTGTTGCTTAGAATATGGTAGAAAAAGAACAATGGAGGAAAGGGTTAGTAACTTTTATAGTTTTCTTGTTGGTAGACATTTATTAAAGTCCATTTCATGATGAGACGGTTATAATTTTAGGCTTCAATATACAGTGATGTGACTTGTAGAAATCTGAAATCAATTTTGAATTATCTTTCTATCATCATTGTATACCACTGCGGTCTAATAATACAGGACCTACCACTGCCTACTATAGATGCTTTCCACATCACATGCTACAATTTTCAAAGCTCCAACAGAGCCTGCCTTTCTTTTGGTTAGTTTGCCTTTCTTTGGGCTAGAAAACTAACCTAAACATCTAGCTAGCTGATGCAATCTGCATGCATTTAAAAAAAATAGAACTGATTCAGCTTATGGTTCATATACTGGAGCGGTCATTCCTGCACCTGGCCATAATCGCTATATTACAATCATTTTTATATTAGTATTATTATATATTTGTAGACACCTTTATCCAAGGCAGTTTACATAGTCAGGATACAACTGTTTACAGATATTTTACTGCTGACACCCACATGATTTAAGTGACTTGCTCAGGATCACACAGTGAGGCAGATACAAGAAAAGAATACGCAGCCTTGTAGTTTAAAGTCCAGTGTCTTAGACACTAGAAACCTACCATTGTTGTAAAGCAGCCCAGGCAGATAAAGAATCTTTCTCCTCAGTTAGTCACCATACAGATCCTGTACAGTTGTTCTGCCGTATTCTACCATATTGATTGCTGTAAGCAATTCTGAATATTTGACACTAGATCACTTATTCAGAAATTGTTTCATTACCTTACAAGAAATTAACTTAGCAAGAACTTAAACCTTGGGGGAGAATTACATGTCAAAAACAACTCCACTCTAACCAATTTCCTTTACCTTAATAAAGGAATTTTCATGGAAATGTTTAACTATTAAAACTACTTTTAAAATCTTACCTATTTCTAAGAATTAGAAGATATTAAAAGGTAATATGAAAACTTTAAAAAAGGCACAGGGCTGTATAGTTTTTCAATGATGTAATCGCAGAGCTGAGTTCATGCTCTATCACCACCAAGTGAAAGACAGGGACACCTGTGCTCTGCTTCTTGAATCATTTCACAACTGTTAAATAGCTCGGGTGTATGAACAAAACTGCTGAAGTAACAGAATTAAGTGGACAGAAATAGCTAAACTTCTTCAGCTAGGAAAGATCCAAAAAGCCACTTTAAAAAACAGCACACTGATAAAAATGGAAAATGCCATTGTGATTAAAAAAAATTCAGAATGAACTTCAGAATTAATGTTCTATCATACATTTATTACATTTTAACTGAGATAACTATACAGAAGAAGGTTTGGAAATGGAGGTACAAACTAATTTAAAAACAGCCCGACTTCAAGCCTAAATAATTTAGTTTAACTTGCTAACAAGCAAAACAGGAAAATGAACTCAGCCTCAAGTGTGTCATATGATCTTTAGTTATTTCTCAGTTTTGAACAAGATGAGTTTCAAGAGAATCTATTTGGAAATGAATATTACAAGTCATATTCATACACACTAAGGTTAAAACTAAAAAGGATATTAAAAAAACATTTCATGTACGAGTAGACAATCTTTCATTATCTATCCATCCACCCATCCATCCATCCTCTTCCGCTTATCCGAGATCAGGTCGCAGGGGCAGCAGCAGCTTGAGCAGAGATGCCCAGACTTCCCTCTCCCTGGCCAATTCTTCTAGCTCTTCCGGGGGGAATCCCATGGCGTTCCCAGGCAAGCCGGGAAACATAGTCCCTCCAGCGTGTCCTGGGTCTTCCCCGGGGCCTCCTCCCGGTTAGACGTACCTGGAACACCTCACCAGGGAGGTGTCCAGGAGGCATCCTGATCAGACGCCCAAGCCACCTCATCTGACTCCTCTCGATGCGGAGGAGCAGTGGCTCTACTCTGAGCTCCTCCCGGATGACTGAGCTTCTCACCCTATCTTTAAGGGAATGCCCAGACACCCTGCGGAGGAAGCTCATTTCAGCCGCTTGTATTCGCGATCTTGTTCTTTCGGTCACTACCCATAGCTCATGACCATAGGCGAGGGTAGGAACGTAGATCGACTGGTAAATTGAGAGCTCTGCCTTACGGCTCAGCTCCTTTTTCACCACAACAGACCGATGCAGAAACCGCATCACTGCGGACGCTGCACTGATCCACCTGTCGATCTCACGCTCCATTCTTCCCTCACTCGTGAACAAGACCCCGAGATACTTGAACTCCTCCACTTGGGGCAGGATCTCGCCCCCAACCCTGAGAGGGCACTCCACTCTTTTCCGGCTGAGGACCATGGTCTCAGATTTGGAGGTGCTGATTCCCATCCCAGCCGCTTCACACTCAGCTGCGAACTGATTCAGAGGGAGCTGAAGATCATGGCCTGATGAAGCAAACAGGACAACATCATCTGCAAAAAGTAGTGACCCAATCCTGAGTCCACCAAACCAGACCCCCTCAATGCCCTGGCTGCGCCTAGAAATTCTGTCCATAAAAGTTATGAGCAGAATCGGTGACAAAGGGCAGCCCTGGAAGAGTCCAACTCTCACTGGAAATGGGTTCAACTTACTACCAGCAATGCGGACCAAGCTCTGACACCGGTTGTACAGGGACCGAACAGCCCTTATCAGGGGGTCTGGTACCCCATACTCCCAGAGCACACCCCACAGGATTCCCCGAGGGTCACGGTCGAACGCCTTTTTCAAGTCCATTTTTCATTATATTCACACAAAATGTACAGTTTGAAGAACTGCATGAATTGAGTCCTTTGTTTTATAATTAACAAAAATAATTAAATTTCTTTTACAGAAATAACATTACATAACTGATTTCTGTGCAAAAACTCTGTCCATTTTAATGTATTATCCTCCATTTCAATTCAACTTGGTAATTAAAAAAATAAAAATAGTATTCACATTTCTAATTTGAAGATATTGTGGCATAAAATATAGTATTAGTAAACCTGCAGGGTGGCATGGGAAAATAGGATATTCCAGAAACATTGGGTAAACGTTAGAAAACAGCCCTTGACATGGTGGCCAGTCCATTATTGGACCCAATCACACAACTACCCACATCTGCACTCTCACAGGTTGCCAGTTAATCTAACAGGCACATCTTGGGAGAAAAACTCCCAAGAACCGGGTATAGCATTCAAATTTAGGATGATGGATTTGTTTGGCAGCACAATTCACTGCAAAATCATGTCCCCAATGTCTTACGTACCTAGAATAAATCGGATATCTAGGATTCATTGTGTTAAACGGTAGCAGTAATTCAGGGTTTACATGTTTACTGAAATTAAAAAGTTACACTCCTACTGTTGGATTGTACTATACAGCCACTTTCTGTCAGAAACGAAGTAAAATATTTATTCATCCATTTTTTCTAAACTTACTTATTCTACCATCAGGCACCAGGCAAAAACTTGCCATGGACAAGGTACCTGCTCACAACAGGGAATAGTCACTATGTCCATGTAAAGTCATACAGTGGTGTGAAAAACTATTTGCCCCCATCCTGATTTCTTATTCTTTTGCATGTTTGTCACACAAAATGTTTCTGATCATCAAACACATTTAACCATTAGTCAAATATAACACAAGTAAACACAAAATGCAGTTTTTAAATGATGGTTTTTATTATTTAGGGAGAAAAAAAATCCAAACCTACATGGCCCTGTGTGAAAAAGTAATTGCCCCTTGTTAAAAAATAACCTGTGGTGTATCACACCTGAGTTCAATTTCCGTAGCCACCCCCAGGGCCTGATTACTGCCACACCTGTTTCAATCAAGAAATCACTTAAATAGGAGCTGCCTGACACAGAGAAGTAGACCAAAAGCACCTCAAAAGCTAGACATCATGCCAAGATCCAAAGAAATTCAGGAACAAATGAGAACAGAAGTAATTGAGATCTATCAGTCTGTTAAAGGTTATAAAGCCATTTCTAAAGCTTTGGGACTCCAGCGAACCACAGTGAGAGCCATTATCCACAAATGGCAAAAACATGGAACAGTGGTGAACCTTCCCAGGAGTGGCCGGCCGACCAAAATTACCCCAAGAGCGCAGAGACGACTCATCCAAGAGGTCACAAAAGACCCCAGGACAACGTCTAAAGAACTGCAGGCCTCACTTGCCTCAATTAAGGTCAGTGTTCACGACTCCACCATAAGAAAGAGACTGGGCAAAAACGGCCTGCATGGCAGATTTCCAAGACACAAACCACTGTTAAGAAAAAAGAACATTAGGGCTCGTCTCAATTTTGCTAAGAAACATCTCAATGATTGCCAAGACTTTTGGGAAAATACCTTGTGGACTGATGAGTCAAAAGTTGAACTTTTTGGAAGGCAAATGTCCCGTTACATCTGGCGTAAAAGGAACACAAAACACACCAGCAAATCCACCTCTGAATGGCTGAAGAAAAACAAAATGAAGACTTTGGAGTGGCCTAGTCAAAGTCCTGACCTGAATCCAATTGAGATGCTATGGCATGACCTTAAAAAGGCGGTTCATGCTAGAAAACCCTCAAATAAAGCTGAATTACAACAATTTTGCAAAGATGAGTGGGCCAAAATTCTTCCAGAGCGCTGTAAAAGACTCATTGCAAGTTATCGCAAACGCTTGATTGCAGTTATTGCTGCTAAGGGTGGCCCAACCAGTTATTAGGTTCAGGGGGCAATTACTTTTTCACACAGGGCCATGTAGGTTTGGATTTTTTTTTCTCCCTAAATAATAAAAACCACCATTCACAAACTGCATTTTGTGTTTACTTGTGTTATATTTGACTAATGGTTAAATGTGTTTGATGATCAGAAACATTTTGTGTGACAAACATGCAAAAGAATAAGAAATCAGGAAGGGGGCAAATAGTTTTTCACACCACTGTATATGATTATAATTTTGTTCTACATATATTTATTTGTGGATAAATATATTTGATGAATAAGGCCTTGATGTTTTAAAAGTAAAAACTTTGCTAAACAGCTTACAGTAAACAAATAATATCTTAAACTCCAAACTCAAACTCTCATAGATTCATTTATTGAATTGCGATGTTAATAGTGTTTGAGCGTTACCTCTTAAAAAAAAACAAAAAAAACTTGACAGCTTTCCAAGGATAAAACAATTATTAAACATAATTTGACACGTGCTACCCAAGTGTAAACTTAGTTCAGTCACAGGATTGCTGTAAACTCTTCAGGTTTCGATTTAAAATCTCTTGATATTTCATGGAATCCATGATGCCACATACTGTAACAATGTTTCCAGGGACTTTGGAGGAAAAACAGTCCCATAACATCACAGAACCTCTACCATATTTCACAGTTGGGACAAGGTTCTTTTCATTATAACCATCCTTTTTATACCAAACCCACTTTGCATGTTTATTGCCAAAAAGTTCAATTTTTGTTTCATCACACCATAGAAAATGGTTCTAGTCAAAGTTGTAGTAACATTTTACAAACTCCAGGCGCTTTTGTTTGTGGATAATGGACAGAAAAGGCTTCTTTCTGGCATATCTTCCAAATAATCTGTTGGTATGGAGAAGCCATCTGATGGTGGTTCTGGAGACTTGATAACCCCTGGGTTTTACTTTTTCTTGCAATTCCTCAACAGTGATCCTTGGAGATATTATTGCCTTTCAGTCCATCCTTCTCACTGTGGGGGTAAAATAAATTTGGGTTCTCTTCCAGGCAAGTTTGTCACAGTTACAGTTACTGCCCTAACTGTAGAAATGGGCATTTTCAGGCTAGTAGCTATTTTTTTTATAACCATTCCCTGAGTTACAAAGGGCAACACACTTCTCCCTCATTTGAATTGAGTGTTCTCTATTTTTTAAGGAAATTTGGTTTTGTCTCACCTCACATTTGTATCCCAGTTAATCAGGAAGTCATTGACTTCAGCTGGAAAGTTCCTATACACTCCAATCAACTTCATGTCCAGGGAAACAAGCTTCAGTTACATTGTTTCACATTAATTTCCAAGGGTGCCAACAATTGTGGCACATGTGTTTTTGGTAAAAATATTTATTTCTTGATCAGAGCAAGATGATGGTTCTTTAGCAAACAGTTATTTTTTTCTAACCTTTCTTACTAATTTTTACAATGGGTGCCAATAATAGTGGAGGGCACTAATAATTACTATTAATAATTACATATTATATATAAAAACATAACATTCTGAACTATACACATAGATAATGCTGGTTTTCAATATGGAAAATGGTATGGAGATTACCACAACAGAAGGGAGAAAATCAAAACCATTTGCAAAAAGAAATCACACTATTGCTTGGAGAGCTGCTCCTAAAGCCTGTGTGGATAAACTTCTAAGAGTCTGTAGTCCCTGTATGTAAAGGAAGTATCCCAAATGGGCAGTTGAGGTCCAAGTGCTTTTTGCATGAGTCAGCTAGTGTCTGTATGACACACTGTTAGGGAGAAAATATGGAGTGGCTTTATGAAATTAGAACAGAGGGAACAAAGTAATACTTTTCCTGCATCTTTAATTGTCAGTAAATCCATCACCCAAAAAGTAATTTGAGAAATTTCTCTGTTCACAAGCAGGCCTAGTGAGAAAAACAGGCTTTACTTTGTTTATTGGGGGCAGTCTACAAGTAATTATTGTATACAGAAAATTACGCACTAACTTACATAGTATTTCTGATATATCCAATAAACCCTCAGCATTATTACCAAGGCCATACTGTCTTAGGAAACCTCATAGCACGGTTAGTCTACACACATATAAATAATATATGGAAGTGGGAATTATGAGGAACCCCATGATACAATAGCCTGTTATTATTATGATACACTTGTGATTTTTTTTTTAATGTGCAATATATTGGGTAGTGAAATTCAATTGAGCAATAGATAGATAGATAGATAGATAGATAGATAGATAGATAGATAGATAGATAGATAGATAGATAGATAGATAGATACTTTATTAATCCCAATGGGAAATTCACATTCTTCAGCAGCAGCATACTGATACAATAAATAATATTAAATTAAAGAATGATAATAATACAGGTGAAAAAAACAGACAATAACTATGTATAATGTTAAATATTAACGTATACTGCAACTTATTCTTTTTTTAATTAATACTGAAGTTTGACTCAAATTCTTATAGACAAAATGTCAGTCTATTACTCCTTTTGACAAATTCTTGACTCAATCCACCACACGTTTTTCCAACTCTAGAATAATACTGGGAATATTCTGTTACTGTTCATAGCATAAGCACATTGAGGCATAATTTGACCTTTAAGATGGGCAAGTCCTTCTGACAGGAGCTCCAATTTCTGTAGTAAGACTGTCAACTAAGAACAGACATTACAGTAGTACAAATTTAAAATACTGTCTGAATTACTGTATATAAATGCTTATTTAAAATCCTTGGGGCAACATACCTTTAAATTACCATAGCATACATGCTAAAAAAAAGTACTAGGTTGTGGCTTGCCAAAGTACTTGATTTTAATATGACAATGGTTTCAATTTGCATGTTCCCTTTAAGGCTCTCCTTTGTAACACTGCAAAAAACAAAAAGAACTCAAATGCAAAATGTAAATGTGGTGAGGGAAATTTGTTTAGAGAACTCTGTTGTGGTAGTAATGCTCACAGAATGCAAATCTGTATTGGCTAACATTTGTAGTCATGGTGTACAGTATATGCAATAATTGTTTATGCATGTACTAATAAATCCATATCTGGCAAAGTGGCGATCTGACATGCGTGAGGAAGAGATATTGAGACGTGTCCTTGATGCATGTGACCCTTGGGTGGCAGCTACTCTGAGGAGGGTCGTGAAATCGGTAGATGAGTTGGTGAAGGTGGGATCCCGAGTGGAAAAGGACTGGGCGGCTATTGGGATTAGTGGGTCTCGAAAGGGTCCCACGTCTCGAGAAGTCCCCTGTACCAAACCACGAGGAAAAGCCCCAGTGGATCCCCGTGCCGATCTCACCTTTGTGCAAGCCACCATGCCCCTCTTAGTGGTGCCCGTACAAGGGCGAGGAGTCACCGGAGAGGCGGTCGTAGATACAGGGAGCACTTATACCCTTATGAAATACAGCTTGTGGGAAAAGCTTAAAGTGCCTCATGAGCAGTTAAGGGAAAGTGCAAAAGTAAAATTCTTTCTCGCGGATGGAAGGGCGCACGGGGCAAAGGGCAGGGTTCCTATGAGGCTCTGCTTACATGAGACACACTGGAAGACAGAAGTTTACATCCTGGAAGATGACCACCTGTCAATGCCCTTATTACTTGGAATGGACTCTCTTATGTCGGTAGGTCTTACCATCCACCTGTCGTGGCTGGAGTACGAGTTGCTGGGGGGTGAAATCCATAGGTTTGGGACAAAGGCTCAAAGTAATCTGGTTTGGCCTAACTTGTATTATTACCTCGCGCAGTTGGTGGATGAGCCCAGCCCAGTAGAGAAGGCAATTCTTGAACAGCCGGAGTTCGTTCAGCCATTGCTTAGGAGGTGGCGCTCTGTGTGGACGGACAAATTGGGGCAGACTGAGGTGGTGTGTCACCACATTCACACAGTTGACCCTGTCCCAGTTCGGCACAGAGCCTACACAGTGTCACCTCTGAAAAGAGGAATAATCAAGGAGTGGGTTGACCAGATGTTGGCGGATGGGGTCATCGAGACTTCCACCTCGCCGTGGGCTAGCCCTGCGGTGCTCTTTCAAAAGGCTGACGGGACCTATCGATTCTGTGTGGACTATCGGGAGCTGAACATGAAGACCTTGGATGGTGCTTACCCCATGCCCCTCATTCATGACATCTTGGAGTCTTTGCATGGGGCAGTGGTGTTCAGCTCCCTGGATTTGAAGTATTGGCAGGTGAGGATGGGGAAGAGTAGCATGGAGAAGACCGCCGTCATCACCCCGGAGGCGTTGTTCCAGTTTCAGGTGATGCCCTTTGGACTTAAAAACGCTGGGGCATCATTCCAACGGCTAATGGAGCAAGTCCTCAGGGAGCTCATTGGGAAGACCTGCTTTGTTTACATAGATGACATCATTGTTATTCTCCCCATCTGTCCAACAACATCTAAAGGACCTACACCACATCTTCCAGTGACTGTGTAAGGCTCATCTTACACTCAACATCAAGAAGTGTAGATTTCTACAAGACCATCTGAACTTCCTCAGCCATGTGGTGTCGGCAGATGGGGTCTGGGTGGATCCAAAGAAAATTAAGTCCATCTTGGACTACCCAGCGCCCCAGGAGGTAAAAAGTCTCCAACGCTTCCTGGGGATGGCTGGGTGGTTCCATAAATTTGTACATGGGTTTGCCGACATCGCTGCCCCATTGTTCCAGCTGCTGAGGAAGGGATCCCCTTGGGAGTAGTTGCCAGCGTGCCAGGACTCCTTTGAAAGACTCAAACAGGCACTGACATCACCACCAGTCCTGGCACAGCCTGATCCATCATTAACCTTTCAGATCCGCACTGACACGAGTGACCTCAGGCTCGGCGCCGTTCTCTCTCAAACAAGTCAAGGAGAGAAGAGGGTGGTGGCCTATGCTTCACGGTCATTAAAAGGCGCCGAGTATAATTATTCCACCACCGAGAAGGAATGCCTCGCTGTCGTGTGGGCCGTGGAGAAGTGGCGTCACTTCCTGGAGGGAACTTCATATGAAATCTACATGGACCATAGGGCTCTGACCAGGGCATTCAATTGCCCGAAGACCACGTCTAGGCTAACCAGGTGGGTATTGCGCCTCCAACAGTTCACATTCAAGGTGTGCTATCGGAAGGGCTGTGCTAATGTTGTGCCTGATGCATTATCACGGGTTCACAGGCCTGCACTGGTAGTATGTGCGGTATCGGTCTCTAAACCTTGGCCTGATATTCCCCTGAACATGCAAGAAATCGTTCAGTCTCAAGCAGCCAGTCCTGTATATCAGGGGTTGAGAGAGAGCCTGGGGGGGAGGCCTGACCGCATACATTATAGGGATCTTCAAGGGGCACTCTATCGCTGTGTTCCAACAAAAGATCGGGGTTACCATTATCAGTTGGTAGTGCCTGAGACACATGTGCCCAAGTTCCTACAGTATTACCATGATAGTCCAATCGGTGGTCACCTTGGACATACAAATGCACTGTTTAAAATCCTGGAGGTGGCATGGTGGTTGACGATGCGCAAAGACGTCTGGTCCCATGTCCAGACTTGTACCACCTGTCAGCGATATATAACCCCACCTGGTCTCCCCTTGGGACAGCTTCAGCCGGTAACCATCACTACGCCTGGGGACAGCCTAGGCGTGGACCATTTCCTGCCAGTAAGGACCGGAAGACCTACCTGATGGTGGTTGTGGACTACTTTACCTGATGGGTGGAGCTATTACCTATGACTAATGCCACAGCCAAGAAGATATGTTCCACCCTGAAGGATGAGATCTTTACCCGATGGGGGGATGCCGAAGAACATCATCACAGACCAGGGCCCGCAGTTTACCGGCTCAGAGGCCGAAGAATATTGGAAGCAATGGGGGGTGGTTCACCAGAGGACAACAGCGTACCATCACCAATCTAATCGCACTGAGCGAGTGAACCGGACCCTGAAGACAATGATAGCATCCTTCATCGGAGACCATCAAAAGGATTGGACAAAGTGGCTGCCTGTGCTGCAGTTTGCGTTGAACACGGCGGTGCACAAGGTTACAGGTGAAACCCCTGCATTTTTAGCTTTAGGCAGACAGCTAAATGGTCCACTAGAAAGAATAACTGAGCACAATCCACCCAAACCAGACACATCAACACATGAGCATTTGCAAACTTTACAACAAATCATACAAAGGGTAAAGGAGAGGATGGTGAGATGCAGTGCTACTATTGGTGAGAACTGCATCTCCCAGCAGTTCCTGCAGGGGCTGTTAGGGGTCAAAGGAGTTTAAAAGGAGGGCAGGTGGCCAAAGGAGGAAAAAAAAAGTGTGTTTTGTTGTTGTATTTTGTGTTCCATTTACCTGTGAGACTTCCTTCTGCTCTTTAAGCCGTAATTAGTTTTGTGTCCTGGATTGTATTTGTTGTTGGGGTCTGGATTGTCTTCTGTCTACCTGTGTCCTGTGGATTGATTATGGATTCACTGGCTTCCCCACAAGAAAAGGAGCGCTCCTGAACCATCCATCCATCATCATTCTTATTCTGAAAATTTTGAACTACAACTTCATGTTGATGCTATAACTGAATGATAGAACAAAGGTAATATACCCAAGAGCAGAAGGCATATTATATATATGAATTTTTATAACCTTACCTGTTAACCTTTCAGATTTATTCATTTTTGTTCTGCTAATAATACAGTTACTTCAGTACAGCATAACATATTAAATTATGTATGTCTAGTGAAAATGGCATCTGATTAATGAAGCTGCATAAGGAATACAGAGATATTTCTTTTTAAAGATGAACACCAAGAGCTTTTTCCAGGGAACCCACATAGCTGTGTTACATTTTTTTTCAATGACATGCAATTTTTATACTAATTGACATGTATTTGATTATCTTGCAAATTTTAATTGACCCTGTATGAGTGACTGTGGGTGTATGCAAGAGAAGGTGGCTCCCCAGGACTCTGAAATGGGTAAGAAAGAGTGTCTGTGAGTGGGTACACTAGATTTTACCTCCCACAGCACAAAAGTGGAGAAGGACAAACAAACTGTAAACTTATCTTGCTCAAATGGAAGAATCCTAACTCACCTATTCTAAGTCAGTGGGTAACTGTTGTTATATACTATTTGAAAATGGAAAAAATCAAATTCGCACATAAAGGATCTGTACAAAACTTTTTCAAAACCTGGCAGGATTTAATCAATAAAATTTTAGAATAAGCTTTTAAATTGAGGAAGCAGGTTCTCGTCCCTCTTTTACTCCATTTATCTCTATTCATTTATTAATTTATCTATTGACTTATTTTTATTAGCGTTTTACACAGCTGGCCTAGCTCTCTTTCTCAGGGGTGGGGGTTGATTTGTTCGAACTGTTGTGTTTTTTTGGTGAAACTTGAGTTATTTGTATGGAAAGTTATTTGATTTTAATGAAATCAATAAAATTATAAAAAAAATACCTCCCACAGCATAAAGACATGGACTTTCAGCTTATGGATTAGGTACAAATTTATTATTCTGTAAACGAAGTTCACTGACTGAAGACATCACATTTATAGTACTGTACTGGGAATGAACAAATCCTACATCAAAATTCTAAAATATTGTAAACCACAAACAAAGAAAAAACAAACCACTACACCTACATGTAAAGTAAAGGAAAATATTACACATCATTTTTCATCCCAAAGGACTACAAGAGAAGATGGTAGGCTATGACAGAGCTTTTAAAAGACAAACATCTTTGTGAAGCAAAAACATGATATCCTCATTTAGAAAATAAGGGATTTGCTTTTGAATTAAAACAATTTTGATTTTAATCATTACAAAACAAACTGCTATTGCCTCATACTGTCGGTATGTATAAATGTAATTTTTACACACCTCCGGCAACATCATGCATGCAAACATTCTTTTGGTATAACTGGGCCTTGGACTAATGGATTTTGGCTTTGCTTTAGAGTTCACTTACATTTTCTTAGAACTTACAGTAATCTTAAACAGAAACAGATGGGGTAAGTGGAGTGAAGGAGTCACATTTTCTTTTTGTATTGGAAAGGCACATTTGAACACTGGTTTGTACTGCTGCCTTACAGATCTAGTGCAATGAGTTTTAGTTATGGCCTAACCACTGTGTGGAGTTAGCTGGTTCTCTCAGTTTTCATTAAACAAGTGCAAGTTAACTAAAATGCATTTTAACTATGTACATGAGTGGGTCCTTTGATGAACAAACTGGCATATTGACAGCTTGTTTGTAAGTAGGCTCTGTGATGCCAGATACTACTGGCACAGGCTTTGTTCCCCCTAATAAACAAACAAACCAAGAGCTGGATTAAATGACTTTGAGACTTGATAATTGTTGGGTGTTAATATTGTATTTAAACAGGAGTTTATTTCTTAAAAAGAGAACCTTTTAAAGACAATATCAATTCTTACTGTAGTATCGCAACATACTGCAGTTCCTTTATTTACCTTTTTTTTTTTGAAAACCTCCCTTTCCCACTTTTATAACAAAAGTGACTACTAAGTAGGTTATGAATTATAGTGGCTATAACAACAACAAAAAACTCGAGAAAATATAGAAAGGCCTAAAGTTTCAGGAAAAAACACATGCTTATAAAGTAGTTCAAGATTTTATAGTAACCATTAATTTTCCAATTTGCAATAACATGCCTGCGTGTGTAATTTATGCCACACTCCCATGATCTGTTATGTGAATATTAATCATCATAGAATGCCATCCGTTCATTTTTACTAAACACACGCGATTTCTGCTTTCTGTGTTAGTTCAACAATGCAATCATGGTGACCAATATCTATGTTACTTTCTCTTTTAGAATCACATTCTTTCCAAAACACTGCTAAAATACAAATCCTAAAACTACAGCAATACAAAAGTACCTAAATTATAGAGTTATGAAAAATCTTATTTACAAACATGTTAAGCCATACTGAAATTAGTTACTATAAGAACAACACACTATTGTGAATGGTTTCAGTTTAATTTTTAAAAGGTGCCAAAAGATACAATAGCATTGATATATGGATTATAATTAATTTTATTTGTTGCTTAAAACAAACATGATAAAGTTTTTTCTTCATTTAAAAAAATCAGTTCTATTCCTTTTTATTCATTTCAAAATTCTCAGTATATCACTTTACATAAAAACTGAATTTCTGTCTGTCTCACTGTTAGAACATCATCCAAAAACCCACTGCATCTATTTCTACAAAACTTTTCAGTTATTCCTGGTAAAGTCTAACTTAGAATATAGGCTAGTTATAATTTGGACCTTCTACGTACAAATATGTACAAAAAAATAAAAACTGAGACTACCACAGTAAAAGTTGTCATTATTACTGGACCTTCTGAACCTCAATACCACCAAAGCACATGATATTGACAAGATTTTTACTTCAAAAGAATTAGAAATGATTGCATAATAAAAACACCGATTTCAGTTGATTAAAATTCAGAAAAATTACAGTGGTCAACATAAATATTTAAGTATGGTGAAAAAAGATTTTTAAGCTTGCTGCTTCTTAATACTTAATCGTATCAAACACCCACTCCAACCTTGCCTGAATACTAATTTTTTGACAAGAAAACAAGGTCAAATTTTTGTCTAAGGCAAATTAAAAACGATCCAATTAACCATCTGTGACAAAATCTGTGATTGAGCTGGAGTAACAAAAGTGTTTTGAGACAGAGGGAGTAATGGGGTGAACACTTTGTGGAGATCCAGTAGGAGACTTCATTGGATGCACTCTGCATACATACTTTATAACACTTCAATATTATTACAGATCAATTGAGATAGTCATTATTACCTTTCTGCAAAATTCTATTTCTCTAAATTAGGCACTTAAATTTCACAAGAGCTTAATACGCATACAAGCATTGTATACTAAATAATATTATAGTTTCAGACATCCACAGCCATTACCTGGTCAGGAAACCAGCTGGAAGGACGGACCGGGGAAGAGAGCATCCACAAGACACTACCTTCCCAGGGACGCTAGAGGGCAGCTCCACTGGGTGGCTGTGGCACCACAGACTCCAGCAGGGCATGATGGGAGTTGGAGTTTGATACAGCCCTGTTGTGTTCCATGTGGGTCACTAGGGGGAGCTGTAAGATGGCACAGCCCTGCTATATTAGGTTTCCATCACACCTGGGAATAATTTCAGTTAACTTCGATGACCATTTGGAGCACTGCCAGGTGTAACATAAAAAGAGCCGCCTCACTCCGTTTGGAGACCTAGAGTTAGGAGAAAGAGGTGACGAAGCTTGCCAGTAGAGGAATAGAAGCAGAATGAGGAAGAGAAAGAGATGGAAACAAAGTGCTGAGGAATTGTATATTGGTGCTTTATACTGTCCTATTGTGGGAAGCAAGGGAAAAGCACTTCCCCACTTATAAATAAAATGTGTGGTGTGCTGCACTTGTGCCTAGTGTCTGTCTGTGTCGAGGTTGAGGATGCTGGAGCACCCCGTGTGGTTCATAATATATACTGTACACTTCTTTCTGCTGCAATGAGGAGATAAATAAGTGTCAGATCCGTTTTTTATTTATTTTATGCATGTACATTTAATCACTCTTTAGACTGAATCTCAGTAGAGCATATGTTGTAGCTTATAAATAAAATCCTTCCATAACAAGCATCACAAGCTCGGTCAGCTCCATTATTTTAGAAATTCAAGAACAATATGTTCATAGCAGTTAAGGATTTTTTTTATTAATACTCTGTGCTTGATTTGTGATTAATCACTTGTTTAAAATAACCATATAACATTACTTGCCTTTTAGAATTCAGATGAATCAAAAGCAAAGAGCTACTGTATAGAAAGACTCTTTTTTACATCTAAAAAAAAAAAAAGCATGGTTCATTCAAAAACATTTGTTTTGAAACAGCTGTATTAGAATACAAGTCTGAACTGATCCCTTTTTTGGAGGATATAAAATATATCTCATTATACTGTATGTGTGGTTTATTTTATACAGTTTATTTTTTTCTCCACATTTCCATGAAATATTGGAATACTACTTAGTAGTATGAATAAAAGAATGAATGATGCATCTAAAAACATATGGTGAGTGTCTTTGCACCATGGTATGAAACAGTATTTTAAAAATACAACTTGTTGCAGTATGTTCAGTGATTATACCGAGCTTCAGGAAATTGTAGAATACTTTCTTAAATAAAGGGAAGAAATAAATCTCATACAACAAAAAAAGAACAGAATGGTAGATCTAAATGCACACACTGAAAAAGTCTTTCCAAGAGATTAGATTATTATAGTAACATATATATATATATAAATGTTAATTAAGGATCAAGCTGGTCTGAGAATGCTCTGATAATAAGGCTTTTTGTCTTGCCACATAACTGCATATGTTAAATTTTATGTAATTGTAAAATGTTTGTATTTTAAATGATATCCTCCTGCTGCAACTGGGAAAAAATCTAAAATCCTGATTGTATAGGAATGGTAGTGCCCAAAAAAACCCACACTGCTATGTTAAAATGTTTTACTAAAACACTACACTATATACTACATAATATTCTGCCTAAATGACGATTAAATATACTGTAACTAATAGGACAAACCAGCTATCTAATTTTAAATTGATTTTTATTACTCGTTTTCTTTCATTTTGATTTTTAATGCTGAATTTTTCAGTTTCTCTTAGCAGCCATTGCAATTTCTATTTCAGTATCTCTCCCAAGCATGTAAATAATTTTATGGCTTAGTTGAGGTTTCTTATATTCATCTTTATTTTTATACTTTTTCCAATGTTTCTAGGTTTTCCTTTTTCATTTTTATTTCTGAATTTAAGTAAGCTGTTTTCTGTTTAGGTTAGATTAGAAAAAAATATAGAAATGTCAAACTTAAATCTTGAAAGTGGTGTACTCGGCTATTGAACGTGTTGCAAAAGAGTTTGCTTTTCTAGGTAATGTTCTCTGTGGCTCAGCTTTGTGTGAAGGGAAACTGTAGGAAGAAAAAAAAGAGGTAGTACAAAGGAATGAAGCCATTAGTGTAAAACCCCTGTTCAACCTGCTAATAGCATGGTGCCTTTAAGTGATTACATGACAAAAAGGCATGAATTTGTCACACTATATCAATTCTAGAGGTTGTAACAGTCACTACTTCTCAGTTGAATAAATAAAGCTAACATGTTCAGTTTTGACTGTTCTTGGCATAAACCTTACTTGAAAGTAACAACTTAAAATTGGGAAAAGTTGAAAATTCCAGAAAACTGAAATGTAGGAATAAATAATGAAGCAATATATGTGAAAATGTTCAAGGAAACATCCCCAGGGCTTTTCACATTCAAATTTCCAAATTAAGCCCATGAATATGGCAGTCAACAAAAGAAAGCTTCCTGCAAATCAGTGCTGGTGCAACGTGGCCTAGCAAGCCAAAAAAAAAGAAAAAAATTTTTCTTTTTCTTAACAAAAAACAGTACTTCAGAACACAAATTATGGTAACTATTGCAGACATAAACACAAAGAATTTAATAAAAACCAGGATAATCTGAACAAAAACCACTTATTATTAGTAAATGTTAAACTGGTAACCATTTCACTTGTCCACTGTATAAGCTATAAAAATAACAATCAGTATATGGGGTTGACTACATGGGGAACCTGGCCTTTTTAAAGAGGGTAACAGTAACAAAAAACACTATGAAAAAGATATGGCTCCACAGTACTGTACTATTTGTTCACTACCAAGAAACAAACTCTGGCATGCCAGTCACAGACCCACTATCAAACTGACACCAGTGTTCCACTCAACTAAGCTAAAGAAGATCTCCTAAATTCAGAACCACAGTAGGCTAATCATACATGCCTAACACCATTAAACAGATATTAACTAAAATGAGCATAAGTCAAAATCAAAAGTAGAAAGTAAATTCTGAATACAAACCAAGCCGGACTCCTTGAAAAGTGTGAAGCAGCAATGGCAGCACAGACACAAAACATATCACTCTCAAACTTGCTTGATCCAACTCAGGAGTTACAAAGGAGGCTGAACTCTATATATTGACAGTAATGAGCATAAGAAAAGTATCAAGCCTGGAAGAGGCACCAATGTATAACAGAATCTAATCACACATACACATCTACACAGAGTGTAAAAAGAACCACCACACATTCATGTCTCTAGGATGGATGAAGAAAATTAGTATCAGGAGAAAAATACTGTGGGGGCAGGAAAAACATGCAAACTCTTGTGTAATTCAAAACTAGGGTTCGGGATCCTTGAAGTAACAGTGCTAATTACTACCCCAAAATTCTATCCAGAAATAAATGCAGTGTTAAAAAAAGGTAACAAGTTTGGAAATTTCAGTATTCCAGACAACAGTTTCACTGTGAACACCAATGAAAATAACCTCCAAAGTGCAATTATGTGACTGTCATAGTGACCTCCTTTCCAATGGAAGTAGTATTTGAGTATTATCCTTTACACTGTTTTTACCGGACAAATTAGTTTCAAAACAAAATACTGTGAAGCATCAAATCTTTTTTATACTAGCTAGATGGCATTACCTAACCATATACTTTACTAATATAAATCAAGCAAATGACCTCCTCTCTACTGGACACTGACTATTTAAAAAGACTGAGCTAGAATTTCAACCAATCTGCTTGCTGACAGTCTAAAAAAAGCTAATGATGACAGGTTCATGTTGTAATCCTCATGAGAAAGATTCAGACACACTAATGATTGATTAACATACTGTATCTATACCTCCCAGACTAAATGATTAAAATACAAGGTCAATGTTAATCAAATGATATGCTATGTATTCTTGGTGGTAAGACTAAGGTATAATACAGGTGCTAATGTTTAAGACAGCTGCAAAAGTTACCTTATTTATTTTCATTTTGCTGTAATGAGTAGAAGGAGTTGCAGATCATGTGCATCAGTGCATGAGTTTGCCCACTGCAGTAACTCAAAATTCTTATCTTTTCTGGGCCATACTATTTTGCTTAAGTAGTTAAGAAATCAAGACAGATAACAAGCCCCAGTATGTGTTTTTAATAAGTTTCAGTACCTGTCTTAAATACCCTAGAATTTTTGGTCAAAACTGTTCCCCTAGAACAGAGTTTTATGGCTTTTGTTTGAAGCAAAATATGGTTCTTATTATTAAGAAATTTATATTATGGATACAAGATGATTCGCTGTGGTACCCCCTAATGAAAGCAGCTGAAAGGAGAAGATGATGACGATTAAGAAATTGATATGTGCTTGATCGAGTTGTATTCTCTTATTATATTTTGTTTCCAAATTTAAAAAAAAAAAAAAAAAAAAAAACCTTTCCTTTCTGCTCCTCTATAACAGAGTTTTATGGATTTTGTTTGAATCCTATTATGCCACTTACTATGATATTTTCATTTGCTTAATTGAGTTGAGTTGTGTTCAAAAAAATAAACACTTTCCCTTTTGTTAAATCTGCCAGATGAAATTCATAGGATATATTTATTCTTACCTATGTACAGATGCATCTTAAATGCTGAAGAAACGGGTATACAGTACTGATATCAATCCAAAATTTTCAGCAGAAAAGCACACACACAAATAAATGAACAGCAAAAAATTACACTGGACTAAGGATTGGGAAATGACACCTTCACAGTCAAACATTGCCAATAACAACAGAGCAAAATATCTTGTATCTGTTTACATACATGTATGACGATTAAAAAAAGGGTTGTTTTACTAGTTTCATACATTCACTTTAAGAATCTAATTTATAAGGATTGCTGGGTTGCCAATTATTGCATATAAATTTCAGTATCAGAAACTACAGTACTGACACAATGTTAGTGATTGTATACAGTTAACTATATGAAGACATAATAGATGTGATATAATAATCTTCAGAAAATTTGTTCAGCAAAATTCCATTTGTTAATAGGTTAGGGTAAAACTTCTAATAACTTGCAACATCATTTTCTTTTTTCTTCTTTTTTTTTTTTTTTTTTTTTTTTAACATTGTATACAGAAAAATTAAATGAAACACATGAATCACTTTTCAAAGATTTCCACTTATCACCTGATTAAGAAAAACCTTACTTTTTGCATAATTTATTTCCCTGTAAAAATACAATTTCATAAAATGTCTATTTATTCTTTAGCATCAAAAGTAAAAATGTCATACACAAAAAGAAAAATGCAGTTAAAGGATAGGTTTGGTATTTTTTCAAGTTGAAGTTATTTCTTCACAATCATGATATACAGTGGGGCAAAAAAGTATTTAGTCAGCCACCAATTGTGCAAGTTCTCCCACTTAAAAAGATGAGAGAGGCCTGTAATTTTCATCATAGGTATACCTCAACTAAGAGAGACAAAATGAGAAAAAACATCCAGTAAATCACACTGTCTGATTTTTAAAGAATTTATTTGCAAATTATGGTGGAAAATAAGTATTTGGTCACCTACAAAACAAGCAAGATTTCTGGCTCTCACAGACCTGTAACTTCTTCTGTAAGAGGCTCCTCTGTCCTCCACTCGTTACCTGTATTAATGGCACCTGTTTGAACTCATTATCAATATAAAAGACACCTGTCCACAACCTCAAACAGTCACACTCCAAACTCCACTATGGCCAAGACCAAAGAGCTGTCAAAGGACACCAGAAACAAAATTGTAGACCTGTACCAGGCTGGGAAGACTGAATCTGCAATAGGTAAGCAGCTTGGTGTGAAGAAATCAACTGTGGGAGCAATTATTAGAAAATGGAAGACATACAAGACCACTGATAATCTCCCTCGATCTGGGGCTCCACGCAAGATCTCACCCCGTGGGGTCAAAATGATCACAAGAACGGTGAGCAAAAATCCCAGAACCACATGGGACCAAAGTAACAAAGGCTACCATCAGTAACACACTATGCCGCCAGGGACTCAAATCCTGCAGTGTCAGACGTGTCCCCCTGCTTAAGCCAGTACATGTGCAGGCCCGTCTGAAGTTTGCTAGAGAGCATTTGGATGATCCAGAAGAGGATTGGGAGAATGTCATATGGTCAGATGAAACCAAAATAGAACTTTTTGGTAAAAACTCTACTCGTCGTGTTTGGAGGAAAAAGAATGCGGAGTTGCATCCAAAGAACACCATACCTACTGTAAAGCATGGGGGTGGAAACATCATACTTTGGGGCCGTTTTTCTGCAAAGGGACCAGGACGACTGATCCGTGTAAAGGAAAGAATGAATGGGGCCATGTATCGTCAGATTTTGAGTGAAAACCTCCTTCCATCAGCAAGGGCATTGAAGATGAAACGTGGCTGGGTCTTTCAGCATGACAATGATACCAAACACACCGCCCGGGTAACGAAGGAGTGGCTTCGTAAGAAGCATTTCAAGGTCCTGGAGTGGCCTAGCCAGTCTCCAGATCTCAACCCCATAGAAAATCTTTGGAGGGAGTTGAAAGTCCGTGTTGCCCAGCGACAGCCCCAAAACATCACTGCTCTACAGGAGATCTGCATGGAGGAATGGGCTAAAATACCAGCAAGTGTGTGAAAACCTTGTGAAGACTTACAGAAAACATTTGACCTCTGTCATTGCCAACAAAGGGTATGTAACAAAGTATTGAGATGAACTTTTGTTATTGACCAAATACTTTTTTTCCACCATAATTTGCAAATAAATTCTTCAAAAATCAGACAATGTGATTTTCTGGATTTTTTTTCTCATTTTGTCTCTCATAGTTGAGGTATGCCTATGATGAAAATTACAGGCCTCTCTCATCTTTTTAAGTGGGAGAACTTGCACAATTGGTGGCTGACTAAACACTTTTTTGCCCCACTGTATATTAATTTGCTACCTAAAATTGCATTCTGAGGAGAAGTGATTTTTATAAATTTTAAAAATACTTTGTCTGTTTTTGTAGCTTACTATGGGGTTAAATGGTACATGGATGTATAGGTAAATGTAAAGGCATTAAAACTTAAAAAAATATCCACTGTGAAGCAGCAAAGGTTTTGATTTAAGAAAACTTCTTCAGCGTTTATAAGACATCTTTGTGATAATGAAAGGAAAACAAAAATAAATATTTGGTCACAGATTCATGAAATGTTTTTCTTGAGTTAAGAATACATTTTCTGTTCTCTTGTCTGCTCACAGCCTCCATTATGGGGAGAGGTATTAACAACCCAAAAAGCCACCAGCACTAAGCTATATTCTGCTTATAATCCTACATTTGCTTTTGCAATTCATTTCCTTCAGAATTTTATGTTCTCCCTTATAACATCAGACATATATACACTCAAACATATAATAGTGAATTGGTGCTCCTAATGTGACCTGTGTGTTCGCCCTGCGATTTATAGGCGCCCTGTCCGGGTTTTGTTCCTGCCTTGCTCCCAGTGCTTGCTGGAATAAGCTCTAGCTGCCCCACGACCCTGCCCTGGATAAGAGAAGTAGGAAATGGATGGATTATTGTTAACATTACTATAGCAGGAAACTCATGAACAGATTCATCTTCTTTCTAGCCTTTGTCCCATGTTAAGACAGGGTCTGGTCCTCTTTTCAACAAGTCACTTTCCACTTTTTCCAATCCAGGGCATCTTTGTGGGCAGTGTTGACTTTGCATATATCATCCCTCAACCAATTAAGCCAGCGTTTCTCAGGGCACCTGTGTGGCCCCTTTCCTTGGGGCTGAGGTGCAAGGCTGCCTGCGTACAAAGTGGCCATAATATTGGAGGCATTGTATTCTATTTTAATAGAGTAATGGATGAAAGATAATGATAGAAATGAATAATATTATTATTGAGTAACATAATGGTAGTGAGATTTTCTTGCAGTGAAGGAGACTGGGCTTTGTGTGTGTGTCGAATTTGCATGTTCTCTCCAAATGCTCCAGTTTCCTCTCGTAGTCCAAACACATGCAGCAACATTACCAAAGTGGCCCATGTGTGTCTGTGTGTTCACCTTGCAAAGAAGTGGTGGGGTACCCCATGCAGGGATTATTTCTGTCTTATATCAGATGCTTGATGGAAGAGGCTCCAGCTGCCCCGTGACCATTTCCTGGATAAGTAGGTTAGGAAGATAGATGGACTGGATGAATGGATGCCTCTTTGTTCATTTCTTGTTACCTGATTACATACAACATGCCTGCTCAGTATTCTCACTCATTGTAGCATACACATAAATTATCAATTAACATCAGTTGGCAAGCTTTGTGATAAAGAAATATGCTTAAATATACTGAAAGAATAAAAGTGATCATTAAGTGTGCTTTTTCAGTTATTAACTAGATGTTAACTAGTTGTTAACAGAACGGAAACATCAATTCATATCTGTGCATCAACATTCAAGGTCAGTAACAGGAGCTTGACAGTTACTTTCAAAGATAAATCCATGCCCCTGGGCCAAGTTCCTTTTGAACATTCAGTAAGTTTTAAGGCTTTTGCATTCACCCATGGAACTGTATACCCCTTAGACCCATTTTACACTACAAGAACAGATATTTTTAAAGATGATAAAAAGTGTTCCACTTTTAAATACAATTTTATGCAACAAATTAATATCTATCAAGTCTTAATTGCTCTGTTAGAAAATTTTGGTACTGTTACCTAATTTTTTGTTTTATAACTGTATGCATAAATTATTTGCAGTTTTCAGATGCATTTTGTGGTCTCTGAATTTCTCTGAGAAAAGCCTTACTAAACAACAATATTTAAAAATGTAAAAATTTTATTGCAAATCCTTCTCCAGTCCCCAACTAATTTGAATTTATGTACTGGTTTTAAATAGCTGGTAATGCTTTAATTGATTTTTAGAAATGATCAAATATACATTATTAATTGATTTTGACTTTTTACATTCTTAGAAAATCTTAAAGATTTAGTTAAAATTACAGAAAAAAATGATAACTGTGGGCTTTTGTTATATTCTATTCCAATTTCAAATTAGTGGCTACCTTATTACATACTGTACATGGACTCAATGATGCAAACATTCTGCTCATTCAAACAGAAAATCTTTTGGCTATAGATCAATATGCATAACATGCAGATATGGTCAAGATGTTGCTTGAACAAATATTAGAATGGATAAGACCAGGTATCCAAGCAACTTTGACTGTAATGTGATTGCTCTATTGCTGTTCCCATACTTTGTAGTTCCAGCATTTTGTAACAGCTGGCCCTCCCAAGGTTGTTTTTTTTTTTTTTGGTCTCTAGAGTTTGTAAATATAAACAAAAATACATCTAGTGAGCAGCAGTGCTGTGTACATTAGCAACTTTTTAATGAGGGAGGTCAGAGAAGAATGGACAAACCATTTGAGACCACGGACACTAAAATGAAAGCTTTATATGAGAATGGTGTGAAAAAAGGAATCTCTGAATGGACTATATGCTACTGTAGCAGATGACCATACCAGGTTTCCCTTCTGTCAGGTAAGAACAAAAAGATGAGCATTTTGATGTAATTATTTTGGGAAATTCTAAAACATATTGTCTGGCTTGAATAAACTCGATTTTTGTCTGTGATATGCAGATGGCAGTGTCAAAATCTGACATAAACAGGATGACTCCTGCCACATGTCAACAACAGAAGTTAGTGGTGGCACGCATATGTGCAGACTCAACAGAACCATCTTAGTTCCCATGGACAAAACTTAATAAATTCGTATTTTTCAAATATCCCCAAATATTGTCTAACACATAAACAACAAGAAGAAAAAAGTAAACAAAAGAACAAGGCCCTGATGTCATAAAACAAATTGTTTTAATTGATTAATCCCTTTTATTGGCAGCACATCATGTTTTTGGCTTGGGTAGCTGCGGGGTTAGCACATCCCAGAATTAATTAATGATTGCTAGCTAATAGTAGTACAATAAGAAGGCACCAGCTGAGCGTCTAGTTAAACTATGGAGCAGTGGAGTTAAGAAAGGTAAAACTGGGAGAGAAAGCGCTCTCTGTCAGCAGGAGAGGTAAACAGAGGAGAATGAATTGAACTGCACCCTGATTGTCAATTACTTTACGGAGAGCAGGGAGGAGGACCAGAAGAGAACGCAGTGGTGGATGAATTCTTAGCAGCTGACAAGCTGAGATGCGGAGTTGAATAGAAGGTAAGAAGAGCCATATGAGCTGAATAAGCAACGGTGCATTGATGTGGTGGCATCTGGGAAAGGCAATAGTGCGCTAGGTGTTAGGTAACCAAACCAATGGAGGTTGTAACCCTGAGTCTACAGGTTTTTAGCACTTGATAGGTAGAATGAAGGGGGATGTGGTGGGCTAAATCCAGAAAAATAGAAGGAAGAACATTTGTGATTTTACAACTCCTCTTTGGATTTTAAAGTTTATTGAAGTATGTATTTTAAACACCCTTGACACATTTGATTTTATGGCACCATTTTATTAATTATTTATTGGACTATTTATTTATTGCACTGTTTTGCACATCATTTTTGATAACACCTGACCAGTAAGTCTCTCGCTTGTTTACTCCATTGCCCTGGTTCACCCTTGGTTGTGACTATCAATGCCCTGGGAAACAGGTAATGCCATGGCTGCAGGCACACAGGGCATCACACACACATGCGATCTTCATGTTACAGTTTAATATTTTCAGAAACGGGTAATTTTATTGAGAATTACTTTCTTTTTACGCTCTCAGGTCTGTAAGACATTTTTTCAGTTACTGTGAAACATCAAATATGTACTGATCAAGTCTGATCATGCCAGATTTTTAACTGAGCATGTCACCAATTTTATTACATTTAAGTCATATCAACATTCCCCCTTTAAACCCCAATCCCCCAGAAAGCAGCAATGTTAAAAGTAATAAAGGAAGCAACTTGTCCAAAACAAAATGCTTTTTACTGCTTTCTGCTTTAGGTTTTGACAGCTCTCATTCAGGGTTCAAAATATAACACGTCCAGTTTGCTGAATAAGAACATTAGTAATTAGAGGACAAGAAAAAAAAATAAGTTGATCACTCACAAAACTAGAATTCCTTCTTATTATCCTCAAAAATTATTTGACTTTATGAGTATGCTGAAGATAGCCATATGCTACAGGCTTCTACATTTCTTGCAATTTTAAATGTCTCATTTTATCCTTTGACATATGAAGGCCTGAGAATATGCTGTATAGAACCTAGGGCTGGCAGCTTTTTCCAAATGATAGGACTTGTAAATAAAAATGGTTTATAGTATGTTAACAGGCGGCACTAAGGAAAGCTTAACTGTTGCCAACTTTCCTCTATGAAAGGGCTTTGCATGCACCCTCAACGCTTGGAAAGCCACATGGACAAATAAGGGCTGGAAAGCAGCAGCTATTATCTCATGAAAGAGAAGTAGCTAGTGCTCTTGAGATAAGACAGTACACCCTCCCTACATTCAGTAGCAGTTTAAGAGACATTAAAGAAGATGGGCTATATGAATACTGGTTAAATTACAGCAAGCAGATTAACAGTTTCCTGCTGGATGAAATACCCCAAAGAAAAATATAATTACAAGCAACAATCACATTGTGGTTATAGCTTTACTCAAAAAAAACCCAGTACTTCTTCCCGCTCAGCATTTTTGTTGACTCAAGATATTTCCATTGTAAAGACAACTATACTAAAGCTCTGAATAGAAACTGCTTTTCCCATCCCTAAATTATCTACATATCTAAATCAAGCATTTTTTCTTTCCTAGAAACTGTACATATTATGAAAAATAAAATAAAATCAAAAAGTTACTTACAGTATAAAAGTATATATATATACACTCGGACAATTGGTCTGTTTTGTTAACATGGAAAAACATTCTTATTTTCTGCAGTAAAGGAGTATTATTTCCCTAGTTAGCAAAGCAGCAAATTTCAAAGATCCTACTGGTGAAGAAATGTGCAGGCTTAAACTAGCAAATACTTTTCTTTCTTTCAGTATTCTGATAAACATATTCATCTAAAAACAAAAAAATAAATAAATTACAGATTAAGCCAGAGAAAGCATATTAAATGCTTACATGAGTACATTAAAACATAATACCTATATCCAATACAATAATACAGTAGTATACAGTGAGTGAATGATGTGTACCAAACATCACATCTCCCTTTTTAACTCTCTGGTTGAATATTACACACGTTATCTACTGTGGAGGATTGCCGGCTTCCCAGTCCGGCCCTCACCCCCAAGCCGCTAGGAGGAGCCCTCTGGACAGCATATTTGTGCCCCGAGTTCCAGCAGGGCATCATGGACTTTGTACTGTTGTTACACAGCCTTGCTGGATACCTTGGGGGCCGCCAGGAGTCGCTGTAGGGGGGCTAGTGGGCCCTTACGTGCCCTATAACCCGGGAGTACGTCATCACCACGTGACAGGAAGAAACGACGTGCTCCCGGGCTGAAGAAAGACTGTTTACCCTGACCCGGAAGGGATAAGGACTTGGGGGTTTGACCAGGAACCACTTCCAGGTCGGGGGCTATAAAAGGACTCTGGGTGAGCCCAGACATTTGAGCTGAGCTGGGAGGTAGGAGGGCGAAGTGTCTGGGAGTGGAGGATTGGTTTATTGAGAGAATTGTGATTTATATGAGTGTGGTGTGGAGAGTGTTTTGTGCACGGTACAGTAAAGAAATAAATAATTATTGTACTTTCACCTGGTCATCAGAGTGGTACCTGAGGGTTCAAGAGGTGGACAAAGGGCTTATTTGTTACACTACACATTCACATAGTTCAGAAACTTAAAAATTGCACTCTGGATATGTGTCCAATTCTAAATTTAGATTACTTATTGTGGTTCACTATTTTGACGCAATTATCTGTTGGCCCACTAAAAATCCTATGTTCTAGGTTTAAGTACAGATATTCTTTAAATTATTTAGCAATATAATATTATTGATTTGAGATGTACTTTATAACAATGTTTATTATGAAATGCTGTACATGAGGACTGATATTACATGAAAAAATGTGAAACTATTGTAGCCATGAGACCAGGAAAGAACATGATGTTGTGTATGAATGCCTCCCAAATTTATTACAAAATCTCAGCAATGCAGCTCAATCTGTCCTATTTAATATTAAATGCTGACTTACAATGCCTATGGGAGGAAAAAAATCAACCAAGTAAGATGAAATATAAGATAAAGTACTATCTGCGAATATTGTGTCAGAAAATTTATTAAACGTTCACTGACAAGCTTGTTAGTTAAAATGTAATACAGTTATAATATTCTTTAAGAACACCTCAAGCAACTGTATATTTCAAACATGCTTTAAAATTTTGGTATTCTTATGAAGCCAACATCAGTTATAGTATTGATACAGTATGATTCAGAAGCCATTTTTATTTAACAGACAAATTACCTTATGAGGACCCTTAACTGTTAGTTAAAAGGAGCATCCTGTTAAACCTTTTGTAACACATTATGTTCTGCATATGTTTTAAATAGCCCAGTAGCAAAGTCTTATTTTACCCATTTCACAAATATTCTATCATTAATGTGGCTAATTCAAATGACATTGTTAATTTTATATCAAAATATAACTTTGTAATTTTATCATCTTTAAAAAGCTATTATTACAGTAAGTATAGGTATTAACACAATATTCAAAATAATTTAACTTATCAAAAGGACCACCTTGATATATTTTGGCTTACCACAAAACAATTTCAAGCAATCAGTATATATATATATATATATATTAATAAAATATAGGTGAATTAGTATTTTGAGAATAAACCAATATAATCTGTTGCCTGTTTTGCCAATATTGTTACTGCCAAGTCTTTAATGTCACACAGGCAATATACATTAAATAAAGGCTTTAGTTCAATGTTAGCTTCCTGCTAGTTTAATTAATCTTTCCTTATGAAATGAAAAGAAGAATTCAAAGCTAAAGATTATAAGATGAAAAAAAATTCGGACATGAGCATCAGTAGGATTTGCGCCCTAGGAACCAAGTTACCCAAACTATTCCATAACATTTCAGTAATTATTTACTGCTCTGATGCTGATCTTTCTGATCATAAAATAGGACATTACAATAGCAACAGACAAGAAGAATTCATAATTAGTTGCAGAAGTACGGTATGTGAGGGTTCCTCTAGAGTGCCTCTTTCTCTTGCATGATTTGGCTCAAAAACTAATCAGCACATCATCATCTCATAACAGGCTTAAGTTTCGAGTTTGATATTTTCCATCCTGCCGTTTTAGCTATAGACCTTTCTTAAGAAACTGTGACACATAGACACACATTCGTCATTGAGATATTGATGTTTTCGATATCAGGGGAACCCTAAAACATCGAGGTCTGTCAAAAACCAAAGATCGAAATTTCTGACAAATCTAAACTTTTGCACCTCCCCCATAGACGATAGGTTATGATGGGAGAGGGCACAAAGCAAAAATAAATGCAGAAATAAAATAAAAATAAACAATATTTACAAAGCAAAATTTGTTTAAAAAGATACCTTTAGAGATAGCTAATGTACTAGTAATTATGTCAGAACATAAAAATACAAGGAATGTACTGCCAACTGGCAGAAAAATGTGGTAGTGCAGAAAATCAAACAATTTGCATTGACATAAGACTAAGAATTATGAAAGTATTTAGCACCTTTGAGTAACTGGGACAAACCTTAGAGTTTGCCAAAACCTCTGAAGATGTACCAAGAAAAATTAATAGCTTTTCACCCTAAATTAGTTATTTAATAAATTCTTTTACCACTGTATAATGATAACACTAATGCAGTGACATACTGCATATACTAGGTGAGATAAATTATATAATAAACATTTGATCTGCATTTTGTAGTCTTGTCTTGACATTTTAAACTACTGGAAGATCCTGCACAGTTTGAGATTCAATCTGGTGTGGCTGGACTATTTATTTTTTGGAATCCAAATTAAAAAAAAAAAATTAATAAAATAATTAAACCCTTGAACTAAAAAATGGCTAAAATACCCTTTTTTAAGACTGCAGTTTCATTTACCAGCTATTTTAAAAATCTGCAACATCCAGAAAGTTTTTGTTATATATATACTCTGACAGCTAAATACCAGCTTCAGGTTAAACCCTTCAATGTTATTGTTTAATACAACCAACATCTCATAGGATAACATAATAGTCCTTCCATTCATCCATTTACCTAACCTATTTATCCAGGACAGGGTCATGGGGAAGCTGGAACCTGTCCCAGTAAGCTTAGATCACAAGGCAGGAAGAATCCTTGGTATGACAAAACATTGTCAAACAGTAGGTTTGCAATTTTCTATTTTTTTTAATGAACCAGCCAGATTTTCATTTTCCCCAGGAAAAATGCATTAAGTGAAGGTGTATTAATAGATTAACAAAAGTGGTTTACAGCTAAGACCATTGGAGCACAAGGGAAAACATGAACGAAAAGCCTTAAAAACATAACCAAGACTTCCTCTCTGAAGCAACAAAGGCTTCATTTTCAGAAAACATGCCTTCTGGGTTTCAGAGGTATGCTCATGACAGCAAAACTAAGTTGTACACAATTAAAATTGATTAGACATTTTTAGCTCCATATTTCCTAAGAGAAGAATACATGTTCTCCTCTCTGTTCACAATTACTCATATGGATGAAGTGTTGTTGTAAACAACAGCCAATGTAAATAATACTATGGAGCCAATTCTAAGTGCAGTGGTGTAAAATAAAAACATGTGTCTAAAGCTGTTAGAACTACATTTTCTTTCAGCTAAAATGTCCCAGAAATGTACATAGCCATATGTGAAAATAACAAAAAAATATCGCTTATAGTTTCCTTCGTTAAAAGTACAACTTCAGTACTATTGAGACTTACTCCCAGTAACAAAGGCTCCAAGCGTAAAAGACTAATGTATTTAGAGAAACAAAGTGAATATGTATACCCTTCTTTTAAAAATGCTGAAATCTCACAAAAATAACCACTACTTGTAAAAATCCAAGTACACACTTCATAAAGTACACTCTGAAGATATGCATCAATAGGTAGGAACACTCCAAAGATTACACCAATAGTATCACGCACAAAGTTGACAGAAAGTGTGGAGAGGCCACTAGTCTATCAAAGGGTCCTAACCTGGCACAGGCCCAATTCAGAGTAACTAAATAACCTAATACACGCATCTTTGGGGTGTGAAAGGAAAACCAAGATACCTAATGAAAAACCCATGTAAACACTGGTAAGTATTATTTCACATTCAGTAAGTTTATGCTTTAATTTATTGTTGTTTGCCCACAACTGTAGCTGAAGCATCAAACATTGTATTTCCCAGACCCAAACAGTCTTAAGAATTTTATCTAAAATTCAAAGAAACAAAGCACTATTCATGTTTCCTTTGATGCTATCAAGCCATCAAGATTCTGAAGCTTGTTTCACCAAATCAAAATATTACTCCTGCCATGCTTGACAGCCACATTTGCTTTTTGACAAAGTTATCAATGCCTATATCACAAAATATAAGACATACAGTACACCCCCAAAATTCGTGGGGGTTACGTTCCTAGAGCACCAGTGAATTGTGAAAAACCGCGACTTTTGGATGTGGTTAAAAAATGCCTAATTTTTATAGTTTAAACCCTAAATGCAGTATGCCACAAAAGCACTTCAATTTCGTTGCAAACTCAGCTTAATACATTAATACATTACCTAAAAAATTACCTTAATACATTACCTAAAAACAGAATGTAAAGGTAAACCCGTCTACGGTACAGTACTGTACTGCTATGTCTCCTGCGGTGCTAGAATGTAAAATACCGATGTTACCGCTATACATATTGTAATTCATGCAAGCGCATTTTCTTTGTTATGCGATATTGTTTTCTTAGTTATAAGCAGAGTAAATACAAAATAATTTCATTTAATTAAAATACAGTAAAATGTATGGGTACTCACCAATGATGAATGATATTGATGATGATGAAGTAGCTGTGCTGTACGATGCATAGGATTTAAAACTCCTCGGGTGTTGCCTCTTCTTCAGGTGCTTCAGGAGTCGTCGTATCTTTGGACGGGTCTTCTGGTGGGGTTTCATGCTGGCTTTTCTTTATAGGTTTCAGGAACATTGTGATGAGAAGTTGCTACATTGTCTCCTGTAGCGAACTGCTGGTACAATTTCTGTGCTTTCTCACGGATGATGTTACCGTCCAAGGGGATGTTTTTCTTCCTGCAGTCAGTGATCCACAATGCCATGGCAGATTCCATCCTGACGATATTTTTATTCCTTACAGTCATTACCTTTTTGGCACTATCACAGAAACTTAGATACAGTACTCCAGATCACTGCCTCGTTTTTCTTTATGTAACGTACAGTGCTTTCATTAATGCCATAGTGGAACGCTACTGCAACATAACTTTTTATTTCCCGGAGCAAATCCAGTAGTTCAACCTTCTCCTGGAGTGTTTTAAACCTCTTCTTGCACTTAGGCTCAGTGCCAGAAGCCTTAGAAGGTGTAGGGCGTTTCGTCGACATCTTGGTTCACGAACGTCTCGGTACACGTACAAATTGGTTTACGACCAAAACGTTCGCCAAACTTTTGCCTCAGTTCACGAGCACACACTCGGTATACAAACAAGCCAGTTTCCCTTTCGGTTTGTACATGTTCAGTCTCTCCCTGTGCATTTCCTGTGCAGCGAGCAAGAGAGAGAGAGCGAGACACACACAGGCAGCGCGAGAGAGACGCACACACACAGGCAGCGCGAGAGAGAGAGACGCACACACACAGGCAGCGCGAGAGAGAGACACACACACACTGGCAGCGTGAGAGACAGAGACACACACACACACAGGCAGCGCGAGAGAGAGAGAGAGACACACACACACAGGCAGCGCATGAGAGAGAGACGCACACACACAGGCAGCACGTGAGAGAGAGAGAGACGCACACACAGGCAGACATTGTTTAATTGACATTGTTTATTGAGAATTAGCCGTAAATTACAATGCATTAATCTTTGTGGGTAAAAAATATTTGCATAGATGGACATGGGAATTGATTACCTCAGTAGCAGTTTTCTATTCCAGATTAATTTTGTTCAGTTTATCAAATTGTGAAAGTTTCTACACACTGTCATAATCATACTGTAAATTTAGTTTATCGCCAATGATGCTAACATTAAGAGCATAATTACAAACAAAACACAGGTATGCCTTACCCGTGAAACTGTGAGAGGCATGTTGAAATCTTTTCCTCCTTGCAGGCGGAAACCCCAGGGAGCTGGTCCTTCGAGAGTCACACTGTATAAGTCCATGTTGTTCCTATTTATCTAGAGAAGAAAAGTAAATAAAATATCTATTAATCTTTATTTCATGTAGAATTAATATAACATTCATTAGACACACAATACGACGCAACTACATCAATATACAATTAAAAGAATCAGGCAAAATAAGTGATTTCTTCAGGTTCACACAGTGGGTCACTTCCAAAGAAATTTCCTGTCAAAAATAAGTATCACCTACAGCCAGGAGTAACTTTTTTAGTGTAAATTTCAGGTTTCAATATTGAGTTTTATTTTATTACAGCTATTTATATGGAAAATAGAAAAATATTTCACTTAACCATTACTAGATTTGTATTTAACAATCTGGTCTTGCAGCCAATGATCATAATAACCCAATGGCCTTGAAGACAATCTTAACAGCAGGCAACCTGACAGCACTAATGCAGCAAAACCATCACGGATTGTTGAGTGCCAGCAGTTAGGGTTTGCTACAAGCTGACCTAAGCAGCTGGAATCTGGAAATAGATTTTTGACACTTTAAGGAAAATACCAGCATAAAAAAACAAGATAGATGTATATTTTTGTGCATATACAGCATTGTGCTCTGATTCAGCACGACGTTGGATTTTGTTGTGTATTATGTTCTTACTAAAATGAATTTTAATAGTGTACAGTGCAGTGAAGTAAAATGGAAATGTGCTTTATATAAAGCAATTTAGTTAAATATTGTCCACAATGCAAATGGACATGCAGATAATAGCAAACCTTCTCAAGAGTGTCTATTTTGCCAAAATCTTTAAGAATAAGATGCACAATTTTCCGTTGGAAATGAACATCAAAGTCAACATTTAGGGATCTGCAAGCCTCTCATCTTAATTAAGGAAGTGTTGATAATCTACAATAAGGTCAGCAAGAATATGATCCATGGCAATGTACCAAGGTAAAAACTACTGCTAACCAAAAAGAGAAAAAATACCTCAAAATCACTAAAACCTGTCTTAGTTACTCCAAATAATTTTGGAATAATGTTGTATGGACAGAAGAATGAAACACGAAGCAAACCTTAGCCCCCTAATGGCTGAAGGAAAAGCAAACACTGTGCTATACTACAAGGATTTCATGCAAAAGGTCAAAGAAGGTGGAGGTATTATGCTGTAGAGAGACATTGCAGCATCAGGAAAGCTTGCAATCAAGGAAAGAATGATGGCCTCTACAGAAGAATGCCAGGTATCTTAATCCACGAGACGAGCTAAAGCTGCAACATAAGAGTAAAGTAATTACCTGAAATACACAAGACAGGCCTTTTTTTGCTTGTATTTCTCTTCTTTATCTCTTTCTCTTGTTTTTAATTTTCAATTCATTTTTAAGTTAAAACATAAATAAATAAAAATTAGAAACTATGTTTCAATTTACAATGTTAGTACTACGCTTGAGCAATATTGACCTTCCCCTGTTGACATCCTGCTGCCTTTAGAAAAAAAAATCCTATGTAATCAATTAGGTGGGATGGAGTAAAAATAAAAAACACCTTACCAAAAAAAACTACCTACAACCACCAAGTCAGTCAAGGTTCATTATGCCATGTTTATATGGATGGAGCAATTCTCAATGTTTAATTCATTGTTCATTTTGATTAGCCTTTTTATTCACTTCTTAAACTACTTAAAATTCAGTAGGACAGTATAATTAAAATAGCGTATGTCAAAACAAGCTGCATTAATACGGCTGAAGACAACAATCAGCTGTCAAAACAAGTAAATAGCTTCTCTTTGGCCTAATACACAATCATTTCACTACAAAAAAAAAATTGCTAAGTAAGATTTATTTAAGTAAAATAGACAGGCTGCAAATTTCAGCTTATTCTTTCAAAGGACACTTAAAATAAGTATATGTTATCTTCCATTTGTTATTTTAGGGGAGAATGACAGGGTGTGATGGGGCTCCATGCTCCCACTCCTATTTGGGAGCCTCTTGAACCCACCATCATAGATAACATTACTGAGATGAGCCGCAAATGAGGACTCACACATACAGCAAGGGGTCTGTGTAACAGTGCACATGAGCTTTTATTAATACAGTATTATCCAAAAACAAACAGTATTCAAATAGTGCAGTGCTCAAAAGTCTTCAATAAATAAACAAATAAATAATCTAGCAAAAACATGATCGTTGGAAGTTAAAACTATTTCAATAAATAATCCTGTAAAATCAAGGTTAAAACTCCCAGGCAGGAAACGGTCCTTTAAAATTCAGTTCCTGGCGCAACCCTTTAAAAAAAGACATCTCCTTTGCTTATCTCTCACAAGGACTCACAACAGAGAAGATGCCCATCTGACAAGCACAGCCTACCATCTTTTCCAGGTTTGGGTCCATACTGCTGCATGGCTCCCAGTTGGGCACCCCATCTGAATCTCCTCGCCTCAAAGCTCGAATCCCTGCAACCATCTGTGGCCCCGACAGGACTCCTTATCTGAGCCTTTCCAACTCCAACTGCCTTTCCCGGACTTACGCTGTATGTCTTCCCTCTCTCTCTCTCTTATTTGCTTGCTCACTCGTACCAGGCTTTCTCCACCTTCCTGCCAGCTTCTCTCCATTCTTTAACCTCCATTCTTTTTTTTCTCTCATTCTTTCATTTGTCAGTTTTTTTCCTGTTCTTTTATTCCTTTCTTTCATTCCTTTTCCTTCGCCTTTGCCATGCCTACTCATCCCTTCTATGCGCCTCTGTGGATGCAGCACCTCAAATCGGGGACCACGGAAAGCCAATGGAGCAATCAACAACAACAACAACATTTATTTATATAGCACATTTTCATACAAAAAGTAGCTCAAAGTGCTTTACATAATGAAGAGAAGAAAAATAAAAGACAAAATAAGAAATTAAAATAAGACAACATTAGTTAACATAGAAAGGAGTAAGGTCCAATGGCCAGGGTGGACAGAAAAAACAAAAAAAAACTCCAGAAGGCTGGAGAAAAAAATAAAATCTGTAGGGGTTCCAGGCCACGAGACCGCCCAGTCCCCCAATCAAGACATACTGTACCACACCAACCTCCCACAGTCACGCAAGCATGCACACTCAGAGACTGAGATGGCTATTTATTTATTTAAAAACTGACCACTATCTACTAAGCCGCAAACCCTCCATAACACACAGGGGTTACAATATTAATTGCTATACAGAACAATCCTTCAGATGTTTAGTTGATTGCATGCAGGCACAGGTATTTACAGTGAGGTTTAGTCATGACTGGGAAGTGCTCCTCATGTGCTTTCCGCCAAATAACAGATTTTGCCCGGTGTTAACATCTTCATGCGAGTATGAACCAAGAGGTGAATACAAAGCAGCTCCTGTTCTTTGGAATTGTAGAATAGCTGAAACTCTTTCCCTGGTTTTGCCATTTGCCACGTTGTGGTAGTATTGTCTAGTAAGCAATGTACTTTAAAACAACTTTGTTTGCAACAGGAGAAAATTAAAGCTCCCCGACGTGTTGTTTTATAGGAAATTTTTCTTTTTCAACCACAAACCTCTGCTTTGACCATTACACAAAGCAAAACTTATAGTTACTATACATACACAACAGATTGCAATGTTCAATTTGTATATCATTTGTAAAAATACCCTCAGGCAACAGCATGCAAACTAAGACCACTTCTCCTAGTGTTTAGCTTTGCATAGAGCAGTTAAAGTCTATCTTTACCTGAAGTAACAACTCTGGTCTCTAAGGTCAGGCTTATATTTCACATGACATGACGTGCGCCTGTGGATGCTACTGCTACACAAACATTGTACTGTTTATACTTGCGCTCATACTTTACGTAAACCTGGAAGATTCCACCAGGTGGCAGTGTGAGAGATCATCAAGATGAGAACAGGTTTGGCTTTGTTGTGTTGTGAATTGCTCAAAACACCCACTAAATTCTGAGGACACCTTGCCACAATATCTCTGAAAAGGATGGATGCTTAGTGATTACATCAATCCAGGGAGGCGCCCATTTCAGCTAGCATTGGGCATGAGGCAGAAACAATCCCTGGATGGGGCATCATCAGCTCATCGCAAAGTGAATACATGCTCTTGCATACACTAGTGTCATTTTAGCATCACCAAATCCCCAAACATGCATATCTTTAGAAGGAAACCAGAGTGCACTGTGGAAAACCACCAGGAAAACATGCAAACTCCAGATAGAGAACACCAGGGACATTACTCCCCGAGAGACAGCAGCGCTACTGCTTCGCCACCATGCCGCCCCATATGTGTAATTATTATCAGTATTCATTATTTAAATGAAGTTGGCGATTTTTTTGTAATATACATAATTTAATGCATTTCATCATGAAAGTGATATCAAATATAAATCTAAGGATTCTAAATGTGTAGAGAGCTGGATTATCATAAATTTAATGTGTTCTGTGTGGCAATTGCTGGTTGCTCAATGCAGGAGGAATCCCCAGAAGCACGTAGCAATTAACAACTGGGTTAGCTTTAAGATGATGTTTACAACGGTCTACTTCAATGACAAAATAAGGTACAAGATTAACGTGGACATTTTGAGATTCAAGCTGAAATTTCCACTTTAATCACACCCAGCTTTCATCTCATTTAAACTAATAAACCATAATATTTACATTCCGTGTGTTTCTTTAGGACTTTTTTTGCAGTTTGAAACACAATTTCACGTTAATGCATTGTTTGCGATCTCTCAACTGTAGCTCGCAAGTTGAAACTCATCGCACACTGTTACTAAGGATTCGACGCATTGCTTCCCGTATTGAAGATCCCTGCCTTCCCACTGGATGGTGTTTGGCAGCAGCATTTACTGTATTTTTTGATCACACCTCATCTATATGGTACTACAGAAAACAGGGAATGTTGTGCTAAACTATAACTGAGCTCTTTCTGCAGAGCAACCAAATTTCATTTAATTTTCTTGATTTACAATACCAGAATGTTCAGCTGCTAAATGAAAACAGCTTTGTGTCATATCTAGGATTTGTTTTTTTTTTTTAATCCGTAACTTTTTGCCACAGGATATAGCCTGGGTCATAGGACTCCAAAGATTATCCTGGAAGCAATGGGCTTCATATGGGAAGGACGCCATCACACAGCACACCCAACACTCACTCACAATAGACACAAAGTAAACAGAAGAGGTCTTTAAAGTGTGGAAGACTATTGAAGCTCCATGAAGAGGAACAATAGCCAGGAAATAAACATGTATCCAAATGTTGTAGAACAGTAATGTCACCACTTACTGTCCATGTCCAAGAAAACATTTTTTCAAAACAATAAAAATGGAAAAGACACTTTATTTTAGTGATGTACATTTCATTTAAGTCATTATTAAAAAAAAGAAAAAAAATAACACATGCACACACATTTGGCTCTGCAAGGTCAATATCTCAATCTCTGAATTCTAGTCATTTATATTTGTAAAATTCACAAAAACAGAAAACTGAGTTGTAGGTACTTATAACATGGAAAAAGTGCTTAAATATATGAAGGCTGCCCAGAAACCTACAAATATTTATTTATTTATTTATTTGTCACATACATAGTTATACAGGACAACATGCAGTGAAATGCATCTTTTCGCATACCCCTTGGGGTCAGAGCACAGGGTCAGCCATTGTACAGCACCCCTGGAGCAATTGAAGGCTAAGGGCCTTGCTCAAGGGCCCAGCAGAGTAGTGTGTGTTAACATTTAGAATACTTTCATAAATGAAAATAATTGAACAATCCATTTTCTAAATATTTCAAATCAAGGTGACACCATTTATCAGCTGCTATGAACATATAACCATGTGGCTGGCGGTCCATCCATCTGTCCACTTTCCAAATCTGATTGTGCAGATGAGTTGCAGCACACAAATGCCTATTCAAGTAGATTCAGTTGCATGTCAAGAATCAGATATGTTTGTGATGTTAGCCCATTACAGATCACACATATGCACGTAACTACATTTACACAGGACCATGTAACTAGAAAGCATGTCTCAAAATTAATAGAAAACAGTATTTAATATGATGTATAAATAAACAAATGACAAACTGTACACTGCAAATATCAAAATTAAACTTAAACTCATGGTAAATAAAAAATCTAAACAATAGCTTAAAAAAATCCCTAATTTTATTTTTATTTTTCATTTTGCCTTTTTGGTGCATTCTGGAGAAGGTTGCCAGGACAACAGGCTGAGCAGAACTGACTAAGCTTTCCTTTTTACAATAACCTCCTGAGGAATTTTGTGGTTCTCCCAGACCAGTTGTGAATTACAACTCCTCTGGCAACATTCTGAGCATCTCCTTGTGCTCCAAGGGCATTTTTTCCAATACCCCTCTCATGGAATACAATCCTGGTACATCTTCACTACATCACAACAGACAGCTCCTGCCAATTTAGAGCAGATTTGCTCCAATTTTTTTTCTCAATCATGGAAACAGAGCCCCAAGAAAATCATTTTTTTCCTTCACCAATCACAATCCTTTACCACAGGCAAAGATAGGAATGTTCTTTGTTAAGTCTCATTTCAGAAAGAATTTACAGTACAGTGCCCACAGTCCAGCTACTCTAACATCAATGTGGAAGTCAGTTCCATAAATTCCAATATCTCTGTTCAAAATAAAGACTAAAAGGAGTTAAAAGTTTGCCATATGATAGAACCCATTACCCACACCATAACAGATCAAGTTATAACTGAAGGAAAGGATCAGTTACACTCCAATCAAATCGGCCATCGATACAAGTCGGATGATTTTGACTACAAAAGACTTGATCAGTGTAAATCGGGCAATTACAAAAACAGATTTTTTTTCAGTATCTGCTTTTTTTTTTTTTTTTTAATATATAAACGATAATTTAGTTGTAGTGCTCCTTTGTGCAAGGTATTACAATATAGTCACACTAGGCATGTCTGTTTTTTGTTAACATTCTGTAAACAAAGAGCAGTTAGGCATAATTCTTCAGAGAGAAGACTGGAATACAGTATTAGGCCTTTACATTAGTGCTGGGCGGTATACCGGTTCATACCAAAAAACGTTTTTTATTTTTGTTATGATATGGATTTTTCTTATACCGCAACACTGGTTTAAATAGCCTAAACAACGTTCAGAACGTGGTGCAGCGGGAAAACTTTTTAGGGAGGGTCCTTTTTCATTGCGGCACCACTAAACATGCATACAATGGAGTACATGTGGTAGTGGAGGTGTTGAACGGTGAAAATGGACAGAGAACATTCCAAAACTGAAGCTGTAGCAGACAATAAAGTTGAACATGATGACATAGAAGAACTTTTGCTGAAAAAAGGAGCTGTGTCTGTTGTCTGGAGATATTTTCGTTTTATAAGGTCGGATGTGAACCATTATGCTCAAATGTGTAAATACTGTTTCTATACTACTGGATAAAACTGCAAGCCAAGGTGTACTTGTTTAAATTTTTTTTTTTTCAATACTGTGTAATGTACCTGGGTACTGTGTAATAGTGTGACGACATGTTGACTTTATTCTCGACATTTCCACTTTAATCTCTACGCTTATGACGAGAATAAAGTCTACATGTCGACTTTATTCTTGTAATTTGTCATTAAAGTAGAACATTGTAAACTAAACTTCATCTTAAAATGAATATTTAATTTATTAGATTTTCTCAAATCCCGTCATAAGTTATGTAGCACATTAAATGTTTTGTGTTAAGTGTTCCCGGAGCCATGTTAATCGCTACATGCTTCTTAAACTGACTACCTCTTGCTCTAAGAGGAGGCGCAGGCAGCGAGCACCACACAGAATACATTAACTTCATGATATTCCTGCTCTGTGAACATTTAGAATGCCAAGATAAATACTTGATATCATTTTCATGACAAAATGCATTAAAGCATGTATTAATCATATGGGGGCACGGTGACATGGAGGTTGCACTGCTGCCATGCAGAATGGGGGTCCCGGGTGTTCCCTGCCTTGAATTTGCATGTTTTTCTGGTGGGTTTACTTGGTGTGCTTCAGTTTCCTTTCAAAGTCATGTAGGATATGGGGTTTTGTTATGTTATATTGACCCTGCTAGTGTATGTATTGCTTGTATTCACCCTGCAATGTGCTGCCGCCACGTTCAGGATTTGCTCCTGCATCACACACAATGCTTGCTGGGATGGGCGCAACCCTGAATGGTTGGCATAACTAAACATGTATAACGAAGATTTTTTTTAAAGTTCTGAACACTCCGTGGTCTAAGTTTAGAACTAGTTTTAATTTCACAAAGACGTTTTATCATGTGGCGATTGGTTATGTGGAGAAAGAAAAAGGAAGGATAGTAACTGGGGGATTGGTACGTCAGACAGAGAACATCCATTGAATTCTGTGTTCATGTCACCGACCACCAGATCACAAACCCAACATTTACACAATATTTAAGTTAAAGCTGTGCGATACCCATTCATATATCCAGTTTATTTTGGAGCCTCATCATACCTGCCATAAAGTTCTCTACACTGAACGTACACCTGGGGACCCCTTACTGCGAGGGAGAAGCACTACCGCCACATTACCGTGCATGTTTAATGCCTGCTTTAATGCATTTCATCATGAAAATGATATCAAGTATTTATCTTAACATTCTAAATTTTCAGAGAGCGGGAATGTCATGAAGTGAATGTATTCTGTGCGAAGATCGCTGCTGGTGCCTCTTCAGTACAAGAGGAAGTCAGTTTAAGAAGCATGTAGCTATTAACAACTGGGTTGGGAAACACTTAACACAAAGCATTTAATGTGCTACATTAACTTATGACTGGGTTTGGGAAAATCTAGTAAATTGAACATTGATTTTAGGATGAAGTTCAGTTTATGACATTCTACTTTAATGACAAAATAAACTATGAGAATAAAGAGGAAATATCGAGAATAAAGTCAACATGTCGACTTTATTCTCGACATGTAGTTTGGTTTTTTTTTCTTCACTGTGGCCCTAATACGCTTCCGTAGGGCTATACCACAAATAGCATTACAAATGCAAGTTGCAGTTTTATTTTTTATGTATATACAGTAGCTTCACTTGAAGCAAGGTCCATATTAATGCAATTTGCCTTAATGATGGTTCAGTTGATAAAGATGTCATCACCAAGTTGCACTTGTTTTATTTTATTTTATTTTTATTTGGTGAATACTTTGTAATGCACCTGGGCTTGAAGTAATAGTATCATTACTGGAAGTTGCACTATTATTTATTTTATTGTTATTATTTGTTTAAATATTATGCAGTTTAATGATGGTAAAGTTGTTCAAAAAGTCACTTTAACGTGTTAGTGGACAGAGATTGTTAACATTAACAGAAAGTGTAGTTGGTTTACAAAATATATTTACTATTTATTCCTTTTCTAAGACATGTTCAGTGCAATACAACTTTTGACAAGCACCTCTGGATATTTAAGTCTAAATGCCTCTTTGGATGGTTGAAAATATGTTGTCAAAAATTTACTTTAAGTTGTTTGCAAAATTTGTTCAATAAAAAGGCTCTATATTTTGACTGCAACTGTCATGCAATGTGATTCCTTCTCTTCATTAGTATCACCCCCTTGAAAACAATCACTTTATGGGACCATACAAGCCTGTATTAATACTTGTGTGCACATTAAAATATTTTTTTGTACAATGTACAATTCTCATGACAGAGGAATAGGTTATTCTTAGCCAGTCTACTGCAGTAATTGCAGTGGAAAATGTGGTTAACATCCACTCATGCATGGGAAAAAAAATACTGTTGAATACCGTGAAACCGGTATAATTTAGAAAAATACCATGATGTAGAATTTTGGTCATACTGCCCAGCACTACTTTATAATTCCACTTTCTTTAATGTAAACAGTGTTTATAAACACCTTATATAAATTTATAAAAAAGAAAAAGGAATCGGAGGTAGTCATGTTCAATTAGACAAACAGCAAAAAAGCTACTTTAATTAATTCAAAATGTTTATATTATGTTGTTTAATTAAACCGAGTACTGATGTCTGAGTTTGGATGGTGAGTGAGCTGGTGTTAAGTACAGCTGCTCACATTTTCAATCGGAACAATAAGAGATAAAGAATGTGAAATAGCTGCTTAGTAAGCAATAGTCTTGTTAGCTCAACAGAAAAATGTGTCCATTTGTAAACGTTTTAATCATATTAACCTTGTATATTCTTCATAAACATCTTATGAACAATGGATAGATTTTTAACAAGTACTGCATAATTAAAATGGTAATCCCCAATTATAATTACATTTCATGAATTAGGACTGTCTAGCTGGTACACTGGGGGAAAAAAGAGGGGACAAAACCTGTATAAATACAGTAAATATATGCAGTCATGCACCAACTTACAGCTTCATTTGAAACTGGCCAGTTGGTCATATGTTGGTCACAAGTGCACAGGTCATTGCAAGTGAAGCTGTGTCAGTCTGGTATGGGTCACCTGTATGCATACTTTAACTGCCTATACAGAATAGCACAAACCAATCTTCAAGTCTCAGAGGTTACATGCATTGTCCATGTAAGGCAGAGTTTATCGACCACTGGATCGTGGCACTGGTGAGTCACGGGTTGCCATAGTTGGTTCACAAGTGGGTTACGGTGGGTCACCTAAGTCAGTGTTTCTCAACCATGGAATCAACTGGCAGTGCTGTACAACATTTTTTCCCCGTTTCTAAATGAAATTGTTTTATCAAGGAGACCCCCAATCATCTTCATTTCACCAAGACGGCAGCTTGAAAGTGCTGCTAGTGGGTCATCAATGAATTTAAAATGGCATAACTGGGGTGCAGGACAATAAAGTTTGAGAAGCACTAGTGTAAGGAAGGCAGTGCAGTCTGAATGCGCAAGAATTACCCACATGAAGAAGCGCCAATCAAAACCCTCCAAGAGACAAAAAACATATTAAACCCTGTGAAATAATAATACTACTAAAAACAACAACAAAAGATTTATTACTGGGGCTGGTTTTAGCAATTTCTAGAATATTAACCCATTGTTTTCCTATGGCCCTCTTTCTTAAGTAAATCTGTGAATGACTTTTAATAATTAAAACCTGTAAGTGCCTGTATATTTAAATTTAAGCTGTGTTTAGCTACCAATATTAAATAGCTGAATCAACGTATCAGAATATTTTTTTTCTGTTATGCAAATGGTGAAAACTACCTTTTTTTTTAAATTAAGTCTTGTATCAGAGTAAGTACATTACACAAGAAATTAAACAATATGACAGCTTGTAATTATGAGAATAGTCATTCCATGTCAAATCAACCAAATTTCCAGAAATCCCATGCACTTCGGTCTCAAAAAATTCTGAAAAAAATACCAGGTGTATCCATTTTATGCAGGAGACGCCCTGTAAAATCATTTTGATGCAAGATCAAAATTGTCCAAGATACAGCCAATTTTGCGAGGGGAGAGGGTGTTAAATTTTACACCGTTTTACTTTTTTCATCAATTTCACAAGACTCAAATTTTGCATACAGGTACCTTTATATATATTATGCAATGAAATTAGAATGTTTGGTCCAGATGACACTAGTTGGTAAGAGCAGTCCTTTAAAAATGGGGAAAAAAATAATTTTGTGTCTTTGGCTTTCCCCTGTTTAGGCATTCAGAAAGCATAATTCTAACTGTTACAGCCTGCTGAAATTTTTTCCATGCTTAGATGCCTACACACGGCTTTTCAAAAGGTTATAAACAAACAAGAAACAACATCAGGGTTTGACCAGCAGTCCTCTTAAATATGGAAATATAATTTTGGGTCTAAATTTCAGACCAGCTTAATGCACTGTGGGAATGCCCAGACATTTTTAAAATTATTTTTCCTGTATTCTACAATGGTCCATTCTTTCTCAAAAAACAAGTCTTACTTTTCTTATGTGAATCTTTCATTTTTATTTTCCAGTCTAAACATGGGTTAAATTCACCATTTGCCAGTAATGATAATCATCAAGTTCTTTATCACTAACTTGGGTATAGGATTAAAGGGACAAAATAAATCACCGAAGGCACATTAAGCGCAGCACATGAACAACAGCTGCTTGAATTATCATTAAATATAGCACTAGTTATAATGAAATGTTAACATCTTGGTATTGAAGCAGCAAAATGCGACCCATTTCATTTCAGTTTCAATCGAAGTGTAGGCATCTTTGCCTTTGAGATCAAGATGGCACTGCCTCCCACTGACCATTGTAAGTGCACTAAGCAGTGCAATGACACACTGTAATGGCACCCAACAAATATCGTCTCTAGAGGACCAATGGAAAGACTTTGCAGGATAGTCTGGATGCATGAAACATATATATCCAATTCCGTCTCACCCTTGTCAAAAAAATTACACCAGTCCAACATTTTTCATCATAAATGCACACAACATAGCCTCCAATAGGACACTGGTCTAATGCGAGGGATCCATCTGATCCATCAGGACTGTGATCGTGAGAGCAGGATTTCAGCTGCTGCTTCAGTGGTGAATATTCAGACAGTCTCATGACTGTTTTCACTAGACACCTCATTGACTTTGAGCTTGCCATCTTCTGTAAGGATGTAACAGTGGTATTCGAGAGTACCAGGTACTCTTTTGGCCACGGAGAATCGCTTTCTTTATTCAGCAACATGTGACAGGACATTGTCATTTGATATGATAAAATGTTTCACATTTTTGATAACTTACTAACTGAATTGATTACCATTATTGACACATGGCATATTCAGCCTATGTTTAGGATGGAAAATATACAGGAAACACTTGCATAAGATAAGCAAGGTTTATGTTTTGAGAATGAAGGGATAATATATAGAATAAATGAAAAATATTTTAAAAATCATCTGCACATTCCCATATGCTGTTAGGGTACTCTGAAACTGAAATCCAACGTGATTTTTGGATTTGAGAGGTCTGCTGATAAATGAAAAGCAACCGTTCCACATATACTACATGCCTTTGATATGAGTGGAAAGAGAAAAAAAAAAGTATTGCTTAATCAACAAAAAATATTCTAAAATGGCCTGAATACATTTGTTGGTATCCTTAGAAAAGATCATAAATAATTGGATTAGAGTGATTATTCAAACTAGCTGCTTTCTTCAATTAGTATCACACGGGTCTTCAATCATGTAGTCATTCGGTTTATTTAAATGGAGAAACATATTCACCGACTGTCTGGTGTCATCATGCGTCCCACATTGAATGTGTAACAGAGAAAGCAAAGGAGAGAATTGTATGAGGAGATTAGAAAGAAAATTATACACAAGCATGTTAAAAGTGAATGCTACAAGACCATCTTTAAGCAGCTTGATGCTCTGAGCCACCAGTTGCAAAAAGTATTAAGAAGTCAAAGGAGACTGAAGCTAGACAAACTGTACACAGCCACAGGTGAAAAAAATCAACCCCAGAATGGGAAGAATGATAGTGTGAATGTTAGACAAAAAGCCAAGGACAACATCCAAAGAGATACAAGCTGAACTCCAACATCAAGGTCTATCAGTGTCTGAATGCACCATTCATCGCTTTTTGAAAAACAATGGACTCAATGGAAGAAGACCCAGGACTCCACTGTTGAATGAAAATCTTAAAAACCTGGGCCACATCTGGAAGAATGTCTTTTGGACCGATGAGACAAAACTGGAGCTTTTTGGCAAATCACATCAGATCTACATCCACAGACGAAAAAAAATTAAGTTTTCAAAGTAAAGAACAGCATACCTACTGTGAAAATAGAAAAGGTGCTCAGTTATGTTTTGGGGCTGTTTTGCTGCATCTGGCACAGGGGGGCCTGGAGTCTGTGCAATGTAATCTCAAGACTATCAAGACATTCTGGAGTGAAAGGTACAGAAAGCTCCATCTCAGTTGCAAGTCATGAATCCTCCAACAGGATAATGACCCAAAATATACAGCTAAAAGCAGCCAAAAATGTTAATGAACAAAAACCTTGGATTATTCTGAAGCAGCCTTCTATAAGCCCTGATTTAAATCCTATCGAATGTCTGTGGAATGAACTGAAACATGCAGTATGGAGAAGGTACCCTTTAAACTCGACACAGGCTGAGTAGTTTGCTCAGACAGAGTGGGTCAAACTACCTGTTCACAGGTGCAGAAGTCTCAATGAGAGCTATTTCACTTAATATTAACTTTAAGGGTCGCACCATTTTTCTCCATGATATTTTCGTTTGTATTTTAATTTGAAATATTCTGTTGAATCAAAACTCTAAAGCAAAGTCTGATTTTTGTTAAATAGGTAATAAAAATGATGGATGCCAATTAGTTTTGTCAGTTTCAAGTTATTTCACAGTGACAATTGTAGGTTCTTCTTTCTTCCATGGAGGGGTGCCAATGACTTTGTCCACATCTGTATTATTTTAGTATTTTTATGGTCAATGAAAAACAAGGCTATAGAATTTAATTTTGTTAATAAAAAATGAACAGGTAACACATATTGTCTATAATTTAACTATAGAAAAACATCAATGTTAACACTTTAATATATAACATAAAGCTTCTCCATGTAGTGTAAAAGTTTTTTTTTAAGAGATAAGAGAGACGAAGGAAAAAAAAAGGTATTGGCAGATCCAGTAACATAATATCGGTGATCAGTAAGGGTTCTAAAAAAACCTGATTGGAGCACCCATAGAAGGAATCATTACTTGGATTTGAACAAGAAGAATTTAATTGTAACCACTTAATACCCTGCTGAGAAAGGGTCTACTATATACTAGACCTCACAAACCAGTGCTGCAAAAAAAAACATATTTATCACATTTCTGCTGTTTGTAGTCAAGTGTCTTGAAAATCTAAAGCTGGAGGGAAGAAAATATAATCCACAGTAAAGAGGGACACAAGTACCTGCTCCTTAGAGACAAACAGTCAGGCAACTCTTCACATTAGGTATACAAAATAAATGAAGACAGGATTGTCTTACATTATAAATTCCTTAGATATCTGTGCAAGAACAAACCTCCACTGTTCCTTCTTAATCCAAGGTCTGATTAATAGCTGGAGTCTTCCTAATGTCACTTTAACATTAATATTCCAGTATTTTACCACCTTTCCTAGTGTAATCACTATCTGAAAATATGTATTTTTAAATGCCTGTGTGTTTACTTAGGTAAATCCAAAGCATAGTTTGTAAGATATTTTATGTATGAATGTATCACAATTCATGTAACTTCTAACTTGAACAGACACCTGCTTTACTGTACAGTATTCATGAGCTACCAGCTCAAGTGTCAAAAGGACCGCTATTTTTAAGCTACTTTGCCTGTTGCCAAGAACATGGACCAGTATATTTAACACATTCATGGGGGTGGGGTGGGAGGCCTCCATCTGGCAAACAAAAACCTAACTCAGCAAAACAGTGTGTTCTCTATTGTTACTTCTACATTGCCACATCTGTGTAAATCAATTTTTGATAAAACTATTTCCTGGTAATTTTAATTGTCCACTTGATTTTTCCACCACTTCTCCTAAGTAAAGGATTTTGGTATCAGAACAAATTCATGTTAATGATTATCAAATCAAAATACTCTTACAACTTACACCAAAACAAGATTAAACAAACCAATTTGTTTCAGATCTGCAAACAAGAAGCCATTACACTACAATTTACAGAAGTCACAGAAAGTATATTGTTTACAGAGCACTTGGCATACAAACATTGTAAAGATCATAACTATTATTCCATCTTCAAAAATAAAATGCAGTGGGTACATGCATTGAAAATATGAATAATTACTATATAATGCATTATATTTGGAACACATAATGCCATAATAAAGTATTTTTTAACTAAGCATGTTGAAGCTAAAGTAATAAGCATGACAAACATAATAAAACAAAAGCAGACTCAACAGATTTAGGAGTGAATTCCATGTTACGTAGTATGATTCCATAAAATTAGCCCAACATTGTACATAGCCAATTTGCCAGAAGAAAACAAAAGTCTAAACAAAATCTGCAATGGCGCTTTTCAATAAGTTGCATCAATTTTTACAAATATTTGTGAAATCCATGTTTCACATTGGATCCATTATATGGTTTACATGTTAAGGCTCACTTTATACAAGGCTACTCCTAGACATGTAGCCAGCTTACATATCTAATAAGCAAGCCTTTTAACATGACAAGGTTTTAAATTTCAACTGCTCTTTTTTCTTTTTAAAATCTATGAAGCAAACTATCTCAATAATTCCCATTGATGAAAAGCATTAAAACCATTATATATGTTTTTCAGAGATAGAGAGAGAGAGAGAGAATCTGATCACCGGTTGCTACCAAATGCAGTATTTACATTAAAAAGAGAAAAAAAAAATACTACACACAACCACAGAATGACTATTAAGAGCAACATTAATTCCTGAAATCTGATGATACTTTGCTATATATGCTATGAAATGCGAGGTTTAGTACTTTAGTGATAAATGTGAATCTTAACACACATCATCCCATGTACAACAACTCATTTAACAAAAAATTTGAAAAATAAACCTTATTTTAAAAAAAAGAGAAAACAAGACAAAAATTTAAATTGTACATCACATATCTCATTTGTCACAACACAGAATTTGTAGTACATCTGAAATTGTTAAATTGTTCTGCTATTTATTCAAAAGAAAAACAGCTTTTAAAATATGTTTCAAGAAGGGAAAACAAAGTTGCCCCATATAAAGTATTTAATTCAGTACAATGGTACTATTGCTTTGAAAAGATTCCATCTCCCATGTGCCTTAAAACATACCTTTCTTACTATGCACACGTCAGAATCTTGAGCAAAATAAAACCCAGTTGAGAAAGTGGACTGCTGTGAGCTTCAGCTCCCTGGTACAGTCAGTCTTCCTTGTCTCCAGCAACAACTCAAGCTCAGTGTGCTCCCTCTCTCTCTCTCGCTCACTTTGGAGGCTATATAAGGAATGTAAAACTACACCAAACTATTTCAAACTCAACACCCCCATGAGTCACGGCTCATAGAAGGGACGTCAGCCGCTTTGATTTCCTGGCTTTAGTCTAACTAGACCAGTAATCATTTGGTGCAAAAGGAAAAAGAAAAAAAAAAAAAAAAGAGGACATATACATAAAATTCACATTCTTTAATGCAGGCATCATTTGCATTGCAACTGCTTCTTTGAAACTTATCAGCTGAATTAAATATTTCAAACAGATAAAAGTCTACTATCGCAAAATAACTTTCAGCAGCATTCATTTTGCTGCACAAAATATTTTACTACATTTATATATACAAAAATATTTGCATATTCATTGGGAACAGGTTTACATAATAAATATCTAACATGTATTTTATCTTCAATAAAGGCTTAATTCACAAGCTAGCTAAACTGCTTGTTAAGTTAATTGTCATCACAGAAAGAAAATGTCAGTATTCCATGCTTTCCTGGGCCACATACTCCCTCTGACATAGTGTTAAAACTATACTTGGCATAACAACAAATTCTTCCTTTATATGACTATTTTGGAATAGCTCAATTTACCTTGACAACTGTAATTCCTCCATGGAGACAGAAGGGCCATGAATGAAAGACAACTTTGCCCTTGTCACCTGCCAGTGGTCATTTTCAAACATTTCAGGAACACAAATCTCTACAAAATCCATGTGACGTTTTTAGAACAGACCATTTCTAGCCATCTTCCCTTTGCCTTCAAAGAGCAGCAGAAACTCGGGCAGTCCTCACTCCCATGCCAACAGAAAGAAACCAAATGTTGGGAAAATAAACATAGTACTTGACCCTAAAACTTCAAATTGGTAAGCAAAAGTTCTATATATGTCCATGTACATTATGGCTTAATCCATCAAAAATATTAACTGACCATATTTCCACCCTAGACTGTAGTTCCCAGTAATAATCAACATGAATAAAAAAAAATAGGCAAAGAAAATGGCTGAAAGAATGGGTTTGTTTCCCCCATTCACTATTATTCAACATTAGGAAACCATACAAAAAACACTCACCATCTGAAGAACACTTTCTTCTGGAGGATCTCTATGATAACATCTCTTGTATTAAAACACCATGTTTATAATGGTTACCCTTTTTGTCTGTGGGTGTTCTAAAAGCCTAAACTTTTTTTTTTTTTTTTTAAATACAAAAGCAATTCGGGTCTTGGATGGATAAGTAAACAGACTATTGGGTAGGAAATGTGTTGGAGGAAATATAATGTTTGTGACTGGCATACTTCCACTGTTACTGTGCAGTTTTCTTAACTGCAAAATCAAAAGAAATGCATAACATTTTTAAATATCTTGGGAAGAAGTGTTTCAATACTATAAAAATAGCTGCATAAAGTAAGCCCTGTGTCCAAATAGCCAGATTTATAAATGCTGGTGCTCTATGACTATTCCTTGAAAAAAAACATTTATGCTGCTACCAGGTTACCATTTTCAGCATAAAGAATGCATGTTCATACTGAGGCATCACCAAACCCAAAGTGCGTGCACTGTATCCCACAGCACTTTGCACTTTAACCCCAGTTTATTTCTATCACTTGGCTGCTGTCTTGTGCATGATGACACTGGATTAGGCTGCCATTTCCTACGACACTGCACCAGCAAAAGCGTGCTATAAAAATCATATTCTTCTCTTTTCTAAATTAAAATCCAATTCACAGGTGAACATTTTGCAATGTGCAAGAGAAATATATTACCTGATTATATGAGCATGACATTGGCACAGATGTTTCCACAATTTTATTATTTTGACCAAGTGTTTTCCTTTTGGACACACATATTTCATCTACTTTCTTTATTGCAGTATTCCTCAGTTACCTCAAATCTTTCTTCTTTTAGAACTTTCCAGGCTTCCACTGAAACTCTCTGAATGCAAGTTATTGTGACTGGGTACATTGGCAGCCAAACTAATTGTCTCCCACTGGAAGACACCTGAATGTGTCAATGTTGACAGCTGGCAGTCCTCATTCTACAAGTTAAAACATCTGGATTTGTCTGCAGCGTGGATTAATGATGCTTCCAGTAATGTAATTGAGTCCTGGTCTCTTGCGGCTCAATTGTGTAAATCTCAGCTTGTAACTGCTTGATTGATTTTTTTTTTTTTTTTAATTATCCCTTGGCTCAGGCTGGGTGGAAGAGAGTGGGTTTGGTTACTTTGCATGATGACACTGGATTAGGCTGCCTTATCATTTATAGATATATACTGTCAATTTGTCTTTACTTAATAAAACGTTAATCACAAAAAATATATATTATTTGACAATTTAAAACTTGGGAATCATGCATGCAAACCATATCTAGTGCATTGGTCTAGCCCAAAATATGCATGAGTGAGAAGGTTGTTCACATACACTGCAAAACCAAAAGATCAATGTTTGGCTTTATGTGTGATAAATCCAGTACAATTCTTGACCTCTGATTTTACTGTACAATACTGAAGAATGAAACTCCTTCCTTTGCCAACATAAAACCATCTAACAAAGGTGGCCACTAATATGAATGGACAATGTGCCTTACTTGTGGTATGTGATTAGAAGGTAAGGAGAGAATGGGGCATGAGCCATAATGTTTATTTCATTTGCAATTTATTATATTACTAGTCATTTAGCCCGTTACAATAACGGGCGCTAGAACAGTAGTGCATAAACATTAGTAGGAACTGTCTATATTAAATGGAAAGGGACTTTGACCTCATTCTTTTTGTTGGTCGTATTTTTCTTTCTTTCAGCCTTTATTTTGTTGATGTTTACTTGTTGAGCTGACCGTTCTTCGTGGGCTGCCACCGTGTATTGTGTGTCTTTAATTTTCTTTGACAGTAATACTGTCTTGTACGGCTCTATTCAATAAGGGCGCGTAGATAATTTAGTTCAAATGGCTCTGGAATATGTGAAGAGCAACAGGTGCAGATCTTTATTTACGCGCGCCTTTATTCACTGCGCCCAATTGAGGTCGTCCTTTTGAGGCTCGCCTTTTTGTGCACGCCGTTATTGAAGGATGCCCGTGCGCGCCCTTATTGAAGGATACCGTCTTGTACGTCCGCTGGCTTGTACGTCCGTAATATACGTCCGTACGTCCGTAATATACCTTTAATTTTCTCTGGCGGTAATACAGGCGTGCGCGTTGGTAATATGCCTTTAATCTCCTCTCGCAGTAATACTGGTTTGTATTTCCATAAAACGCCTCTAACTTTCTCTGACAGTAACATCGCGCATAGCACCGTGCCCCGCGCATGCGCACTTCACCAGAAGACACCCACACACGGACACCTGGACGCACATAGGGATTTTATATATATAGATAGATTGTTTAACATCATACATTTTAGAAATTATATATAATGGACATAAAAATCCAGTTTATAGATAATGTTCTAGCAATCTACAAGAAGTCTAACACTTAGAAGAAGAACTGAGTGTTTTGGTTTATTTATTTATATACAACGAGATACTCAATTCGTTTTTTTTTTTGACCTGAGAAAGGCAAAGACTCTGAAATGGTGGAGTTAGTTGTTTTACTGTGGAAGCAGGATTAGAAGGACCAGTTTTCCAACTGTGATATTTGTTATCTTTCACAAGATTTAACAGGCAGTTAATTTTGACTTATGTACTGTACATTTGGTAGGTTTGGGATTATTAAGTTAGTGGTATGATGTTTGGTTCTGTTATAAAAAACTGGAAGCATGTTATACATGGTATGACACCAGAACAACTGTGACAAGAATAAGCCATTCAGTTCACATCTTTTTTACCAAGATTCTCTAAAGTAACATCAAGTTGAGATATTAAGTTCCTTAAAAGTCCTACTCTCCATTACAGCACTTGGTAATTTATTCCATGTTTCTATGGTTCTTTGCATAAAATAGTATTTTTCTAGCTTTAAGATATTTTTATGTTTACTTTTTATTAGTTTCATTAGATTTTTTAGCTTTAAAATAGCTTTTAATTATTTTCTAGTTTTAGTTTACTTATTTTTCATTCTATGTTTATAATTTAACTGACACAGATTTGCAAGTCAAAAAAAGTTTTCCTTGTAGTTGTCAAATTGTATATAATTCATGTTGTATACCTGTTAATGTAATGCATACAACTTTTACTATCTGTGACCAGACTTAATTTTTTCATGATAATATGACAGTTCAAGGTTTCCAGTATAATAGAAAATGCAAGAATTAAGCAGGTTGTATGTTGTCTTTCAAGCAGTTATTTAATTTTCTACAACACTTTAATTTCTATTTGTGATTCTCTTTTAAGCAGTGAGATTATGCTATTTTATGTTATATTTATTTTTAATACTTACAGACAGACAGAGACAGACAGATAGATAGATAGATAGACAGACTATTAATCCCAAGGGGAAATTCACATACTCCAGCAGCACCTTACTGATACAAAACACAATATTAAATTAAAGATTGATAATAATGCAGGTAAAAAAAACAGACAATATCTTTGTATAATGTTAATGTTTACTCCCCCGGGTGGAATTGAAGAGTCGCATAGTTTGCGGGTGGAACGAACTTCTCAGTCTATCAGTGGAGCAGGACAGTGACAGCAGTCTGTCGCTGAAGCTGCTCTTCTGTCTGGAGATGACACTGTTTAGTGGATGCAGTGGATTTTCCATAATTGACAGGAGCCTGCTGAGCACTCGTCGCTCTGCCACAGATGTCAAACTGTCCAGCTCCAGGCCTACAATAGAGCCTGCCTTCCTCACCAGTTTGTCCTGGTGTGAGGCGTCTTTCTTCTTAATGCTGCTTCCCCAGCACACCACCGTGTAGAAGAGGGTGCTCGCCACAACCGTTTGATAGAACATCTGCAGCATCTTATTGCAGATGTTGAAGGACGCCAGCCTTCTAAGGAAGTATAACCGGCTCTGTCCTTTCTTACACAGAGCATCAGTATTGGCAGTCCAGTCTAATTTATCATCCAGCTGCACTCCCAGGTATTTATAGGTCTGCACCATCTGCACACAGTCACCTCTGATGATCATGGGGTCCATGAGGGGTCTGGGCCTCCTAAAATCCACCACCAGCTCCTTGGTTTTGCTGGTGTTCAGGTGTAGGTGGTTTGAGTCGCACCATTTAACAAAGTCCTTGATTAGGTCCCTATACTCCTCCTCCTGCCCACTCCTGATGCAGCCCACGATAGCAGTGTCGTCAGCGAACTTTTGCACGTGGCAGGACTCCGAGTTGTATTGGAAGTCCGATGTACAGTTAGGTCCATAAATATTTGGACAGAGACAACTTTTTTCTAATTTTGGTTCTGTACATTACCACAATGAATTTTAAATGAAACAACTCCGATGCAGTTGAAGTGCAGACTTTCAGCTTTAATTCAGTGGGGTGAACAAAACGATTGCATAAAAATGTGCAGCAACTAAAGCATTTTTTTAACACAATCCCTTCATTTCAGGGGTTCAAAAGTAATTGGACAAATTAAATAGTTGTATTGGAAGTCCGATGTATATAGGCTGAACAGGACCGGAGAAAGTACAGTCCCTTGTGGTGCTCCTGTGCTGCTGACCACAATGTTAGACGTGCAGTTCCCAAGACGCACATACTGAGGTCTGTCTTTAAGATAGTCCACGATCCATGCCACCAGGTATGAATCTACTCCCATCTCTGTCAGCTTGTCCCTAAGGAGCAGAGGTTGGATGGTGTTGAAGGCACTAGAGAAGTCTAGAAACATAATTCTTACAGTATCACTGCCTCTGTCCAAGTGGGAGAGGGATCGATGTAGCATATAGATGATGGCATCCTCTGCTCCCACCTTCTCCTGATATGCAAACTGCAGAGGGTCGAGGGCGTGTTGAACCTGTGGTCTCAGGTGGTAAAGCAGCAGCTTCTCCATGGTCTTCATCACATGTGATGTCAGAGCAACAGGCCGGAAGTCATTCAGCTCACTAGGACGTGATGCCTTTGGGACTGGGGTGATGCCAGATGTTTTCCAAAGCCTCGGGACTCTCCCCTGTTCCAGGCTCAGGTTGAAGATGCGCTGTAGAGGACCCCCCAGCTCTAATGTTGACTTTACCATCTACCCATTTCCAGACTTTAAAGTATATTTGTTAATTCCTACAAATTATTTTTTGAAATATTGTTGTAGTCACCACGCTGAGAAATATATATGCATAGAGCACATTTCTACAAGCATATCAACATCAAATAGTGAACATCCACCTGTAAAACAGGAAATCCTGCAGTTATGCACAGTCAGTCCATGACAGGTACACATGGAAAGAACGCCACACAGACCCTAACTAGGATAGCAATCAAACCTGAGCTGATGGTCCTGGGCAACAGGAATACTAGCTGTACGCCACCACCCTGTCCATGTTAAAACAGTACTAATTAACCTTGCAAAAACTTAATGGATACATGTAACTTTAGTACAGTTGATAGCATTGAGGCATGCTACATGTCCACTTAAATCTTTCACTACAATGATATCACCAACAAGCATGCAATAAATATTCTTGCAAAATAATGAAAGTATGTTTACTCCCCTGTGCCAACCCAAGTGGTGTGAATAAACATCCATAGGAAGTTACTGTGCTCTAATCCACACACTAAGAAATGCATGGATCTTGTTTATTCAACCACTTTGATCACTAGATATTTCTATATAAAAATAATAATAATATACTTATAACATCAAAGTCTGATTTAATTTTTCCTTTTTTTTTTTTTTTTTTTTTTTTTGCAAACAGCAGAGCTAGTGAACAAATAACCTATAGCCAAAAGTTTTCATTGGTAGCACGGCATGAATGGTAGGTTCCCATGTTGGTAGACTTTCCCATTTCTTTTGATGTACAAATACAACACTTTTTTCCCCTTTTATTTATTTTGACAGTTTAAATACTAACCAAATTTGAAGCCAGGTGGCTATTCAAGCTTGAAAAACATGCCAAAGGAACAGGTACCTATTTTTAGTGACTTCTCCTTGGTCCACTATAACTCCTAAATCCTTCTCAAATTGTGTATGTTCAAGTTTCACACCATTCATTCTGTATTTAAATCTAACATTTGAACTTCTTTCATGTAATACCTTGCATTTGCTTAAATTTCACCTCCCCTAAATCTGCTACAGCCTGTATGTTGCCTCCCTGTAACAATTTGGCTGATTCTACTTATCTATCCCTTCACCTAGTTTGGTATAGTCTGCAAACTTAACCAGCCTGTTGATTATATTCTAGTCTAAATTGCATTTGTATACTAAAAATATAGTCCCCGAGGGACAGCATTTTAGCATTGCCTAATTCTGAAAAAGCTCCCCCGACTATGATTCACTGATTTGTGCATTTGAGAAAAATTTGCATCCATCTACACATTATGCCTTGAATTCCCACTTGTTTAAGTTTGATCACTAACTTTTTATGTGGTTCCTTATAAAAAGCACCCTGAAAAACGAGACAAATAATATCATATTCACTTCTCTCATGTATGTTTTTATTGCTTACTCATAGGATTTCAGCATATTAGAAAACATGACCTTTCCTGTCTGAACCCATTCTGGCTATTTGCTAAGACATGTATTGCCAAGTTGTTTCCTTAATATTTGCTTCCATTAAAATTTACCTGTAATGCATGTTCAGCTGATTAGCCTATAGTTACTTAAATCAGGTAGAGTACACTTTTCATACCACAGGATATTTGCTAGCATCCAGTCTTTAGGAAAGGTTTTTATATGTTTAATGTACCTATTACTTTCATTAAGCACCTGAAGATAAACATTATCCAGTCCAGGTGATTTGTTAGTTGAGTTTATTTAATCTAGGTTATACTTCTTCATTTTTGTGTTGGGAGGTTCAACTTTTTTTTCTTTCTTTTTTTTTTTTAAACATATAAACTTCAGTAAATTGCAAGTTCAAAGCATATGCCATTTTACTGACTGTATTCTAACTTGCCTTTACCATTCTTATACTCTTCTTCAAATATTGAAAAAATCTCTAAGACATCAATTGCCTTTCCTTCAATATTAATGTAAAGAATTCAGACTTTTTTATGTTGTTCTTTAAATAAAATTAACACTGCTTATCTGAGTTTGAACAGTGTGCAAGCTGGTATTAAGTAAAAAGAGATAAAGAAGAATTTGAAATTGCTGCTTAGTAGACAATAGGCTTGATAGCTTAAGAGCAAAATTTGTCTTGTTAATCATGTTAGTCTTGTATCTTCTTGATACACATCTTATGAACATTTCATAGATCATGTAAAGGTTTGTACTGTGTTAATTATTTGTTTGTGTCATACAGTATATGTTTTGGTAAGAAACAATTTCTGCATAATTAAAATTCTAATTTATAATTACACCTCGAAATTAGGAAATGTCTAGCTGGTACACTGGGGGGAAAAACCTGTATAAATATAGTAAACATATTTTAATAGCAAGAAAAGCTGTAGTGCAATCAATGATTAAAAATTATTAAACCTTTTAAGTGCATTTATATTTACTTTTATGCAGTGTTTAACTGCCAAATTCAATAATTTAAATCAATGTGTGAGAATATATATATATATATATATATATATATATATATATATATATAACAACAAGAGAGAAAGTTAGACAAATGATAAAAACTAGTTTTTGTAAAATTAAATATTTGGTTCAAATAAGCACATTATGGAAGAAATTAAACAACATTACAGCTTGTAATTATGAGAAGCATTTTTTTTTATGCCAACTGTTATATGGATATTTCTGTACATATTTAAAAAAATTTTTTTAAATAATTTTATTTATTTTAGTATTTTTATAGTCACTGAACAAAAGAATTACAGAATTTAATTTTGTTAATAAAAGTTAACAGGCAACACCTGTGGTCTAAATATACACAGTTTGGCAGCATCGTGAGTGGCAGCCTTTCCAGCAGCTCCGTGTACAACTTTATATTTCTACCTTTTTCTCTATCTCACTGATCATTCTTACCACTTACCACTATTTTATGTGGACTCGTTTCCTGGACACTTTTTACTACTTGGAAATGGATTTTTACATGCAGAGACTCGTCTATTCAGGTAGTCAACTTCAAGCGCTGAGAACAAAGGCCCGTGCTGGTGTGGTTCCCTATTTACCTGACGAGGTAAGAAGGTTGTATCATGGCAGCAGAGCCGGCGCTAAGCTAAAGGCTAAGCGGCTAGTGAGGAAGTGGCGATACCTTCTGTGATTCTGGGAAATGTGAACTCACTACCAAATAAGATCGACAAACTGACTGTGCTGGTGAAAAATGTCAGGAACTGCAGAGAATGCAGTTTGTTTTGTTTTTGTGAAACGTGGCGAACAACTAGCATCCCAGATTCTAACGTGGAGCTACCCGGGTTTAGCACAGTTAGAGCGGACAGAGATGCAAATACCTGCGGGAAGCGGAAAGGAGGAGGACTCGCTCTCTATGTGAATACAAGGTGGTGCAACCCTGGACATGTAAACGTCAAAATCTCCACTTGCTGCAGGGACATCGAACTGTTGGCCTTAAGTCTGCGTCCCTGGGTCCGCTGCTCTTCTCAATCTACATGCTTCCATTAGGTCAGATTATCTCAGGGCACAACGTGAGCTACCACAGCTATGCTGATGACACGCAGCTGTATTTATCGATAGATAGATAGATAGATAGATAGATAGATAGATAGATAGATAGATAGATAGATAGATAGATAGATAGATAGATAGATAGATAGATAGATAGATAGATAGATAGATAGATAGATAGATAGATAGATAGATAGATAGATAGATACTAGCGCCTGATGACCCCGAATCTCTTGATTCACTAACACAATGTCTGACTTGTATTTCAGAAAGGATGAATAGTAACTTTCTCAAGTTAAATAAAGAGAAAACTGAAATCTTGGTAATTGGCAATAATGGATACAATGAGGCTATTAGAAATAAACTGGAAGCATTAGGATTAAAAGTCAAAACGGAGGTAAAAAGCTTAGGGGTAACTGTTGACTGTAATCTAAATTTTAAATCGCATATTAATCAGATCAATTGGACAGCATTTTTTCACTTAAACATAGCAAAAGTTAGACTTCTTATATCATTGAAAGATGCTGAGAAATTAGTTCATGCGTTTGTTTTCAGTCGACTAGATTACTGTAACGCACTCCTCTCAGGACTACCCAAAAAAGACATAAATCGTTTGCAACTAGTGCAGAATGCAGCTGCTAGAATCCTTACCAGGAAAAGAAAATCCGAGCACATCTCTCCAGTTTTGATGTCACTACACTGGTTACCTGTGTCATTCAGGATTGACTTTAAAATTTTGCTTATGGTTTATAAAGCCTTAAATAATCTCGCCCCATCCTATATATCGGAATGTCTGATGTCTTATATTCCAAATCGCAACCTCAGATCCTCAACTGAGTGTCTCCTTAGAATTCCAAGAGCAAAACTTTAAAGAAGTGGTGAGACAGCCTTCTGCTGTTATGCACCTAAAATCTGTAATAGCCTGCCAGTAGGAATTCGCCAGGCTAATACAGTGAAGCACTTTAAAAAGCTGCTGAAACAACATTACTTTAACATGGCCTTCTCATAACTTCACTGTAATTTAATCCTGATACTCTGTATATCTAATTCATTATAATAACCATTCATGGTGGCTCTAAAATCTGTACTAACCCCTATTCTCTCTTCTGTTTCCTTTTCCTGTGTCCTTTTGGTGCCACCACCATCTACTCTAAGTACCATGATGTTCCAAAAATGATGGATGGATTAAAAGCCAGAAGTCTGTATGACCTCAGCATCAAGTGACTCTGTGAGAACCCTAACTACAAAGAGGACTATTTCATTTATGTTAGGTAGAATGCCCAGAGGGGACTGGACGGTCTCATGGCCTGAAACCTCTACAGATTTTATTTTTTTCTCCAGCTTTCTGGAGTTTTTTTTTTGTTTTTTCTGTCCACCCTGGCCATCGGACCTTACTCCTTTTCTATGTTAACTAATGTTGCCTTATTTTAGTTTCTTATTTTGTCTTTTATTTTTCTTTTCTTCATTATGTAAAGCACTTTGAGCTACTTTTTGTATGAAAATGTGCTATATAAATAAATGTTGTTGTTGTTGTCCCTATTACTTGCCCAGAGAGTTTGGACACGTCATTGTTGTTATTGTTTACATCCCTTTTCAGGTGGAGAATTATGTTTCTGGACTTCTCTAGCACCTTCAACGCCATCCAACCTCTGCTCCTCAGGGACAAGCTGACAGAGATGGGAGTAGATTCATGCCTGGTGGCATGGATTGTGGACTATCTTACAGACAGACCTCAGTATGTGCATCTCGGGAACTGCAGGTCTAACATTGTGGTCAGCAGCACAAGAGCGCCACAGGGGACTGTACTTTCTCTGGTCTTGTTCAGCCTATATACAGTTAGGTCCATAAATATTTGGACAGAGACAACTTTTTTCTAATTTTGGTTCTGTACATTACCACAATGAATTTTAAATGAAACAACTCAGATGCAGTTGAAGTGCAGACTTTCAGCTTTAATTCAGTGGGGTGAACAAAACGATTGCATAAAAATGTGAGGCAACTAAAGCATTTTTTTAATACAATCCCTTCATTTCAGGGGCTCAAAAGTAATTGGACAATTGACTCAAATGGGCAGGTGAGGGCAAGTCCGTCGTTATGTCATTATCGATTAAGCAGATAAAAGGCCTGGAGTTCATTTGAGGTCTGGTGCTTGCATGTGGAAGATTTTGCTGTGAACAGACAACATGCGGTTAAAGGAGCTCCCCATGCAGGTGAAAGAAGCCATCCTTAAGCTGCGAAAACAGAAAAAACCCATCCGAGAAATTGCTACAATATTACGAGTGGCAAAATCTACAGTTTGGTACATCCTGAGAAAGAAAGCAAGCACTGGTGAACTCAGCAACGCAAAAAGACCTGGACGTCCACGGAAGACAACAGTGGTGGATGATCACAGAATCATTTCCATGGTGAAGAGAAACCCCTTCACAACAGCCAACCAATTGAACAACACTCTCCAGGGTGTAGGCGTATCGATATCCAAGTCTACCATAAAGAGAAGACTGCATGAAAGTAAATAAAGAGGGTGCACTGCAAGGTGCAAGCCACTCATAAGCTTCAAGAATAGAAAGGCTAGATTGGACTTTGCTAAAGAACATCTAAAAAAGCCAGCACAGTTCTGGAAAGACATTCTTTGGACAGATGAAACCAAGATCAACCTCTACCAGAATGATGGCAAGAAAAAAGTATGGAGAAGGCGTGGAACAGCTCATTATCCAAAGCATACCACATCATCTGTAAAACACGGTGGAGGCAATGTGATGGCTTGGGCGTGCATGGCTGCCAGTGGCACTCGGACACTAGTGTTTATTGATGACTAGCCATGTGCGCCCAACTACGTTGCGTGTGTTAAAGTTGCCTGTGAAGGGCTCCCTGTTTAAACGCAGCTGCCAGTCGTGAACTGGGCCCTTCGTCGCACAGCATTATGATTTTTTTATAAGGGAAACAAAATTACAAAACAAAACCCTTGGACATTGATTCGATAGGAACGGCCTACTCGGAATCACTGTCCGAATAGTAATTATGTGGTGGTGAAGGAGAATTTCTGCTTGTCTCCGTTCACAGTCCGTCTCGTTTTCATGACACTGTCATTTCCTCTCATGATCTCTTCTCAACCTTTCTCCAATCTCGCAGGTTGCTTTGTGGCAATCCAAAGAGTAAGGAAGAACCAAAGCTTCTTTCTTGAACTCCAAACGCCGACTGATGGAAAATCACAGAAGTGTGTCCAACTTATATACTCTGATTGCCAACTCCAAGAAGTGGGTGAACATTCGATTTGGACGAAGTGCTGCCAACGACGGTCGATAGAAACACAAAAAAAAACACAGTCTCGACAACGAAGCAGGTGCCGACGCCAGATCTAAACACAAAGAGTGGTGTCGACAGTGTTTGTTAACAAAAGTAACAACCAAGGTGTTGTGTATTCAGCCAGTACAAACAGCATGTAGTCTCCTTTAGTTCAATCCTCTTTAATCACCACACTCCAACCTCATCCAACGATCCTCCCCCTCACTTCCTCTCCTCCTCCATCACTACTGCCCTCTACTGAACACAGCAGGAACACCACACAAGGCAGTGAATTCACGGACAAACAAAGATCAAGATCCAAATGAAGATTATATATAAAGATGTGACACAGGACAGAAGCAGCCGAATGAATTCTGAGGTGTTCAGAGACATACTGTCTGCTCAAATCCAGCTAAATGCGGTCAAATTGATTATCCATCTGTATCATGAAACGCCGCTCAATGACCCAAAACATACAGCCAAAGCAACCCAGGAGTTTATTAAAGCAAAGAAGTGGAAAATTCTTGAATGGCCAAGTCAGTCACCTGAACTTAACCCAACTCAGCATGCATTTCACTTGTTGAAGACTAAACTTCAGACAGAAAGGCCCATAAACAAACAGCACCTGAAAGCCACTGTAGTAAAGGCCTGGCAGAGCATTAAAAAGGAGGAAACCCGGCATCTGGCGATGTCCATGAGTTCAAGACTTTGGGTTTTCAACCAAGTATTAGAAATGAACATTTTATTTCCAGTTATTTAATTTGTCCAATTACTTTTGAACCCCTGAAATGAAGGGATTGTGTTAAAAAAATGCTTTAGTTGCTGCACATTTTTATGCAATCGTTTTGTTCACCCCACTGAATTAAAGCTGAAAGTCTGCACTTCAACTGCATCGGAGTTGTTTCATTTAAAATTCATTGTGGTAATGTACAGAACCAAAATTAGAAAAAAGTTGTCTCTGTCCAAATATTTATGGACCTAACTGTACATCGGACTTCCAATACAACTCGGAGTCCTGCCACGTGCAAAAGTTCGCTGACGACACTGCTATCGTGGGCTGCATCAGGAGTGGGCAGGAGGAGGAGTATAGGGACCTAATCAAGGACTTTGTTAAATGGTGCGACTTTAACCACCTACAACTGAACACTAGCAAAACCAAGGAGCTGATGGTGGATTTTAGGAGGCCCAGGCCCCTCATGGACCCCGTGATCATCAGAGGTGACTGTGTGCAGAGGGTACAGACCTATAAATACCTGGGAGTGCAGCTGGATGATACATTGGACTGGACTGCCAATACTAATGCTCTGTGCAAGAAAAGACAGAGACGACTATACTTTCTTACAAGGCTGGCGTCCTTCAAGATCTGCAATAGGATGCTGCAGATGTTCTATCAGATGGTTCTGGCGAGCGCCCTCTTCTTTATGCTGCCTCCCCAGCACACCACTGCGTAGAAGAGGGATGCCTCATGGCTGGACAAACTGGTGAGGAAAGCAGGCTCTATTGTAGGCACAGAGCTGGACAGTTTGACATCTGTGGCAGAGAAATGGGCGCTGAGCAGGCCTCTGTCAATCAAGGGGAATCCACTGCATCCACTGAACAGTATCATCTCCAGACAGAGGAGCAGCTTCAGTGACAGACTCACTGTCCTGCTCCACTGACAGACTGAGGAGATTGTTCCTCCCCCACACTATGCGACTGTTCAATTCCACCCGGGGGGTGGGGGTAAACGTTAACATTATACAAAGTTACTGTCTGTTATATCTGCATTTTTATCACTCTTTAATTTAATATATTTTTTTTTTTAATCAGTATGCTGCTGCTGGAGTATGTGAATTTCCCCTTGGTGATTAATAAAGTATCTAGCTATCTATCTATCTAATAATAAAAAATACAAAAGCTGACACTTTAATATAGAACATAACGCTTTTCTGCTTTTAATTATGCAGGAGTTTAGTATCAAAGTTTTTTAAAGAAATAAAAGGGGAAATAATCAAATAGAATTGGTATCGAAATCAGCTGATCCAGTAACACGATATTTGTGATCAGTATCGGTCCTAATTAAACAGACAGGAGCATCCCTAGTTTCTAATTAAACAACTGGTTAGACTGAATGCCTTGAAATGTTCAAGACTAGGGTTGGTCATCCTCATTTTCTGAAATATAGTTGGCCATTTCATTTTAGGATATTATAAATTCATATAATACATGCTGCTCTTTTTCTTTTTGAAGGCAACAAAACAGCTGCAAAATATATTACTATGTGTATTAATTTTGATTAAGGATGTCACAAGAACTGACACTCATCTAGTCAATACCAAAATTCCAAAACAATGGTTTTACGTTTTCTACAGTATTGGTATCGGTACTGCCAAGTGAAAGTCGGTACCTTACTCAAGCATTGTTTCAAAATACAAATATTAGGTTGTTTCCATGGAATTTATTCAAGTACTGTAGATTATGTACATTTTACTAATGTTACTCCTGAATGAATTTGTTATGTTAGTGGCATTATGCTCTTATTTTCAGCTCTATGATCTCATTCTATTCATTTTACACAACTCACTTTTGATTTTGCTTAACTGTTCTTATTCAGTTTTAATGGCCTGCAGGACCAGTAAATAGTTATACTGATACGGACAACTTAAAATCATTGGATTTGGAAATTTAAGGTCATTAGGCTATACAAACCCAATAGTTAAGATTACTTTTGTGATGTAAAGGTGGGTGGTAGTTTTGCCAATTTATTGGCCAAAAAGCAGAATAAATCAGTTTCTACAACCATAAAAATCCAGCAGCACCTAGGGAAAAACAAATTTACCAACTATGTTTAACTCTATTCCAACTATATAAAGTTATGGGGATCATCAACTACAATTTGCAGTGCAGTCAAACCCGTGCAATCTTCTAAATTATTAGTTATTGTTATTGTTTTACTTAATATAGCCGACACCCACGGTAGCATACGGCGGTATAAGAATAGGAACAGAAAATGGTGAGAAAGGAATTCAGAAATCAAGAAGAAATAAATACTTCTTGAAAGACGCAGTGTGCATGTAGAATTTCCGGCCAAGTAGGATTACATGTGAAAGTGATAAATAAATCAGGCTTTCCGAATTTACGTACTATGGCCATGGCATCCCGATAGTTTTGTTGCATGTATCTTGGGCTTCCTGGAAATGTGGATGGTAATATGATCATTTTGCCTACACATATGTTGTTATTTTCATCGTTTGCTTGCAGTGTGTCTGTATTCAAACATTGTATTATTCCACGCGCAGATCTTGTTGATGTAATCTGAGATAACGGAGATGCGCGCCCTCTGTTTTAACATACGCATCTATGATGTACTGCTGGAATAGTTTGCCACTGGAGTGCAAGATACTAAATGTATTCCTCATTGCTAATCTGTACATGTAAAATTGGCATTGAGTAAGCCTTATTCGCTTACCGGTTCTTTTATCGGGAACATGTTGTAAATCTTTGTGCCAGCCAATGTCTCCATAAGGGAATAAAAGTGGGTACACCATAGGATAGCAATTCATATTGAGCGTGGAAATCTGTTTACAGGAGTTGGGTATGGGATAGATGCAAATGTCCCTTTCGGCATGCGGTTCGCCATCTTCTCTGACGAAAATCGCTGCAATGTTGGGGCATTGTATCGTCGTAAATCCTGCCCAGGGTTTTCCTTGAAAACCATTCGTACAGATGCTGCTGGATTGGACTGAACGATTTCATGCATGTGTTTGTATGATTTAGCAAAGGGGTTGATGGTTCTGAGCATGGAATCTAGCTAGAGAAGTACATTTTCGCTGCATGCAGAGTTTGCTTTATTTTGTAAGCATACTTCAGTAGCTTGCACTGTGTCAAAAACATACAACTGTCCATATCCTGGAGAGGTAGAAGTGTTAGCGTATAATGGAAAGATTTGGTGATAAATTTGCCCGTGTATTTTAAAACAGTATGGTCCGTGGCCAGGAGGTTGAGTTACCTATGCACCCATGGAAGCAAACGCTAGAGAAGAGTTGTATTCTCAAATGTGTTCACAATAATTTTTAGCTTCTGATGTTTGCTGTGTAACAAGCTGTTGTAAAGACACAGGTGGCTCCCGCAAAGGTGGTAAAGCTACTTTACCGTTGTGGCAGCACCTCGAGTACTTGTTGGATGTATTACGCTCAGCAGGCCAGTATAGTGCATGACATGGAAGACAACGAATAAGAATCGAGAAATGTCGTGTCGGCTGCGTGTGGGCGGGACCGGTTTTGAAGTGGAAGCAGGACGAACCAGAAGAGAAATATATATGAGATGAATACTTAATCATATCCTGATCAAATAAATTTTCTTCTAAATTGTGTTTCATTTTGACTTAGCACAATATAATAACACCATAAGTTCAAACAATAAAGTATTAAACAGAATCCATGCAATCTGCTTTAGTACAATTAATACTGTTGCATTTCTTTTTATAGTGTAAAAAAGCTCATCTGAGAAGACATCATCCAGAGCGAACCTCATATGATATAATAATGTGTGCATCATACACTTGAGTAGACTGATGATACAACTTAGTAGACTATTGGCAAACTTGAAATCAACTTCCCTTATTAACAAAAATTTTAAAATGGGATGCATTGACTTAAGTATTTTTTTGACAAATTTTGCCCATTGGGTTATGAGTTGCAACATTATATTGCAAAAGACTGCAAACTACAAAGAATCAAATTTCCAACAGTTTAAAATAACGTAACACAAAGCACTGACATTTCTAAACAGCCCTAATATTGACTGAATATTTTGATCCAAAGATTTAATGAGGTGAAGTATTCTATTTTATATAGTCATGCACAAGCGCATGGGGGGGGCAGCTTAAGGACCCAACGCGCACCGCGACAAGTCGTGCCAGCTGACAACGGTGGCATACTAACCTCTCTCCTTATTTTCTCTGACAGAACGAAGCACCGCCGCCATAATCTTTCCCGAACGACTAAAAGAACCACAGCACTTCTAAATCCCTTTCTGCCCTCTGGTCCCCATTTGAGGACGTCAGCCACCCATCCATCCATCACCACGCTTTTTTCAGCATACCACTGTTTAATTTCCAGTCCGACCCTATAAGGTGTCCGTCTACCCATCCTTATGAGTCTAATGATTTTTGAGTTGAAAATTACTGACCTTTTGTTCAGCATACGGGGCTAAAAACCCCAAACCTTTATGCGTGTCCTTTGTTTTCTTACAGCGGCGTAGCCAGCAGGATAAAAGCCTGAAGAAATGTCAGAAGGGCAGGACCTAAATACAGTCCTAACAACGTTGGCGAATGAGCTCCAGGCTGTCAAGATGGACCAGGCAGTCACGAAGACGGAGCTTGCCGAGACTAAGAGACGGCTGGCGGAAGTGGTAAAGCCAGAGCCTGCACGGCCTCCACCACCTCCTATCGTCCCTCTCTCGGAGACAGACAACATCGAGTCGTACATGTCCATCTTTGAGAGGATGGCAACTCTAAACCAGTGACTGCGGACAGAGTGGGCGTCCATCCTGGCACTGTATTTGAAGGGCCCTGTGCAGCGGGCCTATCACAATCTCCCCGAGGAGAAAGCCGCCCAATATGACCTCCTGAAGGCCAAAATATTCAAACGCAACGCCGTAACCTCCAGCCAGCAAGCGAGGGTATGGCGGCAGTGGAAATTTGACCCTGACCGCCCGGCTAGAGCCCAGGCGTTCGAGTTCTGGGGCAAGCTCGGGAGTTGGCTACAGCCAGATATCAACCAGGCTCGCCAGGTGGTCGAACAGGTAGCCTGTGAGGGGTTAGTCTATGCCATGCCGTACTACCTCGCCCAGCAGGTCCAGAGACATCCGTTCAAGGATATGAATGGTCTTCTGGAGGTCCTAGAGCACCAACTGGCGGTGATCCAACTTTTCGGGGGGTATGTCCGAGAAGCAGGATCCGACAGGGACGTGTCGCCAACCCTGAGCCCACCCGTCGCATTGCGGAGGCTCCGGCTAAACCGCGAGACAGGGTGCCCCCCTTTCCGGTTATACTGGGACAAGACTGGTTGGAAAGTAAACGCAGTAGAACTGCCACCACTCCTACACTTAAGTTAGGTCTGATTGTGGAAGGTCAAAGGGCCCTCCCAGCTGCTCCCACACCGTGCTCCTCGGCAACTAATGATGACATGGACGGTCAGTGGGAGCTCTCTTCAGCGACGGACCTCAAACTTCAGGTTTAACCGGGTGGGGTTCCAGGTCAGATGGGCTCTACCCCGGACCAGACACATGACCTGCTCACCAGCATAGACTATCAATTTCGGTCTATACCAGCGTCATTTAAAAGAGAACAATGTAATGATGATTCCCTGAAGTTTGTCCAGAATGCCATCGTGTCCATAGACGACATATCATCAGTGGATTCCACACCACTGGGAACCTACTTTGTTTTGGAAAATGAGCGGTTATATCGAGTTGCAGAACACAAAGGTGAGTTGCGGAAGTTGTTGTTAGTTCCGCAGACCTACCGGCGGGAGGTATGCGAACTAGCTCATGCCCACCTCTTAGGCTCCCACCTCGGGGCAGAGAAAACATTGGAGAGAGTAAAACTCTGGTTCTATTGGCCTGGGATCAATGAGGAGGTCTGACGTTTCGGTCAGTCTTGCCCAGTCTGTCAGCTACATCAGATACCCAGAAGGGACTGTGCTTCTCTAGTCCTGATTCCCCTTATAGATGTGCCGTTTGAGAGGATCGGTGTCGATCTGGTAGGACCCCTAGAACCTTCGGTGCGAGGCCATAAATACATATTGGTTATGGTCGATTATGCAACTCGATATCCAGAAGCTGTTACCCTGCGGGCATTTTGAACATGCTAAAAGAAGGTTGGGAAGGGGAGGCACTTCCCTCCACTCACATCCTAGAATATATCACACAGTTACGCAATAGATTAGAAAAAATTCAGCCCCTGCTTAAAGAACACATGTCCAGGGCTCAAGCAGCGCCGGCCCGGAATTATAACAGAAGCTCCTCCCTGCCGAATTTCAGCCGGGAGATCGTGTAATAGTGCTTGTGCCCACTTCTCACTCAAAACTGCTGACCCATTGGCAAGGCCCATACGAGATTAAAGAGAGAAAAGGGCTCGTTGACTATTTGGTGAGTCAGCCAAACCATCGACCGAGCGAGAGGGTATATCACATTAACTTATTGAAGCCATGGAAGGACAGGGAAGAACGCCCTCTTTCCGGCCCCACCCTCTCCCTTTTCTCAGAAAAAGCTAAACTTAACCTTGGCCACATTTTGACTCCCCACCAGCGACGGGAGCTCAAAAGTGCGATCCTGTCTGTCCCGGAGATCTCAGTGAAGCACCAGGCCGGACCTCGCTGATTCAGCACGACATTGTGACGGACCCTTGGGGGTGGTCATCAGGGAACGGCCCCATTGTCTCCCGGAGGCGAAATATGCTGAGGTGGAGCTAGAGGTTCAACAGATGTTTGACATGGACATCATCAAGGAAAGCCATAGCCCCTGGTCCAATCTTATCGTCTTCATATCTAAACCAGACAGGTCGTGGAGATTCTGTAATGACTTTAGACGTCTTAATCAGGTCTCCAAATTTGATTCCTATCCCATGCCCCGAGTGGACGAGCTCTTCAAGAGGCTGGCCCTTTACTTGACTACTTTTAACATGACGAAGGGATACTGGCAAATTCCTTTAACGGCATCCACAAGAGGAAAAATGGCATTTAGAACCCCTAGTGGACAGTGGCAGTACAAGATCCTTCCATTCGAGCTGCACGGGGCACCAACAACTTTCCAGTGTCTGGTAGACAGAGTACTAATGCCCCACCAGTCCTATTGTGCCACCTACCTCAATGACGTGGTCATCTTTTCCGGCACCTGGGAGGAACATGTACTGCAGGTTTACCCTGTCCTCCTGACGCTAGAGAAAGCCAGGCTGCGTATCAATCCCCGTAAGTGTTACTTCGGGATGAACAAAGCCAAATATTTGGGCTACCTGGTAGGAGGAGGATTGGTGAAACCACAGCGTTCCAAGATAAAAGACATCCCGGAATGGCCCCGTCCGATGGTCAAGAAACAAGTGCAAGCCTTCTCAGGACTAGCAAGTTACTACTGCTGGTTTGTACCTGGGTTTTCTGAGAGGGCCGCACCCTTGACAGACTTGAGAAAGAAAAGGGCCCCTTTGCATGTGGTATGGAACGATTTGACGGAACGGGTATTCAGTGACTTAAAAATAGCCGTCACTGCGGCACCTGTTTTGAGAATTCCTAATTTTTCTCTTCCTTTTCTCCTCCAGACCAATGCTTCGGACACAGGTCTAGGTGCCGTGCGGAGCCAAAACATCAACGGTGTCGAGCACCCTGTAATTTACCTGAGCCAGAAACAGCTGGACCGGGAGACAAGGTACAGGAAGCCTTGGCCATCAAGTGGGCGGTACCTCACCTGCGATACTACCTGCTGGGCTGGGAGTTCACCCTGGTGACGGACCATGCCGCCCTCCAATGGATGGCCCTTCACAGGGACCTCTTGGTTCGGGCCACCCAACTCGATGGGTCTGGGCTGGGGGGGTGGGCTTTTCATGTCACGTATGAGCGCATAGGGAGCAGCTTAAGGACCCGATGCACGCATGATGTCGTGCCAGGGGACAACGGCGGCGTGCTAACCTCTCTCTTCTTATTTTCTCGGAAAGAACGAAGCACCGCCACCATAATCTCGCCCAGATGACTAAAAGAACCACAGCACTTCCGGGTCCCTTTCTGCCCTCTGGTTCCAGTTTCATGATGTCCGCCACCTATCCATCACCACGCTTTTCTCAGCATCCCACTGTTTAATTTCCGGTCCGACCCTATAAGTTGTCCGTCTACCCACCCTTATGTGTCTGATGATTTTTGAGTTGAAAATAACTGACCTTTTGTTATAGTATACGAGGCTAAAAACCCCAAACCTTTATGCGTGTCCTTTGTTTTCTTACAATATATATTTTTTTTTTTTGCTATGGAGCTTTTCTATTTTTTTAACTTGAGATACTTGAGTCATTGATTTTATTAGTTATTTTTAACAAAGTGCACTTTCAAATTACTATTTTTATTGTTTTATAAAATTATTATTTATGGCATAAATGTTTGTACAATAAATTGATTACTTTTGCACCAACTGCATATCAGTTTTAACCTTACCTTACTACCAGACCCAGGCATTTTGTTTAAATCTTTTTAAGGTTGAGGACACTGGGGCATGAGACGGCAATACTAATCTTTTTGTTACAAATCAAATTATTGCAATGGTAACATTTAAAAAGATTAATTAGTTTTGTATTACCTTTTATCTGTTCTCTGTATTATACATAATGTACATTAAACCAAAACCATCTTCGAGAATATGTCTTCTATTGACTTTTGTTACCTGAAAATACCCCAAGAAATCCAAAATACATGAAAAATGTGCATTCACAAAACAACAATAAACGCTCACAAAAAAACAATGGAGGAGGGGTGAATAAAAGGAAAAGAATGGCAGAATAAGTCAAACTGCTCCACCAGGTCTGCCTAAACATGCCTTAACCACTGTTGGTTTGATAAAGTGTCTCCTTCACTTGCCTACCTACCAAACACTATAAAACACTGTTGACCTCCTGACCACTGTCCACTTTTCTAGATAGGAAACAGCCACTATAAGTTTTAATTCCATACCAAGGTCAGAGGCAGCATCCTATTGCTAAAGGACTATAAGATCAGAGAACCATCAATCATAAAGAACAAATATTGTATCATAAACTATATACATACACACACACACCCATAGTTTAAGTTAAATTCTTAACACAGTATTCTAAACACATTCTTGCTTACATGTCTCCTCAGAACAATTTTCATTAAAACAATACCAACCAAAGACACACACATTCACACTATACTGTATGTAATGTTTTTGAATACTTATGTTATCATAGGGCGGAGCGGTGGCTTGGAGGTAGGGATCTGCACTGGTAATCGGAAGGTGGCTGGTTCAAATCCCGTAAACACCAAAAGTCACTCTACTTCGTTGGGCCCTTGAGCAAGGCCCTTAATCTGCAATTGCTCTGTCCTGGGTATGACGTTAATCTGTATCCAGCCCTGCATGTACGCCCTCCAATCTGCAGGGAAAAACCTGGGGTTTTGGTGGCTTGGCACTCCATTCCATCTGAACTAGTGTGGTGCTGAGGTGTCACCTGTTGCATGGTTGCACTTAGGTTCTAATCTGAGATCCTGAGTTGCTTTGTCATATGGTGGATGCAGCAATGTGCTGTATCAGCGCGTGCTGAATAATGAAGCAAACAATAGATAAATTACACCACCCTGGCTTTCTGAGGCAAGCCTCGTCATACCATTTTGCAAACAGGTGCTATAATATTTTAAAAATGAACTTTTTCATTTGCCTTATAAGGAAAGTTTTGCCATATCTCAACTTGGCTGCCCTATTTATGCTCTTGGAAGCTTTTTTTTTTTTAAGACAGAGTTTACATAAAGCTGCTTAAGTCACGTACACTGCAATAATTGTCAGTTTGTTCATTTTTATTCTTATTCTGTGGCTTCTTATTCTTTCGGCTGCTCCTGTTAGGGTTCACCACAGCAGAGCATCTTTTTTCATATCCTCCTGTCCTCTTCATCTTGCTCCGTTATACCCACCACCTGCATGTCTTCTCTCATCACATCCATAAACCTCCTCTTACCTGGCAGTTCCATCCTTAGCATCCTATTCTCAATATATCCAGCATCTCTCCTCTGCACGTGTCTAAACCAACGTAATCTCGGCTCTTTGACTGTCTCCAAACCATCCAACCTGAGCTGACCCTCCAATGTACTCATTTCATACCCTATCCATCCTCATCACACCCAATGCAAATCTTAACATCTTTAACACTGCCACCTCCAGCTCAGTCTCTTGTTTTCTGGTCAGTGCCACCGTCTCCAACCCATATAACTCAGCTGGTCTCTCTACCGTCTTGTAGACCTTCCTTTTCACTTTTGCTGGTACCTATCTGTCACAAATCACTCCTGACACTCTTCACCTACTCCACCTTGCCTGAGCTCTCTTCTTCACCTCTCTTCCAGACTCCCTGTTACTCTGTACTGCTCATACCAGGTATTTAAACTCATCCACCTTCACCAACTCTACTCCCTGCATCCTCACTACTCCTCTGACCTCTCTCTCATTTACACACATGTATTCTGTCTTGTTCCTACTGACCTTCACTCCTCTCCTCTCTAGTGCATATCTCCACCTCACCAGGGTCTCCTTGACCTGCTCCCCACTCTCACTACAGATCATAATGTCATCAGCAAACATCTAAGTCCATGGGGACTCCTGTCTAATCTTGTCTGTTAACCTGTCCATCACCACTGCAAATAAGAATGGGTTCAGAACCCTAACGTAATCCCACCTCCACCTTGAACACATCCATCACTCCTATAGCAAACCTGACCAGGTTCGAACTAAAGTATATTTTCTCCCTACTTTGTTCACTACTTGATTATAACTTCACTGTTGCTTTCATCCCTGTGTTAGTAAGTTCTCATTATGCATGTGAAGTCAGCAGGTAGGGGATACACAAGCCATTTTACCAGGGCCTGTAAAAGGTCACTTTGCTGTTTATAATACTTGATTTAATGCAGTTGTATGAACTAGATTCACAGCTTCTTTGTTAACTTGCATTTTGATACTATATTGTAATTTTGCTTTCTCTGTAAAATGTAATGCTGAGTAGGAGTAAAGACTAAGCTACCTAAATGGTTTTCATCTTCAAATTGGTTGAACATTTAAACTATTTTTTTTAATTCATGTGTATAATACTTGCAAAACAGCCAATACAATTCCTCTGAAACACACTGATTTTAAGGCATACATAATCTTGCGCTATATTACTGCAGTCTTCTGCCAAGACAATATTAATCACCTTTAAGGTAAGTAACATTCTTTGGCAAATAAAAGTGAAGCCTTTAAAAGACAAGTTTTCAATCCTCTTACACCCTATAATAGTGCCTATTTAATCCTGATATATTATTGTTCAATTCAAAGTCTTCATCCTAACAGCCGGCACTAGCAGATACTTGCTAGAAACTGGCCATCTGTTACATAAAAGAGACACTTGCTAACAATTTCTGATTCTTCTGAATTAATGAAAATAATAATATACATCTAGCTTGACTCACTGAATCAATTCTTTATATTTTAAAGTATTAACTTGCACAGTAATTTTTTCCATGGTTTTCTGATTTTTAAAATTGTAAGGCAAAACAATCTCATGCCTGCTCTGTGCAGATTGTGTAGGTAGTAACTACCAAACATGCCACTCCATGTCTGTGTGTTAAACTCCACATATGTAAAATGAAATGTACTGGTAGCACTATCGCTTCTGGTTGTGTTCTTCTGCGACACATAACTAATTAGACAGATCACTCTGGGTAATTATTACAAGCATACACCCAAATGACAATAAATGTTCTCTTGTCTGCACTGAGGTAGCACTCTCACCCAGAGATAAACACACATAGATGCTGCATTGACCTCTGTTCCTAATAAAAGTGATATAGCTATGCACCCACCACAAACTCATAGGCATGTATGAATACATGTGGAGTTCTTATAATTGGCTGTAATTTTATTACTTCTCAAACGAATGTTAAATCAATTACAAAAATGTCCAGTATAGTACAGTGATCCTCTTTTGTTGATGTCCGGTGTTGTTATGATTTCAAGCAACATCTGTTTATTTTTTTATATGTATGTTTTTTTATTCATTCATTCCATGACAAACCACTAGCTCTGTATTTATTATTATTTTCTTTGAAGTACCCCAATATTCAATGAGATTTCACTATCCATGTTGTATCTTGCTGTGTCCTGGTTTCTTATGCACTGCTGGTTATTCATTTAGGACAGTAAGCCTAAAATCAAATTCATCTCAAATATCATAAAACAGAGGCAAGTAATATAACATACAATGGAACCTCGGGTCACAAATGTCTCGGAACACATACAAATGGGGTTACGACCAAAAAAGTTTGCCAAACTTTTGCATCTGTTCACGACCACAGACTCGGGTGACGAACAAGCCAGTTTCCCTTCCAGTTCATACGTGCCAATGATTTCCGCACGTGTTCAGTCTCTCCCTGTACAGTACATTGTTCTCGGTCAGACGTGCATCACACAGAGGGACTTTACCTCAAAACTGTAATCTCCTCTCCACCCAGTTCCTCCTCACTTCCTTCATGCCAGAACTCGACTCATGCAAGGTTAGTTTTCTTGGTTGTTTATGGTTAGTTTTTGTATAAATTACGGATTTTTCAAATATTCATTTTTTTCCCTATGCTTAAAAAAAAGTGTTTACAGCAATCGGTTCGTAAGGCTGTAGCGTGAACTCTTGCAATGTTAGTTTTCTCTGTTCAAGGTTTTCTCAGTGTTATTCAATGTTTTTACATTTAGTTTACTATTATACTGTGCATTCTATGGTATAATTAACTATATTTGTGCTTAAAAATCTTTAAAAAAGAATATACAGTAATCCCTCCTCGATCGCGGGGGTTGCGTTCCAGATCCGCGAAGTAGAAACCATATGTTTATATGGTTATTTTTATATTGTCATGCTTGGGTCACAGATTTGCACAGAAACACAGGAGGTTGTAGAGAGACAGGAATTTTATTCAAACACTGCAAACAAACATTTGCCTCTTTTTCAAAAGTTTAAACTGTGCTCCATGACAATACAGAGATGACAGTTCCGTCTCACAATTAAAAGAATGCAAACATATCTTCCTCTTCAAAGGAGTGCGCGTCAGGAGCAGATAACGTCAGAGAGAGAGAGAGAAAAAAAGCAAACAATCAAAAATCAATAGGGCTGTTTGGCTTTTAAGTATGCGAAGCACCGCCGGACAAAGCAGCTGCAAGGAAGGGAGCAATATGAAGGTAGTCTTTCAGCATTTTTTAGAGGAGTGTCCGTATCCTCTAGGCCAGGGTGCGAACAGCCCCTCTGCTCACATCCCCTCCATCAGGAGCAGAGAATGTCAGAGAGAGTGAGAGAGACAGAGAAAAAACAAACAAACAAAAATCAATACGTGCCGATTGAGCTTTTAAGTATGTGAAGCACCGTGCAGGAAGCATGTCGCTTGACAAAGCAGCTGCACGGAAGGGAGCAATGTGAAGATAATCTTTCAGCATTTTTAGATAGATAGAGAGAGAGAGAGAGAGAGAGAGAGAGAGAGAGAGAGAGAGAGAGAGAGAGAGAGAGAGAGAGAGAGAGAGAGAGAGAGAGAGAGAGAGAGAGAGAGAGAGAGAGATAGATAGATAGATAGATAGATAGATAGATAGATAGATAGATAGATAGATAGATAGATAGATAGAGACAGACTTTTAGACGAGCGTCCGTATCCTCTAGGGGTGCGAACAGCCCCCCTGCTCACACTCCCTCCGTCAGGAGCAGAGAATGTCAGAGCAAGAGAGAGAAAAGCAAACAATCAAAAATCAATACGTGCTGTTTGATCTTTTAAGTATGCGAAGCACCGTGCGGGAAGCATATCGCTTGACAAAGCAGCCACATGTAAGCCCAGCAAAGAAGGGAGCAATGTGAAGGTAATCTTTCAGCATTTTTTGAGGAGCGGCCATATCCTCTAGGGGTGCGAACAGCCCCCATGCTCACAATATATTTGAGGAGTTTTATTTAATACGTAATACGCGCTCTGGTTGGGTAGCTTCTCAGCCATCTGCCAATAGCGTCCCTTGTATGAAATCAACTGGGCAAACCAACTGAGGAAGCATGTATCAGAAATTAAAAGACCCATTGTCCGCAGAAATCCACGAACCAGCAAAAAATCCACGATATATATTTAAATATGCTTACATATAAAATCTGAGATAGAGTGAAGCCGTGAAAGTCGAAGCGCGATATAGCGAGGGATTACTGTATTTACATACAGCTCGTACAGTCCGAAACGGATTAATTTTATTTACATACAATCCTATGGGGGAAAATTACTTCGAGTTGCAACCGGAGTTTTGGAACGAATTACAGTCATGACTCAAGGTTCCACTTTATCTTGTGAAGTGCCTTGAGTATGGGAAAGACGCGATATAAATAAAATGTATTATTATTATTATTATGTGCTCTATGTCCTCTATGTAAGGGCTGAGTGTTGGCTCTGAGGCTAAGGATCTGCACTGGTATCCCGAAGGTTGCCGGTTCGAATCCCTGTCAATGCCCAAAAGAAATCCTACTCTGCTGGGCCCTTGAGCAAGGCCCTTAACCTTCAATTGCTCCAGGGGCGCTGTACAATGGCTGACCCTGCGCTCTGACCCCAAGGGGTATGCAAAAACTAACAAATTCCTAATACAAGAAATTTGTATAATGCGAAATAAAGAACAAAAAAAAAAAAAGTCCACTAAATAAAAGTGTGGTATGTACCCAAGCATTAAAATATCACAATATCATAAAAGACCTGCTCACAGATTCTAAATGTAAATTTTTGTTATTATTGAAAAACTCGAGAGGTAAATCAGCAAAGTAGTGACACACTTCTAAATAAAGGTACGAGTTGCTGCTGTACACTCAGGGGGTATGACAACTGTACCACTGGCTTGGTTACAGTACTTTAAATCTCATCTTTTAACCTTTAAGGGAACAAATCTTATAAATAATCTAGAGTTCAATTGTCATACCCCCAGCTGCACAGCTCCACCAACAACTTTACCGTTGTTTTCCCCATCAGTGCACAGTGGAAGGTGCATAGGTCGGTTAAGGGTCTGAATTTTCCCAAGGAATACAAGCAAGTAGTAAGACGGACAGCTTCTCCATTTTGCATGAATTGAAGATGAAAGGCAGGAGATGTTTGGAACTGCAGCACATCTTCAAATACAATGGGAGGAACACAAATGCAGTAGACTGATAGGAAGACTGGTGACAGATATAACATCCACAATGCATTAGATTTTCAAAGCAGTGATCTAAATTTAATCAATTAACATTTGTGCACAAATATAATACTTGAAACATTAAATATATCTTAAGCACATTTTGTACTCTTTTCTATTTTTGTTAAATGCACAGATATTGTTGAATGACTTAATAAAGGCCAGGTAGATAGTGAGATAGATAGATAGTTTAAACATAACCCCATCCAAAGTCATCTTTCCCTGAAAGATGGAGGACCTCCTTGCAGGGCTGGACGCACATTAACATCATACCCAGGGCGAAGCAATTGTAGGTTAAGGGCCTTGCTCAAGGGCCCAATGGAGTAGAGTCACTTCTGGCATTTACAGGATTTGAATCGGCAACTTACTGGTTGCAGGCGCAGATCCCTAGTCTCAATGCCACCACTCTGGCAGATTCTGTCAACATCACAGGTAAAACTGGTGCTCCTTATGCGTCTTTAAAATGAGAGTAGACCACTCCAACATGGTGGGTCAATGGACATGCTTGGCTGAAGCAAATGTGGCATCCATTTGTGTATATCAATGCTTTCAGACTACTAATAATATGTGTAGGATTACAAGATACCCTTCTTCATCAGTTAAGTAATATTTCCAGAGCCAGATTTCCATTATTAAAATCCAGTTAACATTACATTTGTCCAAAATATGTATGTCATTAAACAGACATTACACCATTCCTCATAATTAACCTAGTGTGAGATGAACTCACATATCACCAGCCCTAATCTATAAAAAAAGTTAGCCTAGTCAAAATATATCCAAAGCACCAAACAACTCAAATGAGCATCAAACCTGGGATCTTCTGATCTTTGACTTTTGGCCCACATCACACAGAGTTAGAGGTGGGCGGTATGACCAAAATTCTATATCACAGTATTTTTCTAAATTCTGCCAGTTTCACGGTATTAGACGGTATTTTTTTCCCCATGCATGAGTGGATGTTAACCACATTTTCCACTGCAATTACTGCAGTAGACTGGCTAAGAATAACCTATTAGACTGTTATGAGAATTGTACATCGTACAAAAAGACATTTTAATGTGCACACAAGTATTAATCCAGGTTTGCATGGCCCCATAAAGTGATAGTTTTCAAGGGGGTGGCACTAAAGAGAAGGAATTACATTGCATGACAGATGCAGTCAAAATATAGAACCTTTAATTGAACAAATTTTGCAAAAGCTTAAACTATGATTTTGACAACATATTTTCAACCATCCAAAGAGGCATTTAGACTTAGTAAAATATCCAGAGGTGTTTGTCAAAAGTTGGATTGCACTGAACACGTCTTAGAAAAAGGAATAAATAGTAAATACTTTCTGTAAACCAACTACACTTTCTGTTAATGTTAACAATCTCTGTCCACTGACACGTTAAAGTGACTTTTTAAACAATTTTACCATCATTAAACTGCATAATATTTAAACTAATAAATAATAGCAATAAAATACATAATAGTATTACTGATAGTTGCACCATTACTTTAAGGCTTCAAGCCCAGGTGCATTACACAGTATTCACCAAATTAAAATAAAATAAAACAAGTGCAATCTTGGTGATGACAATGTCATGACATCTTACCAACTGTACCATCATTTAGGCAAACTGCATTAATATGGACCGTGCTTCAAGCTAAGCTATATACATAAACTAGCAAAATACCCGCGCTTCGCAGCGGAGAAGTAGTGTGTTAAAGAGGTTATGAAAAAGGAAAGGAAACATTTTAAAAATAACGTAACATGATTGTCAATGTAATTGTGTTATTGTTATGAGTGTTGCTGTCATATATATATATACATATACACATATACACACACATATACACACATATACAGATATATTATATATACATATACACATATATTTTTTATATATATATATACATACATACGTACATATACACACATAGATGCACTTACAATAACATAGAAATCAATATAAACAACATAAACATCATTATCATATGAGAATATGAAGTAATATATAAGAAGCACATTTCATATAAATATAAATTATTAAACAGTAAAATCTTCTTCTATAATTTGCTACCGTGGCTTTTCGTTGGTCTGTCCAGGATTTTAAATGACCTGTAGCTTGCAAACCGTTTCACCTATTGACTTGAAATCTGGTACACATATAATATGTCACGTCTGCTATCCGCTTTATGGGTGATGATTGTATTACTGTTTTTATGTTTATTTTATTTTAGAATCAACTCCTATCTGCGCATAATAGGGCGGCCGTGGGCAGATGCGTATGGTGTATTCACTCCATGTTATCGTGCATTGCGCTGTCACTGGTATTTTGATAAAAGAATTTGAACAATATATAAGAAGCGTATAAATTATTAAACAGTAAAACATTAACATTTAAGAAGTAAAGTTACATTGAGTACTACTGAAGTGCCTTCGGGTATACCTCATTTTTTGTTTGCCCATTACATGCTTAAATGTATACATTTTTTGGTGTACCTACCCGAGAACACGCGACATATAACCGAGCGTGGGAGAAGCATGGATTTTAAACACGCGTTGAGTTCATCTGCTGGTCTCCCTCGTGGAATAACTGGTAATGTTTGACTAAAATGTACAGCGAGTAAAACGACATTACCTCCTTTTTTTTTTTTTACGATCTCTGAGATCTTGCTTTTTTCAGGTTCAAGGCTTCATAAGCTCTTTTATGTGCCATGGTGTACTTAATAAGTACTAATTATCCCAAACCATCATCTTTGAATGTTGCAAGACTTTCGCCTTGTATGTAGATCGGGGTAATTACATTCATTGCATTCCCAGTCTGAATCACAATCTGATTGTATGGGTGGTTACCTGGCACTGTAGGGTTGCCACCCGTCCTTTAAAATACGGAATCGTGCCGCGTTTGAGAATGAAATTGCGCGTCCCGTTTTGAATCAATACTGGACGGGATTTATCCCGTATTTTTTTTATCATTTTTTTTTTAAAGCAGCGTGTCATGCAAATCATCCCACACGCATTTTATGAAGATGCCTCCTTTCCTACTTTTGATTGGGTAATACTTGATGTCATCGTTAGTTTGATTGGTCTTTTTAACTGTCCAGTGAGGAGGGCGTGTCTTTTAAGTACAGTCTGCAAAGTGTTGGCACTGAGATGTGGCGTCAGCGCCATAGTTGAAGCCCCTAACGTTGCGGTCAGCAAGTCGGCTAACATCCGCCATGTGCCGTCCTTCAGTTGCGAGAAGCAGATCATAGAATGGTTGAAACTGTTGCCCTTAACGTTGCGCCACGGCGTGTGGTTCGTTTATACCTCGTGTCTTCTCATTAAACTTTTATCTCGCGAATATGTTATTGCAATCCGCAGCGGGAGCGTTTCTATAAACTTAATTTAAACTTACGTTTTACACCGTGCTTTGTTTCCCTTATGAACATGCTTGTATGCTTCACTCGCTCCGTTCTCAATTGTTTAATTAATTTTTTGCTCTTCACTGTTTCCGGCTGTTCCTCCATTTCCCCCTACTTCGTTCTTTTATCTCGCGAACATGTTATTGCAATCCTTAACGGGAGCGTTTCAATAAACTGATTGAAAATAGTTTTGCATTTACCTTTTTAGTAAAAGGCGAGCTTTTAAGCCTGAGAAATCACCCCGTAAATGCACACGTTTAATTGCACATGTGTTAATATGTATGGTTACACAGTATTAAAAGACAGTGAACAACGTCAGTTACCTTTGTTCCCGCGTTTGATAAAAGGTGAGCTTTTAAGCCTGAGAAATCACCCCGTAAATGCACACGTTTAATTGCACATGTGTTAATATGTATGCTTACACAGTATTAAAAGACAGTCAAAAATTAACGTCATTTACCTTCGTTCCCGCGTGTGACTCGTGCTGTAAATCTCTTCCTTGTTTTTAGTTCACGTGATTACGTAGGAGGCGTGATGACGCGATACGTGACTCCGCCTCCTCCATTAGTGTATGGACAAAAAATATGTTCCAGTTATGACCATTACGCTTTGAATTTTGAAATGAAACCTGCCTAACTTTTGTAAGTAAGCTGTAAGGAATGAGCCTGCCAAATTTCAGCCTTCCACCTACACGGGAAGTTGGAGAATTAGTGATGAGTCAGTCAGTCAGTCAGTGAGTGAGTCAGTCAGTGAGGGCTTTGCCTTTTATTATTATAGATAATAAAAACTGCAACTTGCATTTATAATGCTGTTTGTGGTATAGCCCTATGGAAGTGCATTAGGGCCACTGTGAAGAAAAAAAATATGGACACGGAAGAAAAAAAACAAACTATATGTCGAGAATAAATTCGACATGTTGACTATGTCAAGATTAAAGTCGACATTTCCATTTTATTCTCAGTTTATTTTATAATTAAAGTAGAATGTGGTAAACTAAACTTCATCCTAAAATCAATGTTTAATTTACTAGATTTTCTCAAACCCCGTCACAAGTTAATGCAGCACATCAAAAACTTTGTGTTAATCACCACACGATAAACGTTTTTGTGAAATTAAAACTAGTTATTAACTTAGCCGACGGAGTGTTCAGAACTTTAAAAATATCTTCGTTATACATGTTTAATTATGCCATCCATTCAGAGTTGCGCCCATCTCTGAACGAGTCGATAGCACATCGCAGAATGAATACAAGCAAAACATACACTAGCAAGTACAAAAACAAGTACAACTTGGCTTGCAGTATTATCCAGTAGTATAGAAACAGTATTTACACATCTGACCTTTTAAAACTATAGTATCTCCAGGCGACGGATGTGACTCCTTTTTTTCGGCAAAAGTTCTTCTGTTCATCACATGTTCAACTTTACTTTTAGTTCACTTTCAGAATGCTCTCTGTCCATTTTCACCGCGCAGAATACCTATGCTACCGCCCACTATTTGGTGGTGTAGCAGTGAAAAAGAGCCCTAGTGCAACAAATCTGTGTTTAGTGGTGTAGCAGTGAAAAAGGTCCCCACTTAAACAGTTTCCCGCTGCGCCACGTTCCGAACGTCGTTTAGGCAATTTAAACCGGTGTTGCGGTATAAGAAAAATCCATATCATAAAAAAAATAAAAAACGGTTTTCGGTATGAACCGGTATACCGCCCAGCACTACACAGAGTCCACAAACTCTGTGAAATATCAATCCACCCATCATCAAACTGGCTTTATCAATGTCCGAGTTTTACGGCCAGAGCCTATTTCGGGAACAACTGGGGCAAGGCATGAACCACCTCTGGACTAGGGACCACTCCAATGAAGGGTATCTGCATGGCTTACACCATATGGAATTAGCTTTGAATGGGCATGTCTTAGGAGTACAGATAAAAAATTGGGAATACCCAGAACAAAACGCAAAAAAAAAAAAAAAAAAAAAAAAAAAAAAAAAAAAAAAAAAAAAAAAACATCATCATGCAGACTTGTGAATACCAAGACAGGCAGTGCTTTTGCCAGAATTTATATGTAGAACTCTGGACTTGGGAAGCAACAATTCTAGCCAATCTATAATAAATAATAACAAAGCTCAGCGCACATTGCCTCACAATATTCTGCAAACTCAAATTCAAAGGAAAACATCTACATTAAACTCACAGATGACTGCATTTTCCAAAAATCATTGCCGATACAACACGAACTCTAAACTGCTAAGTCATTAATTTTAAAGAAAAACAGCATGTATTTTAGACTCTTCCAGATGGTATTTTTCTTTTATAATATTAAATCAACTGTTAATGAATATTACATAACTCCATGTACAGGTATAACAAATACCAAAAAAAAAAAACAAACACTTGCATGAAAATGAGAAAAAAAAAATAAATGCAAGAAGTATTTTCTTCCCTCAGCTTTCATAAATAAATCATTACTAATTCAATTAAAAAAACAAAAAAAAAAAACACTATTCATTGTTCCCCCCCCCCCCCCCCCCCCCCAGATTTAGGGCAGAAATCTCATTTTTAATTGTGGAAGTGATCCCTTCCATACAAAAAAAATGATTTTATTGATTGGGGTACAAGTCACTGTAAATTTAAAAAGAATTATATATGAAATATCACCGATTATCTTAAAATAATTACTAATTCTAGTACAGTACAATCCCTCTTAACTGACCTCGTATTAACCGGCCTGTTAAATAAGAGCTCTTCTTTATATTATATGTATGAACTTCCTTCTTTCCTGGAAGGTGAGAGGGCTCCTACTTTCAGAGTGCTTTCCATTTACATATTCCTTTATGAATTTTCCATGGTGCCTTCTTCTTTCTACCTGGCGGCTCCCCTGCTTCTCCCATCGGGCTTTGCAACAGGTGCAGCTGCCTTCCACATTGGTCTGGTAGCCCTCCGATCCCTGGCTATGTCGGGCTCCATCCAACCCGAGACTTGGGTTCTTTCTCCAGCAGCCAGGGTGCTCATGCTGGGGCTAAACCAGCCCAAAGACTCCACGACTGCCACTGCCTTTCGACGGCCAGTCGTCTTCAATACCGGTCACTCCATTTACATTTACATTTACAACATTTAGCAGACGCTCTTATCCAGAGCGACTTACAACAGTGCTTAGTACTCTACGACTGTTCTTCAGTCTTTAAGGCTAGGATTAAATCTACTGTCATTAAACAAGTTACCGCTGACCAAGTTGGACACAAAACCATGCTAGAAGAAAATAGTAAGTTGTTAGTACAAAAAAATTTTTCCATGATCGCTCAGCTGCAGCGACCGCTTTCTTCAGCCCCACCGAGTGTCAGCCAAACACTCATCTGCAGGGGTTCACCTCCTAGCTGCCTGACTTTGTTCCATTGAATCTGCTCTCTCTTGCTTGCTCTCCTGCACCGGCTTTCCTCTATCTGCTTCCTTCTCCATTAACCTCCCGTTCTTTCCTGTTCTCCCCCTAGCCACTTTGCGCTTCTATTTATCACAGGGACGTGGATCAGATGTGGCAATTAGCATTTCCCGGGACGACTCCTCACCTGTGCACTTAAGCTAGGATCACCTGCATCACGAATTCCCCGGGAACCAATCGGCCCCACATACTCGCTAAGCCACGAGTGCGGGGATTATTTATTTAAAAAGTGCCCTTTTTGACTTGTGTTGTTGACCCGCTACACCACACTGTCCGGTCGTTGTACGAGAAAAAAACCTGTGTGCAAAATCGTGGATGAAATGAAGCCTTGTGGATATGGTTTCTTCAGAAAGGTCAAAGAGGTACAGTACATACCTTAGAAATATTTTTCTACATGAAAATAGGTATGTGTTGGATTAACCGGCCAAAACGGCAACCAGCAATGGGTCCAGTCCAGGGGCCTCATGTATAACGCCGTGTGTAGAACTCACACTATAACATGGCGTAAGCACAAAAGCGGGAATGTGCGTATGCACAGAAAAATCCAGATGCAGGAATCTGTATGTACGCAAACTTTCACGTTCTTCCACTACATAAAACCCGATCAGCGTTAAAAGTAACGTACGTGCACGCGCCTTCTGTCCCGCCCCAACTCCTCCCAGAATTACGCCTCTTTGAATATGCAAATCAATATAAATAGCCTTCTGTGAAAAGACAATGGGAAAAGCACAAGGGGAAATATAAGAATTTCAGCGAATACCAAGTGGAGGAAAAGGAAAAACGTACTATTTGTTGGTTTAAACAGTGGTATAATCAACAAAAGGAAGTTGATCAAGTGACAGAGTGTCGGAGAAACTCGAAGGCTCAAGTTCACAAAGTCGCACAGTGCCTGAAATAAAAAAGAAATCACATATCAAAGTCGCCGTGAAAAGGCGAGTCGTAGCCCACCGTCTGAGTGTCATATGAAAGCTTATTAGGGTACAGACAAAAAATTAGGCACACAGTGGGAAAAAAAGCACGAAATGTCAACTTTAATCTCGAAATTTCCACTTTAATCACGTAGTTTATTTTGCCATTAAAGTAGAACATCATAAACTTCATCTTAAAATCGTTTAATTTACTAGTTTCTCAAATCCCATTATAACTAAAGTGGCACATTAAATGCTTTGTTCTGTGTTTGATCTTCTATGTGCTCTACATGTGTGAATCACTACCTGCTTCTTAAACGGGCTCTCTCTTTCTCCGACAGGACACAGAATCCATTACATTCGTGATATTACAGCTCTCTGAATAATTAAAATACTGAGATGTATACGTGTTATCTTTTTCATGATGATAGGAATGAAAGCATGTTATTAAACATGGGGACACGGTGGCGCAGTGCTTGTTCATGTCTCACGCAAGAGGCTTGCGGCACCATGCGCGACCTTCGATGAAATAATTTACTACAGAAGTACTGTCTCTTTCAAACGTACTAACCTTCAATTCCTGTCCTTACTTTTCTTTCTCCAAAAACCCAATCGCCACACAATCATCTATATAGACGTGAAGCCATCTGTAAGCTTAAAACACCGATTCTTCAAAACTTTTATGGAACACTGAAATATTTTTGTAGTACATGTTTAATTATTCTATCCGTCTAGCATTCCAGTGTCGCGTCAGCACCAGCAAGAATACAATGCAATGCAGGAACAATCCCTGAACTAGCTAGCACTGCGGCACCGTGTCCTCACATGTTTAAGTATTAACAATACAGATTATTTAAATGAAGTTAAAGTTTTATCTGTATAATATAATCAACATATTTTGCTGCATTTAATCTTAAAAATGAATACCATCATCATATGTAAATACGCGCTTTATAAAGTGGCGCAGGTTGTGCAATATTATAACTGTAGTGCAAGTTTACAGTGAGGTAATTGTACTTATAAGTAAACAGTTCTACTAGGAGCACTTGATGGACTGATTGAGTGCGTTTATAGTTCTTGGGATGAAACCTTTTCTAAACCGTGAAGTCCGTACTGGGAAGTCTCTAAAGCGTTTTGCCGTGGCTCAAGCAGCGTCTTCTTCATGCTGTATACCGATAATTCTCTTTCCGATCAGCTGCTGCTGTGATTTCCCACTCACATACAGTGATATAAATACTCCGAGTGGTGCAGTGAGAGTAATATGGAAAAAGATGATCTGCTGTGGCAACCCTTAACGGGAGCAGCTGAAAGAAGAAGAAGATGCAGTGAGAGTTACAACACTAAAGCAGTTATGGTATTTGGAATACTATGGCTATTCCCTGGACCATTATATTGCTGCAGGTTAATTACAATCAGATGCATTACACAAATAAACAATATGCAGTTAGTTTCAGTGTATTTATAAAGCCGCGTCAGGAATGTGGAGCTAAGAAAGAAATGGTGACACGCAGGAACAGTAGCACTGCTTTGACGCTGGGTGCTGCCAGTCTGCAAAACCGAGCGGAGAAATTATGTACGCTAAGGTATGAGTTACCGTGGAAATGTGCGTGGCTTTACGCCAAGTTTAGGTTTTATACATCGCGATTTGAGCGTGGAAACGGGAGTTAGCAACATTTCTATGCGTACGCACCGTTTATAGATGAGGCCCCAGATGTGGCCAGTTAAGAAGGATTGTACTGTATATGCACGTGTTGTCTTTTTAATAATTGATGATGATACATATTATTGTGGTACCTTACCCTATAATGAAAAATAAATAAATACTTAATTATAAGCACCATCAAAGCCTCTTGATCCAATTCAGTCACAAGGTGCTCCCACCCACATAGGGCCAATTTAGAATTAGCAATTACACTGACACACATACAATGGGCATACAAGTCTACACACCCCTGCCAAAATGGCAGGTTTTGTGTGATAAAATAAATGTAACCAAGAGAAATCCTGCCAGAACTTATTCAACCTTGATTGTAAAATTGCAATCTATATGAAGAAGATGAGGACAAATCAGAAATTGTTTGATTTTTTCCTCATTTTTTTCAACTAACAAAAACCTGATTGCATTAGTGTGCAGACCCTTCAACTAAGTATTAGTTGACGTACCTTTCCATTTTATTAAAGCACTCTGTCCTTCTGGATAGGAGTATTCTCAGCTTGGCATATGAGAACTTGCCCACTCCTCCTTGCAAAACATTTCCTGATCTGTCAAAATACAAGGGCATCTCCTATGCACAGCTCTCTTCAGGTCACCCCCCAGATTTATAGTTGGATTAAGGTCTGGACCATTCCAGAATATTGATCCTCCTTTGATGAAGTCACTGCTTTGTTAATTTCGATATATGCTTTGGGTTGTTGTCATGCTGAAAGGTGAAGTTCCTCTTCATCTTCACCTTCCTAGCAGATGCTTGAAGATTATGTGCCAAAATACACCGATACTTGGAGCTATTCATTATTCCATCCACCTTGACTAAAGCTCCATTTCCAGCTGAAGAAAAACAGCCCCAAAGCATGACTCTGTTTCCAACATGCTTCACTGTGGATATGGCGTTGTTTTGATGATGTGCTGTGTTATATTTGCACCAAAAATACCTGTTGGAATTATAGCCAAATAGCTCAACCCTGGTTTTATTGAACCATAATACATTTTTCCACATGGCTGCGGTACACTGGATATACCTTTTTGCAAAGTTTAGCCGGGCTTTGATGTTTTTCTTTGTGAGAAAAGGCTGCCGTCTTGCTACCCTACCCCATAACCCAGACATATGAACAATACGATTGATTGCTGCCACATTTAGGGAACAACCAATACCTGCCAGGAAATCCTGTAGCTCCTTTAATGTTGCTGTATGCCTCTTGGTGGTCCTTGTCTTCCCATCAATACTGGAGGGACATCCTGATCTTGGCTGAGTCACTATTGAGACACATTTTCTCAGTCTGTTGATGACTGTCTTCACCATTCTCCATAGAATGCTTAATGCTTTGGATACTGTTTTGTACCCCTGTCCTGACCGATACCTTTCAATGATGAGATCCCGTTCATGTTTTAAAAGCTTTTTGCAGATCATGGCTTTTGGACTATGTTACAACCAATAGGATATCAGAACATTCCTACAGAAACAGCCAAACTTTATCTGAGCTCAATCTGAGCCATTTTTATTGATGTCAGGTGTATCCTAACTACTATTTGAGATAAGACTTACCATGATTGGTTGATTTTGAACACAACCAGATCCTTGATTATTAATTTTGCGGATTATTGCTTACTCATTCAGAATTTGCCCTATAACATGACCATCCTTAACTGCAGTGTATTTTATTCATGAAGACTGTATACAAGTCTCACACCATTTATTTCAAATGCAGTATGTGACTACGTGCTGTCATAAAATTTTATTCATTGCACTTATAAACACTGCACTGTCCTCAGAACCAAACAAACTTCACAAATGTATTTACCAATATGTTTTAGCACTGAAAGAGATCGTTTTAGTAGTCCTACTTACTTAATGACTCTTTGTACTCACACTATGTATGATCTAAGCATGAGCTGATATGCACAGTTGTCTGGCTAGTTTAGACTTTTAAAATTCTGACAAGTAGATTTTAATTTTAGAAAGAACATGGTATACTGAGCAATTCATTTTATAAGACTATGCAGGGGCTGAATGCAACTTTTTGGGGGTTTTATAGCCAGCAATACAACTGCCTCATTAATTTTAATCCTTCATCTTTGATAAATGAGATACTAATGAGGAAAACAGTTATTTGTTATATTTTATTGACAGTCACAAAAGCACTTACGGAATATGTATTTTATCTTTCAAACTCACACTATAATTGGTTCACATTACAAACATTAATATCCTTTTATTTCACTTTTTTATAGTATTGGGATATTCCTGGTGAATTAAAGTAAACTATGTTGTGTTGCATTTTAAAATGCCAAGTGAATAATTAATTTACATAGCATCTTTCCAACGCTCAAAGTGATTACCTTAGGAATCTCCTCTCTCGGCCTTCACTAGCTCAGATATTGGATGAATTTACTATAGTTTGTGATTGATTTTTTCAGCTTTATATCAATTGAATGCACACTCACTCAAATAAGTAATGCGATTTATTTTTTTCCTGTCAATATGGTAAATTGTTTTACAACTTACAGTCTGAAAAGAATCATTAGTATGTGAAGTATTTTACTGAGACCATCAGGGAGTGAAAGCACAAGGTTTTAATGGTAATTCTAATTAAATCATTATCATGTAAAATAGGGAAAAAAGACGCTGTATTTTTGCCTGTCTTGCATCTGTTTACATTTCGGATAGGTGCCCAACATATATTTCTACATGTAAAAGGCATATAAAACTGCAAATTTGTGCTCTTACAAACAGCTTGACAAGAAACAATACATTCTGTACATATGTATAAAATCACTTGTCTCCTTATTGAAATCTGACTTTCCTTAAGTTCAGACAAGACTATAAAATCTGGATGTACAATATTCGTCAAACGGATCAGATGCCTACTCCGCATTAAATATACCATCTGAAAGGGGGAAACTTGCTACTAAAAAAAAGAAGTATTTAAAAAACAAAAGACAAAAACGGGCTGCTAATGACCGATTTTGAAATAAAATCATCTAAAGCAGTAACTGTACTTTTCGGACTTTCAAGAGGGAGTTAATTAATACTTGCACTCTCCACAACTGTGGTTACTTGAAAAGCAGGAGACCCCGTGTTCTTCGCATTCACAAAATGCACAATAAGATGTAAAAGTAAGAAATAAGTCATACGAACACACACAACAAAATAAGATAACATGAGAAATGTGGAAACATGACAGTAATCGTGTTAGTCAAAGCAACGAGCAAGAGTATTGTCGAAAGCCGGAAACTCGAGTAATGTTTATAAGTTAGTGCTCGGAGTTCAGTCCTACCCTTCTGCTTGTGTAGCGCCTGTTTCCAAGAAGCTTGGGAAGAACTTGTAAAGAATTTCCCTTCTCTCCGCGAATGGGCCCCACTTCCTTGGGCTTGTCTACATCCTCGCCCGTTTTGTGGGACAGTGTGGCAGCCCGCAAAGAAACAGTAGGCGGCGACTGACGAAAGGAGAAGCCCGCCTTCGACGAGGGAGATGTAGGCGGCATGTAACTTACCTGCTGGCTCCACAGCGGCTTCACGGGGCAAGCGGTAACAAACATCTTACAGTTTTAATTGTCAATAACCACATAAAAAGATGTGATAGAGGAGCTAGTAGGACGAGTCCTTCGAACAACCTCCCAACTGTCTTCTGCAGCGCCTGGAGTTTCGCCTTTACTCCTGGTCACAGACGAGGTCGTGACGTCACAGAAAGCGCCGCTCTGGCATGCCACTTTCTCGGCTCAGGTACTGAACAATCGCCAGGGTGTGTCCGTCTTCAGTGCTAACAAGTCCCATGCCTCTTGTCTGCTTCTTTCGCGCCTGGTAAGAGGTGGTCAGATGCTGTTAACGAAAGACAGTCCCATATTTAAACCTCTCAGCATCTTCGGTCTCCATTCAAAATTAGACTAGCCCCGTTTAGAGGGCCGAGCATCGCAAGCACAATTCTTGGTGGGGGTGGTTGCTGAATGTCACATGGTTGAAAAAGTCGTCCACCTGTTCTGAGTGACTTTGTACAATACCGGACGTGCGGCTTATTGAGGTATTTGCAATTTCGCAGTCTTTTCTAACATATCGATAAATGTACATATTGAGTTTATTGGATTGAAGCAAAGCAGTACGAGCTGAGCTTTCCCAGCGATAGGCTGTTTGTCTGTTCTGTTCTGGTGTGGTGCTTGCTGCTTTCGCGACTCGGAAGAATACAATAAATAGGGTCCAGAAATGAATGAATGGAAATTATGTGACTGTTCGACCTTATTAATTTCGATATGTTTAAAACTTCCGATGTGTCTGTCTATCACTCACTTTGTTTGGGGTACAAAATATGACATAGCTCTATCTATCTATCTATCGTTTAATTCCTAATTATGACAATTGTGTTCATGAAAATTATTTATGAACACTTTGAAATCGCTTCAGTTTCGTATGTGTCTGACACCTCCTGACTCATCAGGACGGAAGATCTCCCACAAATGACATACTGTTAAATGTATCCTGAAGTCTAGTTATGCAAGATGTTGAGGTTTTTGGAGTTCCCTCCTTATTTCTGGCCCTCTTGACCCGAAGAACCCTCATTTTTAGACGATGTTATGTGCAGGAAATTACACCCATATGATAAAGTGCAAACCAATAAGGTGTCTTTGGCAAAAATGATCAGAAGGGACTTGACGTTGTGCATGCCACATATACACAAATATTTTAAAATTTATTCTATTGCTTCTCTTTGACAGGTAGCATAACTAGTGCTTGTATAAAAGCAGAACCAACCAATGCTTATTTAAAAGCCCAAAGAAAGGTGAATTGTTTCAAGTCAGTGGCCTATGCAGTTTGCTTATAGCAACAGGAATATGAAAAAGGACAATGACTTGCTTCTTTATAGGGCATTATTCCATTTCCACTAATAAATGTTGACAATTTGTGGATCATATCAAACATAAGATTCAAATGTGGGCAAACTGGATTATAAAATCTCTCATTTCTAACAGTTAAAATCAAGCCTGTACTTCAATTTGATGCCCAATTTGACTTTATGTCTAAGATGATTTTTATTTTGACATGCTCAGAGACAGATTTGTTTAACAGATGCCCTTATCCAAGATGACTTTCAAGGCAAATTATAATACATTCAGGAAAGATTAGAAGCTGCAAGGATCAAAAGCAACAGAGAAAAAGATAAAAACTGAATAAGATGGAGTAGTTCTCCTACTATATAATTTCACCTACAGCTGGGCAAAGACAAATATCAGTATCCTAAACTCATTGTCAGTATAACAGCAGCTATCCTGCAAAAGAGACACTATGCAGTTCCAGAATATTTAATGGAAAGTTGTGTTTTCGAAAGACACCTGAACATAAGTAAATTGGGTGCAGTTCAGATGGCCAAAGGGAACTCATTCCTTTGCCTTGGAGCAAGAATGGAGAAGTATTGTCCAGTCTAGGCAAATCTGGCAACAGATGGGACAGTCAGCAGACAGGCACAGACAGAATGAAGACTTCTTAAAAGGACAAATGGGGAGAGCAAAAACTGGAGATGCTGAGGAGCAGAATCATTCTGAGAACTATAAGTCAAGACAACTGGATCATTGCAGCAACAGGAAGCCATTGAAGAGACTAAAGCAGAGGAGTAGTAGGAGTAAAACTAGGAACAGGAAACACCAGTTGAACAGCTGCATTCTGGAGAAGCTGGAGAAGTCAGATAGCTTTCAAAGGAAGCCCTGCCTGGAGAGAGTTGCAATATTCCAGTCAAGACAGAATCAGTGCCTGAACAAGGATTTGCTTGGTATAATTAGCAAGGAAAGGTTGGATCCTCTGAATGTTATGAAGAAAGAAGTGACATGATTGGATGAATATATATTCAATAAATGACAGTGAGAAATCCAGAGTCACACTGATTCCTGTCCATGATTGTTGGTGAAAAAGAGACATCTTCAAGGGCAACACACAGGGACAAATTTGAGGAAGAAAAATCAGAAGGCAAGTACATGATATCTGACCTTTAAAGGTTACGTTTAAGGTGATGAGCATTCATCCAAGATGAGATAGCACAGAGACAGCTGGAGATCTCAGCTGAAACCTGTGGGTCGTAAGAGAGGAAATTAGAGGAAGATCTGTTGATCATCAGCACAGAGGTGATAGGAGAAGTCATGAGAAGCAATAGCATTGCCTAAGGAGTGAATGTATAGAGAAAAAGAAATGGACCCAACACTGATTCTTGTCGCACACCTGTGTCATATTTTGAGACACAAATGAATTGGTCAGAAAGGTAGATTTGGGATGTAAAGAGCAGTAGCCTTTTTGATTTGAGTCATGATGAATTCATAATAAAAGAAGTGATTTCTGATGAGCAACCACAAGTGTGAATGAACATTATATCAGTTTTGACACAAACAGGCTAATCAGCCCAACAAACTTGTTAATCCTAGTCACCTAACTTCTTCAAAAGGAAATCAAATTTTGAAAGTCCTCAAACTACTATTGTCTACCTCCCTACTTGGGAATTTATTCCTTGGGTCTGTGGAGTATGAAGAAAAAACTTTCAAACTTATGTGGGAAATGTACTCTTAAGAAAGTTTTTACTCTGTTTACAAGTAAGTAAAAAAGTAAGTAACGTTAAGTCATTCATACTGGTACAAGTGACATGGGTGTTAGCAAATACAGTAAGCAATAGGGGAAATCCTGAGTAAACACACTATTATGTTTACACATGATGTCAATAATTCATGTGAGTGCTAACTGTAGTCACACCTTTTCCTCCTAGGTTGTTGTGAATTCATATTTAAGTAAGCCAGGAGTTTAATTGGGCAAGAGAATTCACAAGCTTAAAGTACCTACTGATTGATTGCATTGAAATCTAATGGCACTATGGGACCAAATTTGCCCAACTCCGCACAAATTAAAACAGTGCTTATAAACCTACTGGATGGCACATGCTGTATGTCTGTGGCATGACTCTAAACGTAATATTTTATGTGTATCAAGCAACAACTTAAACCTCAGTGGTAACTATTGGGTAAATATGAAAGCATTGTCTAATGTTTTTGATTGCTGTGAAAAGGAGAATACAGTGTGTCTCCTGTCACACATGTGCGATTGTAAGGCAGCTAGAGGGCCTGAATAATAGCAGTACCACACCAGACCAGGGGGTGGTGAGCTGCACTAACTCTCTCTCTCAATTCTCTGCAGACCATCCACAGGAAATCCCGCTAGGTTCCAGCACCATTGATGACGTCACGTCCGGTACTGGCACCATTGATGACATCACTTCTAATACTGGCACCTTTAAAGACATCACTTCTGGTCCCGAAGATGTCACTTGCTGGTCTGGCAGTATTGAGGACATCACTTCCGGTCTCGATGGCATCACTTCCAGTTCTGGTCCCTTTGATGTTTCCTGTGTCTTATTGTGACACTCCACACTATGAGGGAATTAACAAGTAATATAACCATAATTTTTATGATGGGTGAGTATATGTAATCAATGAAAAAACATATATAGCGAGTAGCCTATCCAGGCAAATATGTTCTACATGTGTTCTCAGTTCTAGTTCTGATGAATACTACTGCTTTTAATCCAGCCAGTTGCAGCCTTTAATCAACACTTGTTTAACATACAGGGCCCTACAGAATTATTGGCACCCTTGGTAGCAAAAAGTAAAAATGACTGTGGAGAAAATGTATTTCTTGTTCATTAGCACGATCTTAAACAAAAGTACATATTTCTTCCTTACAACATATGAGTCAGAATTTTTTACCTTTTAAAAGCACATATGCGTCTTCAGAAACTTTTACCTGAAAGTCAATGACTTCCTGTTTCACCTTGCTGTAAATATGAGGCAACACACATACCAGATTACTTTTGATTTATCAACATGGTAAAACCATAGAATATACAATTGAAATGAGAGAAAAGGTAGAAATAAGTCACACACCTGCAAATTCCCATTTTTTGGTATTACAGCAGTCATTAAGGAGTTTCAGACAACTGCAATTGTGATGAACTCACCTGGAAGAGGATGTTGATCTATTTTTCTTGAATGCACATTAAGGAGAAAAGTTCAAAAGACAGCACTTTTACCAAGGATCACAAGTGGACAATCACAGCAGTTGTTTGCATTCTGGGATTACCAAAGGTGTCTAAAGTACAATTAGATGTCATCTCCTTGCCACCATACTATTTGTTAGGTTTGCCAGAAGAAAACCTCTGCCTATATCAAGCTATAAATATAAGCACCTGGAGATTACTGGAATTTTGATTGGCACCAGGGGAATTCTGTAACAAGCACTTGAGGAATGTTTGACGTAAAATGAGCCACAGTGCTTCTGTGAAACATGATGATGGATTTGTGATGTTGTTGGTCTGGTTTTCTTCCAAATTCTAAATCAAAGTCAGGCTGCCTCTGCTAGAAGGCTAAGACTAGTTCATGGTTGGTTCTTCCAGTGGAAGAGTAATCCGAACCATACCTCCAAATCCATACAAAAATGGTTTACTAACCCTACAATCAAGTTTTTCTGGTCCTCATTAAAAACTTGCAGGATGAACTGAAGAAAGAGTCTACAAGTGTACTCCAAAGAATCTGAAGGATTTGGAGAGATTTTTTATGAAGGAATGTTCTTCCACCATCTTAAATGTGTTGTCCCGTCTCATCCAATATTATAAGAAAATACTCAATGCCACTATCATTGCAAAGTGTGGATGCACAAAGTGCAAAATGTAGGGGTGTCAATAATTGTGTGTATGGAGAAATACATTTTTTTTTTAATAATTTTTTTCTGTAAATAATTTTACTTGAGTGAAAGTTAGTGAAAGATTGAAAGATTCCTCTTGTAATCTGACAACAACAACAACATTTTTTTATATAGCACATTTTCATACAAATAATGTAGCTCAAAGTGCTTTACATGATGAAGAAAGAGAAAAAAAGACAAAATAAATAAGAATTAAAATAAGGGAACACTAGTTAACATAGAATAAAAGTAAGGTCCAATGGCCAGGGAGGACAGAAAAAAACAAAAAAAAAAACTCCAGATGGCTAGAGACTGCCCAACCCCCTCTAGGCATTCTACCTAACATAAATGACCTCAATCAGTCCTCATTGTATTCAGGGTTCTCATGGAAGAACTTGATGATGACAGTCATGCAAACTTCTGGCGTTTAATCCATCAATGTAGGGACATCACGGTGCTTTGATTAGGTGGTGATGGCGCAGATCGCCACCACAGAAAACCGGAAAAAGAACCAAAGAGAAAGTAGGGGTTAGTACGGATTTGGAGCCACCATGAATAATAATGATAATTAATTGAATATACAGAGCATCAGGATTAAACTAAAATGAAGTTATGAGAAAGCCATGTTAAAATAATGTATTTTCAGCAGTGTTTTAAAGTGCTCCGCTGCATTAGCCTGGCAAATTCCTATTGGCAAGCTATTCCAGATTTTAGATGCATAACATCAGAAGGCCGCCTCACCACTTTCTTTAAGTTTAGCTCCTGGAATTCTAAGCAGACACTCATTTGAAGATCTAAGGTTACGATTTGGAGTGTAAGGTGTAAGACATTCCGAAATATAAGATGGAGTGAGATTATTTAAGGCTTTGTAAACCATAAGCAGCATTTTAAAGTCATTTCTAAATGACACAGGTAACCAATGTAGTGACATAAAAACTGGAAAAATGTGCTCGGATTTTCTTTTCCTAGATAAGATTCTAGCAGCTGCATTCTGCACTAGTTGTAATCGATTGATGTCTTTTTTGGGTAGTCCTGAGAGGAGTGCGTTACAGTAATCTAGTCGACTGAAAACAAAAGCATGAACTAATTTCTCAGCATCTTGCAATGTTATAAGAGGTCTAACGTTTGCTATATTTCTTAAGTGAAAAAATGCTGTCCAATTAATCTGATTAATATGTGTTTTAAAATTCAGGTCACAGTCAATAGTTACCCCTAAATTCTTTACCTTTATCTTGACTTTTAATCCTAAAAGTTTATTTCTAATACCCTCATTATATCCATTATTGCCAATCACTTAAAATTTCTGTTTTCTCCTTAATTAGTTTGAGAAAATTACTACTCATCCATTCAGAAACACAAGTAAGACATTGTGTCAGTGAATCAAAAGTGTCGCGGTTGTCAGGCACTATTGATAAATACAGCTGTTTGTCATCAGCATAGCTGTAGTAGCTCACGTTATGCCCCAAGATAATCTGACCTAATGGAAGCATGTAAATCAAAAAGAGCAGCGGACCCAGGATAGAGCCTTGTGGAACACCATTTAGAATATCATATGTCTTTGAAGTATAATTACCACAAATAACAAAGAATTTTCTTCGTGCCAGGTAGGATTTAAACCAATTTAAGACACTGCCAGAGAGCCCCACCCATTGACTAAGGCAATTTCTAAGAATATTGTGATCAATGGTATCAAATGTGGCACTCAGATATAGGAGGATGAGAACAGATAAACGGTCTCTGTCTGTATTTACCTGCAAGTCATTTACTGCTTTAACAAGTGCAGTTTCTGTACTGTGATTTGGTCTGAAACCTGACTGAAACTTATCAAAAATAGCATGTTTACTGAGGTGGTCATTTAGCTGCATAATGACTGCCTTCTCTAGGATTTTACGTAAGAAAGGCAGGTTAGAAATAGGTCTAAAATTTTCAAAAGCAGAGGAGTCCAGATTATTTTTCTTTAGCAAGGGTTTAACTACAGCAGTCTTAAGACAGTCTGGGAAGACCCCCGTATCTAATGATGAGTTTACTATGTCAAGAATACTATCAATTAGCACGCCCGATACTTCTTTGAAAAAACTTGTTTGTATTGGGTCAAGGACACAGGTGGAGGGTCTCAGTTGAGAAATTATTTTATATAAATCAGGTAAATCTATCCTGGTGAAAGAATTTAATTTGTCTATAATGGAGTACTGGGGTTTAAGAGGATCTGTATTGGGGAGATGTACTATATTATTTCTAATATCATTAATTTTTTGATTAAAAATACAGCAAAAGCCTCACAAGTTTCACTGGAAGTATTTTGGAGACATTCCATTGAGTGACCTGGGTTTAGCAGATGATCAATTGTAGAGAATAAGACACTGGGATTACTAGCATTGTTATTTATAATTCTAGAGAAATAACACCGCCTCTCAAGACAGACTATGTTGTTGTATTCTGTTATTTTAACCTTCAGTATCTCATAGTTGGTAATCAGTTTAGTTTTTCTCCATTTACGCTCAGCTCTCCAGCATGTTTTCTTTAGATCAGACACTCTTTGGGTCTTCCATGGTATAACAATGGAAGTATAACAACAAGCTAATGAAGAATAAACACATTTTAATAGTCAAATTGTTCATAGTTCCCACGTTTTAATTTTTTTAAGGTGAAACAAGAGTAGATTGATACTGGTGGATCTCAGTGGGATTATTTTGCTGTCATAGTGCTTTCTGTGTATTTTTTGCAAATCATCACTTGATGCAAATAATTATAAAGCATTGTTTCAGTTTTAAAATGATTATTATTAAGCATTTAAGCCAAAGCTTGGATACATAGCAGCTCAACAAATCAATTAGAAATTGAAAAACAAAAAACCTTTCAAGTGAATAAAGTTATGTAACAAAAAGAGCAGTAAGAAATAGACTACTGTTAAAAACTGATTTTTTTTTGGCCTTTCACAGAAAAGTGGCATATCGTATTGAATTTGGCAGAATCTACAGAGTATGTTTAAACATTGAGAACTACAATAGATAGATGTTAAGTCATTTTCAATGAAAGCAGGAAACACCTGCAGATTAACAAATTGGCTTGAGTGAAAGCAACAACCACTGTGCTTCCTGCAGACCGGGAATAACAAACAATGCTTTATGATATGTACTTGTCTTATCAGGATATGCTGAGTGGCGCTGAATCAGCCTGGTGTGTGGCCTGATTTATAAGCTCTGCTACAATTAGTAGTTTTGTTTCAGCGTGGTGTTTAAAAAAAATAATAATTTATCAAGATAAGTTGCTCCTCAGCCTAAGTGTCATAAGAAAGAAAACCAAGTGAGATAACATAAGGGCTATGTTTTGACCCCAGAACTGCTAGTAATATTAAGTTTGTATAGATTTAAGTCTACTTACACTTAAAAGAAAAGAAAGTTTGTCAGTTGCTTAAAGATGTGTTTATTAATTTCAAACAGAGCACCTTTAAAATATTTTTTAGATATTTTTAGAGAATTATCAGAAAAGTACCATCTGCAACACTAGAGAGATCTTCAGCCATATCTACATGTGGGATGCTATCAGTAAACTTTTTTTTTTCTTTTTCTATTTCCTTCAAATGCAAGTAGGCCCTCCAACCTGCAGGGAAAACCTGGGGGTTTGTGGCAGAATTGGCACTCCAACCACCATAAAAAATCTCACATTGGTTCCATTCCATCTGAAGTACTCTGGTGCTGAGGTGTCACCCATTGCATGGCTGCACTCAGGTCCTAATCTGGGATCCTGAGTTGGTTTGTTATGCGGTGGGTGCGGCAATGTGCTGTATCAGTGCGTTCTCCTAACCTCTCTTTCTTTCTTTCTCTCTTCAAATGCTGCAGCCCATGCATTAGCTTTGTCTCCCTATTCTGGAGTTCTACTCACTCTCTTCAATGCCACCCTACCTTGCCACATATTTTTTTTTACCTATAGACCTTTCAGTCCTCGCTGTCACAGTACAGTACAGTTCCCTTGCCACTACATCAGGGGTGTCAAACTCAGATCCTGGAAGGCAGCAGCGTTTGCAGGTTTTCATTGCCACCATCTTCCTAATTAGCAACCATTACTGTTGCCATTGGAACATGCTTGTTTTGCTGTCATTCCAGTACCCTTGCTTTTTAAGATTCAGAAACTTTGTTTCTGTTTTGAAAGAAAAAGTGAAGGTCTGTGAAATATTGTTCTTAACTGGTCCTCGGAACATTTTAAAAGTGATCTCAGAAAAAAGAAAATCAACAGTTTTGGAAGAGTCTGAATGAGATAACTAAGAAGCACTAGAGCTGGGATCTTCACCTAAATTCCTGGTGGGCCACAGTTTCTGCCAGTTTTGTTCCAACCAGATTCCTAATTACTGTGTTGTAGAAACTAGTTCTTGCTGATAGTGAAACTCGGTGCTTGTAAGTGCTTTCATTCATCCAAGTAAATTTAATTACATTGTAGAGATTAGGTCCATAAATAGTTGGACAGAGACAACTTTTTTCTAATTTTGGTTCTGTACATTACCACAATGATTTTAAATGAAACAACTCAGATGCAGTTGAAGTGCAGACTTTCAGCTTTAATTCAGTGGGGTGAACAAAATGATTGCATAAAAATGTGAGGCAACTAAAGCATTTTTTTAACGCAATCCCTTCATTTCAGGAGCTCAAAAGTAACTGGACAATTGACTCAAAGGCTATTTCATGGGCAGGTGTGAGCAAGTCCGTCGTTATGTCATTATCAATTAAGCAGATAAAAGGCCTGGAGTTGATTTGAGGTGTGGTGCTTGCATGTGGAAGATTTTGCTGTAAACAGACAACATGCGGTCAAAGGAGCTCTCCATGCAGGTGAAAGAAGCCATCCTTAAGCTGCGAAAACAGAAAAAACCCGTCCAAGAAATTGCTACAATATTACGAGTGGCAAAATCTACAGTTTGGTACATCCTGAGAAAGAAAGCAAGCACTGGTGAACTCAGCAACGCCAAAAGACCTGGACATCCACGGAAGACAACAGTGGTGAATGATCGCAGAATCATTTCCATGGTGAAGAGAAACCCCTTCACAACAGCCAACCAAGTGAACAACACTCTCCAGGGGTTTGGCGTATCGATATCCAAGTCTACCATAAAGAGAAGACTGCATGAAAGTAAATACAGAGGGTACACAGCAAGGTGCAAGCCACTCATAAGCCTCAAGAATTGAAAGGCTAGATTGGACTTTGCTAAAGAACATCTAAAAAAGCCAGCACAGTTCTGGAAAAACTTTCTTTGGACAGATGAAACCAAGATCAACCTCTACTAGAATGATGGCAAGAAAAAAGTATGGAGAAGGTGTGGAACAGCTCATTATCCAAAGCATACCACATGTGAATTTCCCATTGGGATTAATAAAGTATCTATCTATCTATCTATCTATCTATCTATCTATCTATCTATCTATCTATCTATCTATCTATCTATCTATCTATCTATCTATCTATCTATCATCTGTAAAACACGGTGGAGGCAGAGTGATGGCTTGGGCGTGCATGGCTGCCAGTGGCACTGGGACACTAGTTTTTATTGATGATGTGACACAGAAGCAGCCGAATGAATTCTGAGGTGTTCAGAGACATACTGTCTGGTCAAATCCAGCTAAATGCAGTTACATTGATTGGGCAGTGTTTCATGATACAGATGGACAATGACCCAAAACATACAGCCAAAGCAACCCAGGAGTTTATTAAAGCAAAGAAGTGGAAAATTCTTGAATGCCCAAGTCAGTCATCTGTTCTTAACCCAATTGAGCATGCATTTCACTTGTTGAAGACTAAACTTTAGACAGAAAGGCCCACAAACAAACAGCAACTGAAAGCCGCTGCAGTAAAGGCCTGGCAGAGCATTAAAAAGAAGGAAACCCAGCATCTGGTGATGTCCATCAGTTCAAGACTTCAGGCTGTCATTGCCAGCAAAGGGTTTTCAACCAAGTATTAGAAATTAACATTTTATTTCCAGTTATTTAATTTGTCCAATTACTTTTGAGCCCCTGAAATGAAGGGATTGTGTTAAAAAATGCTTTAGTTCTTCACATTTTTATGCAATCGTTTTGTTCACCCCACTGAATTAAAGCTGAAAGTCTGCACTTCAGCTGCATCGGAGTTGTTTCATTTAAAATTCATTGTGGTAATATACAGAACCAAAATTAGAAAAAAGTTGTCTCTGTCCAAATATTTATGGACCTAACTGTATTTTGTGGACTGGAACAGAGTTGCACTTCATGACCCCTTTTCTCTCACATTTGTTTGTAAACATTTTATTAACAAAAATACTTCTTAATGGACATTCAGCATTGTAAATGGCACCTAGTTAGCTGGAAAGCCGGTGGCTTCTATGTAATTTGCATTTTGTTATTAGCTATAGTTGGTTAAGAAAGCAGGAAACAATTACATCCTAATTGCAGCTGATTAAAACTAAAATACGAAATTAAGAGTTCTAGACTGTAACAAGTAACTTAACTAAAGTTAACTCCAAAAAACATTTTGCTTTAGCTGCAAAACAATTGGTTCTAATTAAGAAATTGGTTGAATAGAAAACCTGCAGCCACTGTGGCCCTCCTGGACCGTAAGTGAGAATCCCTGCCCTACAATGTAATTAAAATTTGTTTTGGATGAATGGATACACTATCAAGCAATATACAGTAGTTAAATATCAAGTTTCATTATTAGCAAGGGCTGTCTTCTAATTAAGAAAGTGGTTGGAACAATAACATGCCACCACTACAGCTCCCCATGCCTGTGAATGGAAATCCTTGCCTTAGAGTTAAATTACAAACTTCATTACTGGCAAGAATTGGCTTCTAATTAAGGAATTCCAGCAAAAATAGTGTCCTTCTGGGAGATGAGTTTGAGACCCCTAATTTAGTAGGATATCTTGTGACTTGCTTTGCATTGCATTGTTTTTTGGCAGCTTTTTAGAGAAAATAGAAAAAATTAAGGTGACTTAGATTTAAAATGCAAGTCAATTTAATTTAAGGCAAAAGACATCCATTCTGTTAGCAGGAGTAACTGACTAGTAATTGAAGTGGTTGTAACCTGCTGTGTTTGACAGCACTACTCTAGATGGAAGACTCAAGCACCAATTACACTGAAGATGGCTGTCAACATTTCATAATTTGATACTTCTAGAGCTGTGTGTATCACAAATTAATGGAGTATTGACCAACTCCATTCACAACTGTAAATCTGCTTCTTTCAAACCTAAACTTCTTATGAGCAAAACAATATAATGCTCTGGAGAGAGTGAAGGGAGAGGGTCACTGTTTGGATTTAGTTCACATGTTGCTGGTATCTCATTCTGGCTTGTTGATTTTATTAATAAAAAATGATCACAAAAAAGATATGCTAGGATTTGGGTTCACTTGGGACTTTGGCACCCTGTAGGACAGAATATCACTATGCCTTTTTGACTTGCATGGAACACAGAGGGCCAGATTCTCTTAATGCCAGCTAAAACGTCTTCAATTTCCTGGAATGGGCCCCTCATTGGAATTGATGAATTGCTACCATACCTGATAATATGATTGGTTTGAGACTAAATAACAGTGCAGAGACATATCTTAGAGGCACCAGCTGGACAATTAAGTTGAAGCAGAGGATGAAAATATTGATGGACAGAACTTTGTGCCATTGATCAAATTAAAGGATAGGCTTATGTGCTCCCAAGGATCCAATGGCAAGACCTCTATTCCTTCCCTAACAAATCTTTATAAAACTCAGATAATCTGTCTTCTCATCAAGCTTACTACATTCTACCTGGCCATAACTTTGGCTGTCTATAGCCAGACAAACAGTCTATAGGGTGAGACAATAACAGAGGTTGAAGCAATCCCTGTACTCTGAAGGGGAACTGTGCTGGACCGGAAGGTTGGAAGACATGTCTGTGTTGGAGTTGGATGAGGCTGCCATTAGTTCAAACCTTGCTGAGAAATAGCTATACATCAAAACCATGCGTACACCTTGCTAAAGGCAGCTGACCCAGCAGGCGTTACTTTACTAGCAACAAGAGCACCAACACAATGTGTTTGATCCTAAAAGGGAAACTGCAGTACTGCCCACAACCAGAAGGTGTGACCAAGGCAATGATGGAGACAAACTCCTAAAACAACGAAAGAATGTGTGCTGATGATTTTTCTACATGTCTGGAAAAAGGCAACCAGGAAATGAACAAAGCATTGCTTACATCAGCCCTTAAGTAAACCTACGTTGATTCTGAGTACTATTAATAGTAACTTAGTAGTTAGGAAAAGGCCAGCTAATGTATTATGGTGTTGCTGTAACTAAAAGGTAGTAAGGATAAGTTCAGTCTGTTATTTAGTTACTTCCTATGTCCTGTAAAAATATGTAGAGCAGCAGCTCCTACCCATGCACACCCTGAAACTGTGTGGGGGGAAGGTAAGCTAGTGTAGACCAGCTGTGAGCAAATGAATGCCATAGTTCAGGCAACAGAAGCTTACTAACTAGCCTAAGAACTTATCCATTTTAATTGAAAGATCAAAATTCATAAGTTATAGCCTTTTTCTACTGGAGAGAAACAGATCTATCTAAGCCAAGAGATATAATTCATTTCTTATGTGCCTTTTTCTATAGGAGAGAAAAAATTCAACTCAATTTTTGTAACTTTATGTTTTGTGTTGTTTGTTACTGTCTTTCATCTATATACTGTATCTGTATCTATATTAAGTTGCCATTTTGTTATAAATTAATAGTATTATTTTGTTAATTTTAATATAGGTGTTTGGGTATTTGTGAAAGTAAGTCTATCACCACATTGAACCACAACAGAGAAAGTGAAAGTGTAAGTATAGACTTGTGCCAATTTATGTACAGTAATCCCTCGCTATATCGCGCTTCGAGTTTCGCGGCTTCACTCTATCGCGGATTTTATATGTAAGCATATTTAAATATATATCGTGGATTTTTTGCTGGTTCGCGGATTTCTGCGGACAATGGGTCTTTTAATTTCTGGTACATGCTTCCTCAGTTGGTTTGCCCAGTTGATTTCATACAAGGGACGCTATTGGCAGATGGCTGAGAAGCTACCCAATTAGAGCATGTATTACGTATTAAATAAAACTCCTCAGATATATTGTGAGCACGGGGGCTGTTCGCACCCCTAGAAGATATGGCCACTCCTCAAAAAACACTGAAAGATTACCTTCACATTGCTCTCTTCCTTGCTGGGCTTAAATGTGGCTGTTTTGTCAAGCGATATGCTTCCTGCATGGTGCTTCGCATACTTAAAAGCTGGAACGGCACATATTGATTTTTAATTGTTTGTTTTTCTCTGTCTCTCTCTCTGTCACTCTCTCTGACATTCTGTGCTCCTGATGGAGGGGGTGAGAGCAAGGGGGGGCTGTTCGCACCACTAGACGATAGGGATGCTCCTCCAAAAAAAATGCTGAAAGGCTACCTTTACATTGCTCCCTTCCTAGCAGCTGCATTGTCCGGCGGTGCTTCACATACTTAAAAGCCAAACAGCCCTATTGATTTCTGATTGTTTGCTTTTTTCTCTCCCTCTCTCTGACATTATCTGCTCCTGATGCGCACTCCTTTGAAGAGGAAGATATGTTTGCATTCTTTTAATTGTGAGACGGAACTGTCATCTCTGTCTTGTTATGGAGCAGAGTTTAAACTTTTGAAAAAGAGACAAATGTTTGTTTGCAGTGTTTGAATAAAGTTCCTGTCTCTCTACAACCTCCTGTGTTTCTGTGCAAATCTGTGACCCAAGCATGACAATATAAAAATAACCATATAAACATATGGTTTCTACTTCGCGGATTTTCACCTTTCGCGGGGGGGTCTGGAACACAACCCCCGCAATAGAGGAGGGATTACTGTACTTCATTCATAAAGTGTATAGATTTCTTCATACTTCTGGTGACTGGACTAGAAAGTGCAGTGGTGATCCCTCACTTGACCTGTATTAATTTGGTGAATTATGTGCTTAGAACTTAAGATGTTTTATGAAGAGTGCCTTAACCTTAAGCCTTAAGTTGTATATATTAGTAGTTCAATGTCACAGTTCACTCCTTCACTCTTTGAAGACTATGTTGGAAGCACAGGGAAAATCCTGGGGAAGACAACATGAAAATCCTTGAGCCATGTTCAGCGTAAGATTAGAAGTTTCAAAAAACGGTGTGGGGAACAGCCCGGACACAGACAGCTAGACATGATGGTTTCACCACACACACGTTTATTTACAATATTTTCAATTATTGGTGAGCACAAACCCAGTGCCGCAACACCAATCACCCCTTCAGTCCTGGCCACACAACACAATGCCTTCACAGTCTCTGGTCCACCTCCACTCCTCTCCACCGAGCTTCGTCCACTTCCACTCGACTCTTGCCATTGAATGGAGGGAGGCGGCCCCTTTTATACACCCCCGGATGGGCTCCTGGTGCTTCCCGACACTCTTCCATCGACACTCCCCTGTGTGGCGGAAGTGCCGGCTGCGCAACCGGAAGGACTCCGGGTGTCCCTGCTCCTCTTCCCCCCAGCAATTCCGGGTGTGGCGGAAGTGCTGAGGTCCAGGGCTCCCAAGGCATTGGGGCGCCCCCTGGAGGTGGCCACGGGCCCCTACAGGGTTGTTCCCAGCTCTGTACCCGTGGCCCCCAAAGCAACCAGGGCGGTCGCCCTCTCGTGTTCTGGAGAAGGCACAAGCCCTCCTCCGGTCCTCCTGGGCATCCTGGCCCGGCATGAACTCTGCTTCATTATCATAAGGTGTCACAGCTAAAAGGAATCCCACCCTCAAAGCTAGAGAAAAGACCATTTCTAAGCCCAAACAAGGACTGAACTTTGCTGTTTAACATAAAAGAAGGTTGGTTCCATTAACTGGCACAAACAGTTGGTTTTAGAATAGTTTATTGCTTTATTCTATGTTATAATTAAACACATTGCTTTAAAGGATGTAAACCTAATTGAAAGGCTTTATTTGATATCTGGTTAAACAACCCCAGAAAAGTCACAACAAGTATGAAATAGGTAGTAGTGCAGCTTGATGGTATAGCAGGTTGAATCGCCAATTTATAATACTTAATTCTGTTTGGAGGCTGTTATATGTATAGCTTCCATGGAGTATAGCACAAAGAAATGCATAAAGTGATTTGTCTTGATTTCTACTGCCTTCAAAATACAGCTTACTATGAAAAAGCCAGCTGTCAGTACCCTACATCATATCTGAGGCCAATTCAGTTAAAACAGGATGCATGTACAGGTTACTAATAAGGTGGGAGCAGATCTCTTTTTTCCACTGTCAATATACTGCTATCCACTACAAAGTTATGCATGACGCCACATACTGAAAAATGAAAGATAAACAGGGGAATCAATGCTAACCCACAGGGAGCTAAGCCTAGCAAAACAGATTTGACTCATCTTGATAGTGATAGTGTTGCATGTAGTTTTATTGGCCTATAGTATTAAATGGTCACAACTGTCTCAGGTCAAGTATTGGGGCTAATATGTAATTGTATCCTGCAGCCTGGTGGATTTCATTGAGGCTCTTTTGCCACTATTTAACACTGACAGTCTGACTTTCCCTCCTTGCATTTGTTTCATTAAGATTCACTAACTTTTTTCTGCTCAGGAGAATATGACTTTCTTAAAAAGTGTTCCCTATACATATGTTTATGTGTCTAAAACATATCTATCTATCTATCTATCTATCTATCTATCTATCTATCTATCTATCTATCTATCTATCTATCTATCTATCTATCTATCTATCTATCTATCTATCTATAGCAGGGTTCTCAAACTCCGGTTCTGGAGGCTGCAGGTTTTCATTCTAACCCTTTTCCTAATTAGTGACCTGTTTTTGCTTCTAATTAACTTCTTTTGAATTAATTGTAATTGACTTGCTCTTGAAGACTTAGATCCCTAATTGTTTCTTTTTCCTTAATAAGCTGCCAAACAATAGTGAGATACAAAATGTGCCAAAACATGACCAGCAAACTGTGTCCATCATACAGTATCTGAAAATAAAGAAAGATGAAGGTCTTAGAAATGTTGATCTGCTTAGGTCCCCAAAACATTTTAACAGTCCTCTTAGAAATGATAAAATCAACAGTTTCAGAAATTTATGCTATTGCACAATGAGAGCAGCAATAAGCCATGGAATTAAAGAACCTGTTTTAATTAATAACAAGAATCAGTGCCTAATTAAGCAACTGCTCAGAGTGAAATTGGTTGGAATTTGAGGCCCTGACTTAGTTGGTCTTCTGTTGGCTCACTTACTTCTCATTTCATTTTTGTTTGGGTGCCGTTTAAGAAAAGAAGTGAAGCAATTCAGAGGAACGATGAAATTCAGGGGAAAAAATCTTAAAAACCAAGTCAATTAAAATGAATTCAAAATAAGTTAATTAGCAGCAAAAACAGGTCACTAATTAAGAAAAGGATTAGAATGAAAACCTGCAGCCACTATGGCCCTCCAGGACCAGAATTTGAGAACCCTATTCTATAGGTATATATAGATATGTGTATACTGTATTTACATATTTTAAAACAAAACATCAAGATGAAGAATATGTTGCACATCCATCATCCAAGTTCTACCTAAGATCTGGGGAGTGGATGGTTTATTTACACAGAATGAACAGTGTGGTTCAATTTTAAGGTTAATGAAAATTATTCTGCAGTCTCTCTCCTAAAAGTTGTAAATCTTTTACTTCTGCTACATTAGCTGTTTTTAAGATTTGTTCAATTGTTGTTCTTTTATTACATAATGAAATACAGCACTTGTGCATATTTTCAAACACTGAACTCTATTTCAGTCTTGCAGAGATCTGCATTATTAGTCTTGTCACACACGTGTGTTCAGGAGACAGCTAAAGGGCCTGGCGAATTGTAATACTACACCAGACCAGGGGGTGGCAGAGTGTGCTGACTGTCTCTCTCAGTTTCTTGCAGACCATTCCCGGGAAATCTCACCAGGTTCCGGCACCTCCGATGATGTCACTTCTGGAGTGGGTGCCTCTGATGACGTCACTTCAGGCTCCGGCGCCCCTGATGACATCAACTTCCGGTTCCGGACTAGATGACATCATTTCCTTCCCCAGCCCTTAGAACCGCCATCTTACCTCCAAATATTCAGTTCTGTTTTGGACTCTGTCTTGTGAACATCTCTGATCAAATATTACTAAACTTTTGCAGCTGGGAAATAATACACGGGTGGTTGCCCCAAACCTTTATGATGTCTGAAGTCTCATTTCTATCACAGTCTCCAACATGAAATGTACTGAATGTGAATCAAATCACAATTAATAAGTTTGAAACTAAAGCCATCCGCAAAGTAAAAAACACAAAACTTTTACTTTCTCTCAAAAACATTAACACGTTCTGGGAAATATACTGTGTTTGCTCATATTTCCACTTATGCAAACACAAAAATTGCAGGTTAACATAAACTGATTAGTAGTTGCATGCAGTTGAGTCAGAGAAATGATTATACATAATTTCCATGACAATTTGGATGATCGATCAGTGTTCATTTTGTTTAGCAACGTTCATGATGACTACTGTTCCAAAGTGCTTGTACTGCGGTAACATGTTATTTAAAGTCAGTCATATTCTTATATTTAAATCGATATCCAGTCAACAGACATGTTGGGGGGGTAGTGAAGACTTGAGGTTTTGCTTTGAGAGATTCATGTGCAATTCTTTAGCTGATGAGACGTGTCCTCTTTTGAACCTCTGCATTTTCTTAGATTATTAAGCAGTGTTCATCAGCCCTCACCCTGACTAACTACTAGGATTTGCGCTAATTACTTCTGTAGTGAGACTGAAGGCTTCTGAGTTGCAATGATTTTGATTAGTTAGGAATCTCAAATTGTGTTATTTAATTTTTAAAGGAAAGTAAGAAATGTATGTGTATGTTTTGTGCACCAGAATAGATTTTGATTGATCATCATAGAAAGTTGGAACTAACACAGAGTGAGCCATTGCCTTCTAGACTTACGAATTGTTAACAAAAACAATTAAGGATTTGGTCTCTACACATGGAAGAATTATTACAGGTATCCTCTAAATTTATAAAAAATGATAGATTTGTCTGTTTCTATTATTATTAGATAGATAGATAGATAGATAGATAGATAGATAGATAGATAGATAGATAGATAGATAGATAGATAGATAGATAGATAGATAGATAGATAGATAGATAGATAGATAGATAGATAGATAGATAGATATTATTTGGCTAACACTTTTATCCCTGGTGTCTTACAACATTTCAGACACAATAGGTTCAATTTCTTTTGTTTCTCCTGTTGAAGCACAGGCAGGTAAAGTGACTTGCTCATGGTCACATACTGTCAGTGGTGGGATTTGAATTAAATAATACACTATTTAAATATATTTATAATATATGGTATTATATAGTATATTATAGTATTATATATAGTTAAAATATATCATTTAATATTATAAATATTAAAGTATTTGATATCTCTATGTCACAGCACTTTAGTATTTTTTTATTTTGATAAAAGAGTATCACCACACAAAATAACTAGTATTATTTAAGGTAGCAACTGTCTATTTCAGTAAAATAGGAGCTATCTGAAAACTTGCAGCCACATTAATTCCTCACATCATTTTGAACAGTGGTTAGGGAGTCGGCAGTACTAAGGCCTAGTGACTAGAAGAAGCTGTCGCTTTCCATGTAGTCACAGGCCAGGGAACTGCTGTATGTAGCACATCACAGGAAAGCTATTAAAAATTCACTGGTTGGAGAGAATGCCTACAACCAGTCCCAACACATCTGCTTTAAAATGAGAATTTTTAGCTTTAATGGTATTAAAGGAATCATTAGAGATCCCTTAGAGAACTTGTAAGAATTCAAAATAAATTTCCTTTTTCTACAGTTACTGTGAAAGCATATATAACCTGCCAGACCGTTACTGTAAATTGTAAACAAACTTGATGAAAGATTTTGTGTCACACTTGAATACACAATTGTGGATGGGTGTAGCATTTTATCTAAAACACTTCTGTTTTTAGGTAAATGTCTTAGTATGAAATCCTAATGTGTATATTATAAAATAGAATGTCTGTCTGTATGTTTTCTATACAGTCATACACCCTTTGACTGATTTGGGCCAAATTGGACCATATGGATAAGATGGACTACTTTGGAACCCAAAATTTTGACCCTGGGAGACCCAGGTGGGTTTTTCTTTTCTGTGTGCTACAATTTGTACACCAGTGCTACCTGCTAGCTCAGAAACATCTGAACATACTGAAGCAAAACTAGCAGACAAAATGACCAGAGGTAAACATCACTTACCCAGGCAATACCATGTGCTGCTTCTGTCTACTGCAGTATAAAAGGGAGTATCATGTGCTTTGCTGGGGGGGGGGTTGGGATTTGGGTGAGGCTTGATTGAGAGTGGAAGCATAGTGCAGCACAAAAGAGAACCAAAGGGTTGTTGTTTAACGCCTGCTTTGTCAGCTTATCTTCATAATTTTAGCACTTTGAACTGCCACCTTGAACTAATAGGACGAGTCAGACATGATAGCATGATTATAACCGCAATTCTGGAATCAAATTAAACCCGACAAGAACAAATTCTCAGTGCACAAGGGCAGAGTCATTGATAGAGAGGCAGTGTGGATGATGGATGTGACAACTAGCAACAACAGGGTTAGCATTTACAAACCTTTGCTTTGTTTCCTTAACTCATATTACTAATATACCTAGGCAGCGTTGATGCAACACTTACCAAATGTAATCTTTCTCATTTATTTTATTCTGTGATTTTAGCCTAGTGGTATTTAAAGAGTCTTTGCACTTGAAGCGTGCATGTCACAAACTACAAAATTATTATTTAGTGTAGGGAAGATTATATACTGACTAGAATAAATATATCCTTTATTTCAGGATCATTGGCATGTCACTGTACACCACCCAGTGGTGCAGTGGTCAGCACATATGCCAGACAGCTCAAGGAAGTGGAGTTCAGTTTCTGGCCTGATCAGTTTTAAATGGAGTTTGAAAACTGACCAGGCCAGAAACTGAACAGTCTGTTTTAAATGGAGTTTGCATATTTTTTCTACAGTTTGTATGTTGGGCTTCTTTTGAATATTCCAATTTTATGAAACAATTCTAAGATAAGTATGTTGGCCAGGTAATTTGCTGGTGCACTACTGAATAATGAGAAATCACTTATGGGAGAAAAAAACAATTAAAATCCTGACATTTGAATAATACAATAAGAAATAAAGAATATTGTGGTGATTTATACTATTTAATATGTGTATTTTTATTGTGACCAGTAAGGGGCATTGCAGCACCCCAAACCCCAGATACAATCACCACGACACAAGTTCCAGGTTCCAATAAAAGTTTTAATTTGTACAAACACCTTACAAAAGGCTTTTTATAATCATAAACGTAGCCACAACTCTCTTCTTCTCTTTTTCTCTCCTCCCTCACTCCTCCCAGGCGAGTTTTGTCCTCTTTCACCTGATTCTAACTCTCCTGGGTGACACAGAGCGGCTTCTTTTGTCTTAGACCCAGTATTACTTCCCCTGCCAATGCATTATCCATAGGAAGCATATCGAGATTAGAGCGAAGCCACAAAAAGTATGGATTGCGAATGAGTCATTCCCCCTTGTCCCTCCATTACACTGGCCTCATGGCCAGATAAGGGTCTTTGAGCCATCCCTATCAGGATACCACTATGCCCACTTCCCAGATGCCATCTGCCAATCTTCTGGCTGAGGCAGGAAATACTCTTCTATCCTTCTTGGCCATTCAGTACAGTGCCCTCCTAGCCAGGTAAGGTATCATGGACTATCCCAATCAGGACACCAACCTCTGCCTACTGTCCATCACACTATATAAAAGCATTAGATAAAAGTTGAAGGTCTCATGAAAAAGAATAAAATGTGTTCCTCTACACTTTAACATTTAAACACAAACATTGCCAAAGGGAGCAAAAGAATGAGCCTCATACAGCTGAAGCAGCAGTTGTCAAATGTCTCATATTTTGGCTAACATACTTGCAGTCTTTACAAAATGGAAATTGTTTCCTCATCCTTCAGTAAATCCCAGCTTTTGCAGATGTCAACAGAAAAGCATTTCTCTTCTAACCAAACTTTTTCATCTTTCCAAATTGAGTAATATGCTACTCTAGCTTTCTTTTGAAAAAAGAAAATGAGTGCATATTCATTTTAATATACTGTACACAGTTTTTTGATGGTTTGATTGTTTTTGTCTTCTGATCAAAAAATTAGTGTAATGAAACATTTTCAAAGAATTTTGCTTTTATTTTGTGGTATTCCATTGACATTTCTGATTCTGGTTCTGGCATTGTCTAAGCATTCTTTATATTTCAGGATGGAAAGAAAGAGTTGCCACTGTAGTCCAGTTTAACCCAGACTGAGCTGTTAACAACTGAATTGGCATTAGTTTTACTCTTTGGAATGTTGCTGCATAGATTTGAGAAGATTGATTTGAAGGCAAGTACTTGACATGTAGTGTAACCATAAAATAAATTCATTGATCCGTTTCAGTTTTATCAATAGCGCTCATAAGACTTAAATATGGGTAGTTGGTGGGCAGTGCCATAATATACACAGCACACATTTGCCCCACTGGATGGATCATATTTCTGTCATTTTTTCATGCTCATGTAAAAGAAGTAGTCTCAACACACAAAAAAAAGGGTTGGGGCAGCCACCCATATATTGTCCCTGGCTGCAAAAGGGTGTTGAAAACAGGAATGATCTGTTTCGTTTGAGTTCCAAGACTGAACTAATGAGGTTTTGGAAAATGGCGGATTTATAAGCCATGAACCAGAAGTGATGTCATCTGGTCGCAACTGGAAGTGATGTCAGTTTGGGCACCGGAACTAGAAGTGACATCAGTCTGGGCACTGGAACCAGAAGTGATGTTAAATCAGGCCAGTTTTCCCGTTTTTGGCCTTTAGAGATATCAGAGGTAGGTTTAGTGCACCTCGCCTCCACTTGGTCCACTCAACTCCTTCCTAGTCGCACGTGTGTAACACTTGGTATTATCGTGATATCAGGAGACCTTGAGCCAGGAAGAATGTTGGTAAATCAGAAGGCCCCTATTAAATCCAGAAAGAAATGAGGGACATTTGGCCAAAATAAATAGTACATGAGGGTGCTAAAGCAAGAAAAAAAAGTTGTGGTTCTGAGCATTCCATCTCAGTCACTGGTAATCATCAAAATGACTGCCTCCTCCCAGTACCGGTGGGTTTTATAGTGCTGAGTCCTGGAAAGGGCAGGTCTTAATGGCGTGAACCACGAAGTGATGTCACTTGCCTTCTTTTCTAGGTTCCCCTGAAGTGCAGATGGAAAGAGAGATTCTGTTAACAAGAGTGTCATTTTTCAGCCCAGGGTGGTAATGCTTACCCTGAGTACAGCTTTGAGGATGCCTCCTAATCATATGTGCCTGACAAAAAAACAAAAAAAAAAAGTTAAAAAGGCATCATGTGTATGAATTGCAAACACTTTAATGCATACAGAGTTGCGTAAGTTTTTATTGAATTGCATAATATACTATTGGGTATCAAAAATGGTATTTAATTGCAATACGTTTCTTAGTATTTTATCGAAGTTTGAAATTTTGGTATTGTGACAGCCCTCTCTGCCACACTCCCTGATAATTTATTCCATCTGTCTGTGGTTTTTAGTGAAGAAAAACTCTCTAACACTTGTGCAAAGTTTGCATTTAAAACATTTCCAGTCATTTTTCTGTGTTTTTGTTGGAAAATGTATATTTACAGTAACAGCTGGGATCCACTGTACTAGTTCCTCATCATAATTTTAAACATTTAAATTATATAAATCTTAATTGTCATTTGCTTAAACTGAAAAGATTCAGCTCCTTCAATCTCTTCTCATAGCTCAAACCTCTCAATTGCAGAATCAGCCCTGTTTCTCTTCTCTGGGCTTTCTCTAGCTCTGCTATGTCTTTTTTGTGATACAGAGAACAAAACATAACATAGTACCAATGTTCCCTCTAAGCTGAGTGCGTGAGCGATCGCTCACACGAATTCAGAGCGTCGCTCATACTTCCCACACGATCGCTCATTCCGACGGCGTCGCTTGTACTTATCGCACGATCGCTCACTCCGACCGTCAGAATTGGTGCTCATAAATTTTTGGCTTAAACAAAATGTTGCTCATAAACAATGTTTTTTGCTCACTATATGCTACTCCTTAGAGGGAACATTGCACAGTACTCCAGATGAGGCCTCGCTGGTTCATTATGTAGAGCAGGTTAAGCATAACCTCCTACGATTTGTATTCCACACATTGTGATATACAGTATAACACAGCTTCTGTACACTGTCTGGATGTAGCTAGTGATGAGCCAACTGTGACTCCAATGTCCTCCTCATACCGCATATTTCAGGTTTTATGCCTCCCATTGCGTATTCAAATCTAACATTTTTTTCCTATGTGTAACACTTTGCATTTACTTACATTAAATTTCATCTGTTGTAAATCTTGCCAAGCCTTTATGCTGTCCAGGTTCTTCTACAGTAATTTAGCCAATTCTGTATTATCTGCTTTTCCAAGAAGGAACCAACAACAGGCAGTAAGGAGTTTTAATAAATTTGTAAAACTGAGCAATATCCCATGAATACAGCTAAGATTATTAAGATGCAGAAGGCAAATTGATCTTCTAAGACCTTGCCTTCATAAAGCTGGCCCCTCTGAAACAGATAACCAAGATTATTGTTAAATTGCATTGTCTCTGATTCACCGAAAGAAACCATCATTAAAACTCAAACCTGAAATCAGATTCAGATCTTTTTAAAATTACATACCAATTTCAAATGTATCTTTCTACATTTTTTTAATTCATTTCAATTTTACAAGTCAAATACGAAGCGCATATAAAAAATGTACTCTTTGGAAGGCTTCACATTTTATTATTATATAATACTGAATGACATTGAATTTAATTTGGCTTTTTTTTACACTTCATCAACATAAAAAGACTCTTTAATGTCAACGTGAACACAGATCTCACGCTAAATTAATTACATATATAAAATACAACATAATTGATTGCATAAGTATTGCCATCCTTCAAGCGAGTATTTTGCAGATGCATATTGGGAGACCATGACAGTCTTCTGTGCACAAAGGCCTCTCTTTATCAGCTTGGACACTGCAATCCACTGTGATTCATAGTTGTTTAACAATAAAATGTGAAAATTTGCAACAAGGGAAAACTTTTTGAAAGGCACTGTAATTTATAAAATAATTTTTTTATTGTAAATTTCAGTGTGACTTTTGTTCAGGTAACAGTACAGAAATTGCCTTAACTCATTTTGCAAATTCAGATTTACAAAGTGGCTAGATGCTGCCATCATTATGTTTATAAACCTAAGAACACCTTTAGACATCATTGATCACAGAATTCTTCTACTCAACCTTGAGAACCTGTCAGATTCTGTTCACAGTGTACTGATCAAATTGTCTTCAGTAGGTACAGAAGTATGGAGGCTGTCCACAGTCACATGTGGGTCTCTCAAGGTTCTCTGCTTGGACTGATTCCCTTTTCTTTGTGTGGGCCACTTTATTAGGTACACCTGTTCAATTGCTTGTTAACATAAATATTTAATCAGCCAATCACATTGCAGCAACTCACTGCATTTATACATTGCCAAGACAATCTGCTGAAGTTCAAACCGAGCATCAGAATGGGGAAGACAGGTGTTTTAAGTGACTTTGAATGGGGCATGGTTGTTGGTGCCAGACAGGCTAGTCTGAGTATTTCAGAAACTGCTGATCTACTGGGATTTTCACACACAACCATCTCTAGTGTTTACAGAGAATGGCCCAAAAAAGGGAAAACATCCAGTGAGCGGCAGTTCTCTGGATGAAAATGCCTTGTTGATTCCAGTGGTCAGAAGAGAATAGACAGACTGGTTCAAACTGATAGACAGGTGACAGTAACTCAAAAAACCACTCATTACAAGTGAGTATGCAGATGAGCATCTCTGAATGCACAACACATTGACCCTTAAAGCAGATGGACTACAGCAACAGGAGACCACACCAGGTGCACTCCTGTCAACTAAGAATGACAACTGAGGCGACAATTTGCATGGGTTCACCAAACCTGGACAATAGAAGATTGGAAAAATGTTGCCTGCTCCAATGAGTCCTGATTTCTGCTGTGACATTCAGATGGTAGGGTCAGAATTCGGTGTCAACAACATGAAAGCATGGGTCCATCCTGCCTTGTATCCATGGTTTAGGCAGGTGGTGGTGGTGGTGTAATGATGTGGGGGATATATTCTTGGCACACCTTGGGCCCCTTAGTACCAATTAAGCATCTTTTAAATGCCACTGCCTACCTGAGTATTGTTGCTGACCATAGCCACCCCTTTATGACTGTAGTGTACTCATCTTTTAATGGCTACTTCCAGCAAAATAATGTGCAGTGTTCCAAAGCTCAAATCATCTCAAACTGGCTTCTTGAACATGACAATGAGTTCACTGTACTCAAATGGCCTCCACAGTCTCCAGATTGCAATCCAATAGAGCACCTTTGGGATGTGATGGAACAGGAGATTTGCATCATGAATGTGCGGGCGACAAATCTTCAGCAACTGCGTGATGCTATCATGTCAATATGGACCAAAATCCCTAAGGAACATCTCCAGCACCTTGTTTAATCTGTGCCATGAAGAATTAGGGGCAGTTCTGATGGCAAAAGAGGGTCCAACCTGGTACTGGCCTAATAAAGTGACCAATGAGTGTGAATGTGTGTATATATATATATATATATATATATATATATATATATATATATATATATATATATAAATTTTTTAATGGAATTCTGACTTTCATTTTGACTTTCAGTTGTTTGCTGATGAAGCATTGCTGTATTAGTCATTACAACATTAACTGACATAACACAGCAGATGTTGAAACTCAGGAAATACAGACATTCTTTAAGTGGGTGGTAAGTGTTGTGGCAGCCCCGCCCGGGACGCCCAGGAGGACAGCAGGAGGGCTCATTCCTCCTCCAGAACGCGAGGGGGCGTCCACCCTGGTTGTATTGGGGGCTACGGGTACAGAGCTTGGAAGTTGTACCCTGTAGGGGCCCGTGGCCACCGCCAGGGGGTGCCCTGATGCCTTGGGGACCCTGGACCCCAGCGCTTCCGCCACACCCGGAAGTGCTGGGGGGAAGAGAAGAAGGGACACCTGGAGTGCTTCTGGGCACACAGCCGACACTTCCGCCACACTGGGGAGTGCCGGTGGAAGATTGCCGGGGAGCACCTGGAGCACATCCGGGTGTGTATAAAAGGGGCCGCCTCCCTCCAGTCATTGACAAGAGTCGGGAGGAAGGAAGATGATGTCGGGAGGACGGCAAGGAGGCGGCCTGAAGAGAGAGAAGGCATTGTGTTGTGGCCAGGACTTTGGGGTCTTTGGGGTTTGTGAGCACAGTAAGACTGTAAATATTGGAGTAAATAAACGTATGTTGGGTGACATGAGCGTGTCTGCCTGTCTGTGTCCAAGCCAGTTTCCACAGTGTATTAATAGTATTGTCAGTACTAAATATCTTTAACTCAAAAGGACTGAATTTACTTTTTTTTCCAAATATATCCAAAATTTATGTATTGTCTTTCAGAAAGCTTTATCCTTCAGTAATTTAAATTCAAGGCTTTGTAAAACCTGATTTCTCCACCTTAGATCTATTGCAAAAACTTAAAACTGCAATGTGCTTTTATTTTTTAATATCTTTTTTTAAACCAGAACATTACAATAGTATGCTATTCAATCAAACAAGTAATAATATCATAACAGATACAACCACTTACTTAAATATCAATACATCCATCCATCCATTTTCCAACCCACTGAATCCGAACACAGGGTCACGGGGGTCTGCTGGAGCCAATCTCAGCCAACACAGGAAACAATCTCTGGCAGGGTGCCAACCCACCGCAAGACACACACACCACGGCCAATTTAGAATTGCCAATCCACCTAACCTGCATGTCTTTGGACTGTGGGAGGAAACCAGAGCGCCCAGAGGAAACCCACGCAGACACAGGGAGAACATGCAAACTCCACGCAGGGGGGACCTGGGAAGCGAACCCAGGTCTCCTAACTGCGAGGCAGCAGCGCTACCACTGCGCCACTGTGCCGCCCAATATCAATACAGAGAAAACAAAAGAAAAACAGAAATACAAAGGGAAATAAAAGCAAAACAAGATTCAATCTTATGCAAAAGAAAGAGAAAAATGAAGAGAGACATGAGCAAAAAAGCCTCATCTAACATTTTAAATGTAATAGAACAATTAAAAGCATAAGGGAGTCAATCACAGCCCCAGAAAACTGCAATTATTAAAATGAACTGCCTTTTGAAAAATATATACAGTATAAATAAATAAAAGTGCAATATCTTTAAAAAGGCAGTTGATTTATTCATTTCAAACAGAGGGAACAAAAAAGAGAGAACAGGACGTCATACAAGCAGATTCTCGCCAATGCCCCTACAGTATCCGCCATGCATCTGGCTTCTTTTTCATAACATAGCATGCAGTCATGTGAAAAGGAAAGTACACTTTCTTACAGTTCTATAGTTTTACATATCATGACGTAATAAAAAAACATCTGGTACTTACCAGGTGCTAAAATTATTTAAATCTAATCTCAGGCGTAAAACAACACACAATAGATTCCACCATGTCATTATTTATTTAACAAAAATGAAGCCAAAATAGAGAAGCCATGTGAAAAATTAAGTGCACCCCATGATTCAATAACTTGTAGAACCACCTTTAGCAGCAATAAATATCATTTTCTGTATGACTTTATCAGTCTCTCACTTTGTTGTGGAGGAATTTGGCAAACTCTTCTTTAAAACGTTGCTTCACTTCATTGAGGTTTGTGGACATTTGTTTATGCACAGCTCTCTTAAGGTTCCGCCACAGCATTTTAATCTAATTGAGGTCTGGACTTGGCCTGGGCCAATACAATACCTTGATTCTTTTCTTTTTCAGCCATTCTGTTGTAGATTTGCTGATGTGCTTGAGATCATTGACCAGTTGCATGACCCAATTTCAGCCAAGCTTTAGCTTTCAGTCAAATGCCCTCACATTTGACTCTAGAATACTTTGCCATACAGAGGAGTTCATGGTCAACTCAATGACTGTAAGGTGCCCAAGTTCTGTGGCTCCAAAACAAGTCCAAATCACCACCCCTCCACCACCATGCTTGACAGTTGGTATGAGATGTTTGTGCTGATAAGCTATGTATGGCTTTCGCCAAACGTGGCTCTGTGCATTATGGCCAAACATCTCCACTCTGGTCTCATCTGTCTAAAGGACATTGTTTGAAGGTCTTGTGGTTTGTTCAGAGGCAACTTTGCAAACCTAAACTGTGCTGCTATGTTCTTTTTAGAGAGAAGATGCTTTCTCCTGGCAGCCCTTTCAAACAAACCATATATGTTCAGTCTTTTTCTAATTGTACTATCATGAACATAAACATTTAACGTGCTAACTGAGGCTGTAGAGTCTGAGATATAACTCTTGGGTTTTTTGTAATTTCTCTGAGCATTGCACTGACCTTGGGGTGAATTTACTGGGACTTCTACAACTGGGAAGATTGGCAACTTTCTTGAATGTTTTCACTTTCAGCATCTACAGCATCTGGCGGCTTAACAGAAGTGCATACGGTCTGTGGGGTGTAACATAAATTAGTGGCCATACTATAACATATGATCGGTATGCTAATAACTATATACCGAAACAATTGCTTTTCAGGATGTTCATAACTAAAAGCTACAACATTTTACAAAAGACAGTTACATCTGCCTGGATTTCCTGATGGTGCTCTGGTTTTCTCTCACTGTCCAAAGACATGCAGGTTAAATGAACTGGCAATGCTAAATTGGCCCATGTGTGTGTTTATATTGCTTAAGCTGTTAATATTAGTTTCCCATTTTGCTTTTTAATTATCTGTAGTAGTAATTTCTATTGGATTCAGGAATGAACTGAGTCTCTCCCCTCGTCCTCTTTTTGTTTACCTTTTGCCCTAGGACCCTTTAATCTAGGCAAGGTTTGTTCAACAGAATTCAAAGAAAAGGTTCAATAGTTAAGTGACTTGATGACCACAAACAAGTCAACACTCAAACAGACCGTGAGGGAGTGAGTAGAGGGAAGCATGCTCTCTCATCACCTTATTCAAATATTATTTATAGTATCACTGCAATTCCATGTAAGCTCCTTCTTCTCACTCCTTGCTTCTGTACCTAAAATGTTACAGCAAGTTCATATCTGAATAACAGATTTTGCACCTGGCTAGCAGTTGTTTTCTAGTTTGTCTCCAGATGTTTAAATTTTGAAAGGGCCTTGTTTTATAGTTTATACTGTGTAGGTCAAGCTGAACACTTTTAAATCTGTGTGTGCTCAAGTTAAATCAATGTGCAAATATGGAACTACCAGTAATAAGAATACACTTGACTTGAGCATTCATAGTTTTCATACTCTTTCTCTGTACGTTTAGCATTCATTTCCTCAGAGGTTGATGCGCTTGCTGCTTCCTGAGCAGCTCTTCTTGTCTGCACTATAGCGGCCTGCTTCTTTTCTTCTCTCGTCGGCATCTTTTCACATTAAAAATAATTAAGTCAGTGTTTATGTTACAGTACTTTGTACATTTTCCTTAATTTTTCACGTAAGCTGGCACTTAAGTCTTCAATCTGCCTCAAGAATGATTAAGATATGAAGAGGTAGGAGAAGTGACGGCGAAGGTTGTGGAGAATGAGAACGGCGCCCATACACATGTGCCGCATGGCCACCTTGCTGGCCGCTGCCGAGAGTTGATTCTACAATAAAATAAAAATAAAATGAGGAATAACCTTGGAGGTCAATCATCACCCCGAAAGCAAATAGTAGATGTCACATAGTATGGTTTGCGAGTTATAGGTGATTTAAAATCCTGGACAGACAAACAGACAGTCACGGTAGCGTATTATATATAATGAGCAAGCAAAATCATTAAGTTCTGAATATTCATTGCAGGTATAAATCAGCGACATGCTAGTCATTGACTGTTTTGTAGCACACTACAGGTTTGTAAAGTGTTCTGTAGTAAGTTTTGATGCTGGTTTAGTTTTTGGATTTTCAAGTATAGTCTTGAGCATCTTTGGTAGCAGTTTTAGAAGTTGTAGAATTATGTACGCTTAGCTGAAAACAACAATTTGGCTTGCTTTTGTTCAGTTCAGTTGTTCAGTTAATAATGACACTCTTCCAAGGCTGTCTGGAAATGTATACTCATAAGAAGCTTACCCAGGATAAATCTGAGCTAAAGGGAAGTTACAGTCACACAACAATCCAAAACCTTCATGACAATGTCAGATAAATCGAACAGAACCTTTGCCAAAACAGAGATGCCAGTCATGGTGCCAGGTCTTGGAGTGTTGTTTTTATTAGCAAGCACTTGGTGGACTCATCTCATGGTAAAACTTGATTTGACAAAGTCAGAGGGTTGGCTGCAATGCTAGTGAGACAAAAGGCCAGTGTGGGACAAATTCCGGCATATGAAACCTTAGCAATGGAAACTGTTTCTTGGGATGTGGAATGTTACTTCTCTGGCAGGAAAGGAGCCAGAACTTGTGCAGGAATTTGAAATATGCCCACTAGATATAATCAGACTCATGTCCATGAACAGCACTTTCTCTGGAACCAGTTTCCTTTAAGAAGGGTGGTCTTTGTCTTACTTTGGATTTGCCCCACTAAGTAAGTCACATTCATGGATGGTTGCCCTCAGCTGGAGTTAAGAGGGTCACTTCAATGCAACTTCAAGTTCCTGACAGGAAAACTTTGACTATTGTTTGAATGTATTCATTGAACGGCTGTTCAGAGTATTTGGTCTTTCTAGAGACATTGGATTCAGAACTTGTAAGGGGCCTCTACTGACACTGCAAGAGACCTGAGGGAATGCTCATACGATGAATGATGGGATATCTGAAGGAGCATGGTTGGGATGAATGAATTGCCTGATTTGAACCTACGTGGTGAGTTGTTATTGGAATTTGGTGATATTCATAGATTGTTCATAACAGAAACCATGTTTGAGCACAAAAATGATCAACATTATACAGCAGTTGTGTCATCTGTTCTGAGGTTGTATGTTCTGGAAACTCAGGTAGGTATGGAGCTGTCTCCTGATCACCACTTGGTGCTAAGATGAATAAGGCAGATGGAGCACCTACTGGACATACTGGAAAACTCAAGCACACACTGAGTGTTTGTTGTGAATAACTAGCGCATACCCCTGTTTAGATCACTGGAGGAACTTCTGCTGCACTTCAGGAGAGACTGGGGACACAGAGTCTTAATGGATCGTGTTTAAGTTCTCAGTAATGGAGGCAGCTTCAAGGGGTTGTGACCAGGAGGTCGTTGATGCCTATTATGGTGGCAACTGTAGGACCCCTTGATTGTAAAGGAAGCTGTCAAGGTGAAGAAAATTCCTTCTGTGAAATATTAACAGGAGGTTCCCCATATCTGAGTAAGAGATACTGGCATGCCAAAAAGGCAGCAGGTACAGCAATAGGCAAAAGTGAAAACCTATGTCTGGGTGTAGATTGTTGAGGCCATGAAGAAGAAGAGTCACTTTCAGACAGTCTCAATGAGATTATGGCAAACCTTTTGATGATTAAGGAAGGATGAGCAGTACATTGCCCAAGCTGTTCTCAGAACAGACAGGGGAACATTGACTAAAACACGTCATATCATCATGAGTTGAAAGCAATACTTTGAGGAACACTCAATAAACTCTCCTTAGCAAAGGCATTGGTTAAACTGAGCTGATCTCTTTGGCAGAGATCAGTGTGGTAATTGAAAAGCCTTGTAGTATCAACGCGACAGGGGATTAAGTCTGACCTGGCTAACATGCATAATCAATATTGCATGCAAGGTAGGTAACTGTGCCTCTGAAGTGGAAAATGACCTGGACTAATATAACTGAAACTCTGTCCTATAGTTGGAAATCAGATCCAGGCTGCGAAATAGTGGAACAGCTCTTTAACCTTGCACAGATATTTGAGGGGTCATGAGAAATTGACAATTCTGGCTGTTATGATCTTACTGCACAAAAAAAGCAAAGAGATGGGAGGCCTCCTAAAAGCTCCATAGACCAGACAAGGGCCTCTCTATCCATCCATCCATTTTCCAACCCGCTGAATCCGAACACAGGGTCACGGGGGTCTGCTGGAGCCAATCCCAGCCAACACAGGGCACAAGGCAGGAACCAATCCCAGGCAGGGTGCCAACCCACCGCAGGACACACACAAACACACCCACACACCAAGCACACACTAGGGCCAATTTAGAATCGCCAATCCATCTAACCTGCATGTCTTTGGACTGTGGGAGGAAACCGGAGCACCTGGAGAAAACCCACGCAGACACGGGGAGAACATGCAAACTCCACGCAGGGAGGACCCGGGAAGTGAACCCAGGTCCCCAGGTCTCCCAACTGCGAGGCAGCAGCGCTACCCACTGCGCCCAGGGCCTCTCTAGCCTGCCCAGAAATAGGCCCCATTCCAGGCAGCCTGATCCCAAACACACACACACATCCAAAAAGAACATTTGGCTTAAAAATGAAAAAATATAGATACTGTATGGTTTTTATTTAATAAGAATCATATTACTAAATCAGACTCTCCTGATGGTGGATATGAATTTATGATCTGGCTATGCTTTCTGTAGGTAACCTACCAGATTATACAAATTATATTGCATAATCTAATTTCTGACAATACTGGGGTTTAATGTAGAAACTACTGAAGAAAAGCAGAGGGGACAGGAAACAGACACCAACTTAAGATCACAAGGCTGCAGTCAGGCAATCTTGAAGACTTATTTTGGGATAAAATATAATATTCTTACAAGTTAGGATAGAGACTGCCTCTCTTTCTTGAAAAATCCCAAACGTTTCAGAAATTATTCCAACTATTTAATGCAGGCTGTGCTTTTATTTGGCTCCTACCCAGAAGTGAAGGCAACACAACCTACTATAAACAACATCCCCTCTAAATAATATGTGTAAGGGTCCAGATACAAATTCCTTTGGCTTTTATTCAAATATTTGTAGCTCTTCGTTAATTCCTCAGATTGCAGTAGAAATATATATTTCTACATGCAGAAATAAGATGGATACTTTTCTGTCAGATAACATTATGTACATGAAGCAACAGTGCTGTTCTCCCTAGCTGGACATCCTCACATCCTCGGCTGTGCCTTGATTCCCCGACCATGAAAACTACAAACAGGAGAGGTAACAAGATGCAGTCTTGACTGAGCACACCACCCACCATAAACAAATTTGCCTTTTCTGACTGTGACCTTTCGCCCGCACGCGAGTGGTTTGCTGCCAGTGTGTGACCCAGCTGGGACTGAGGTTCAGCACCTCTAAGTCTGAGGCCATGTTTCTCTCTCAGAAAAGAATGGATTGTTCTTTCCATGTTGGAGGGGGTGGGGGATGAGTGGGGGGCTGTCCTTAATAGAGGAGTTCAAGTATCTCAAGATCTTGTTCACAAGTGATGGAAAAAGGGAAGTGGATTCGGGTGACAACAGATACTGTACTGGTCCATGGTGAGCTGAGTTTAAAGAGAAAGCTGACAGTTTACCGGTTGGTCAACAACCCTATCCTGACCTATGGTCAAGAGCTGAGGGTATGAAGGAAAAAACTCAGTGATTTGGGAAAGCCTCAGAGTGGAGTTGCTGCTCCTCTGGATCAAGAAGAACGAGTTGAGGTCATTTGGGTATGTTGTAAGGGTGCCCCCTGTGGTTTCCACCTGGAACTGCTCCAGGCATTGGGTGTCTGTCCCACTAAGAAGAGACCCTGTGGCAGACCAAAACATACTGGAGGGATAATATCTCTTGGCTAGCTAGGGAATGCCTGGGAATTCCTCAGGAAAAGCTGGAGTCTGTAGCTGGGGAGAAAGATGTCTGGACTGGCCTGCATGGATTGCTGCCACCACAGCCGGAAAAGCGGTTTCAGAAAATGAGATGAGACTTTACTGTTTGTTAAGGAACCTAACTCACCTTAAATGTTGGGAACCTTGGCACTCAGTAAGGATGTTTTTCTAACTCCTTATTTTATATAGCTTGGGATTCTATTAATCACACTATGAAACTGCCAGTTATGAGCATCTTCTTATTATCAGCCTGAACCGATGTGCTGCTGCTTGCTAAGTACAATATCTTATTCTGAATTGGTGACGGAATAAAGTTTGATTTCTTACATGCCAGTCTCATACTGTAGTTATCCAGTTTGTTCTGGCTGAGTTTGTGCTGCTTATTTTCTGTCCACTGACTGCAAGTAAAGCCTGGAGACAAGTCAGAACTTGGCAAATTATCTAAACAAACTACATCACTCATATTTTCAGTTTGCCAAATGGCTTTCTGGCTTTATGTGTAATCGTCCAAAGCATTTATCTTTCCCATCAAATTTAACGATGCATTTTTGACAGATTCCACCGCCTTACTTAGGGCAGGAGAAGCTAACTTGAAAATATTACGGAACACACAACATGCATAATACAGATGCAATGCATGTATTCTGGGGAGCTGGTGCTGTGTAAAGCGTAGTTTTCATCACATTCAAAAGAGCACCAGTACCTTGATGAGCAGCAATACTGCATTTCAGGCCACAAGGCCCAGATGCATAATTTAACAATGCATTATACAACAGCAGAGTAACCCCAGTATTGAACAATTTTGGAAACACTGCACAGTCTTCTGCTGATGTATAACCAATTTCCTATTGTAAATATTAGGAATGAGTATAAAAATTGAGGAAGTGCTGAGTATTCACTACTGCGCAACTGCACAATTTTTAAACTGCTATGTAGCAGTGTTTCTTTGATATATTTGAAATAAAAAACATAAAAATATACAATGGTGTATTATGTCTTTAAAAAGCTGCTAGCACTCTAACTGGTACTGCATAAAAATGACAAATGACCAATGTAGAGAGATATAGAGTATAAAGGCTCATGAAATTTGAGCTTATTTTGCTACGTTGGAATGAGTGAAAAGGGAGACATACAGTAATCTGGATGGATTTTCAACTCAGTGGTCATAATATGAGAAGTGCTTGTAAGATTGCAAGTAATTGGGAGGTATGTCAGTTATTGCATGGAGTAACTTGGAAAGTTAAATTAAGTTAAATATGCTGAAATACTGAAAATAAGTCTTCATACAAGACATTAATGTCAAACACATTTTCACAACACTAAAATGAGAGTTAATTAGTTAGCTAAATTCAACAGACAGGTCTGAGCCTATTATCATCAAAGCTGTTATAAATGCCCCATCACTGACCACAAAAGCATGTGCTGAACATTCAACGTGCTTAACAACGATGTAGCATTTTTAAAACTGTTAGCTACCCATTCTAACCCTAAAATCTGATTTCAATAAAAAATGGGATCCATTCTGCTATGTACAAATGGTCTATCCTATGCTCACTGTTTTAAAGATTGAGATTGATATTTTCAGTATTCGCTTCCTCTTGGCCCATGATGTCAGTACATTACTTCAATGCTTTTACAGTTGGGTTATGCTGCACTCACAGCCATGTGCAGATAAAAATGGCGAAGCAGGGCTGTGGAGTCGGTACACAAAACCTATGACTCCAACTCTGACTCTGACCACTCAATTTATGGGATCACCACCTCCAACTCCTCTCATTGTAATTAGACTAATATATTTACTATCAGAGGCAGCCTTAGGGGTGTGCGGGGCCTAGAGTTGACCAACCTCACGCGGGACCAGTTATGTCAGACGCTGTTACCGGTATGTGTGGACTGTATAAACTTATGAGCGAATTTAATAAAAATAATGTTAACTTACACCGGATTTTCTCATTACAGTATTCAGCTAAATATTTGCAAGATAACATGTGGACTTTATCAAAATATAATGATATAATCTATTAAAAAAGTGAGATTCATAACTCATGACAATACCCCAACAGTGCGAAATGTGATGCAGTGTCATGCGGAAATTACCAGGGCTTCTTCTAGAAAAGTACCTAAATTGCAAGTATACTCTGAGTCTTAATATGCAGGATGACATATTCAAAACTCACATTGATGTCATGTCAGCCGGTTATCATTAGCATTACACGTTTTTGTGCATTAATATTCAGACATGTTTATGGCCTACAAATAAGATGTGAGTTTTATAATAAATGAACACATAAGATTTGTTCCGACAGGAAGTGTGAAATTAACGTAGAGGTATCATCATGAAATCTTTTACCGGTTTCCAGTTTCAGAGACGAAAATCCACTTTTCTTGCCTTCCGATTGGAAAAGTCGTTGATGACATCTTCATAGTCTAATCTTGATACAATGTCTTTGTTTATAGATAGGAGAAGCCCACCCAGTGACTATTGGGCTATACCTATTTTAGGAAGGGATTATGCTGGCGACCTTTTTTGGGCGATGAAGGTGGACTATGGAATGTTTTCAAAGACGTAAATGTATGGAATTTAACCTTGAAGAGGGATTTTAAAAGGGTTAGGCTTAGGAGCATCTCAAATATATATATACTGGAGAATAAAACTTGACAAATCCGCTCAAATGGAACACGCAGACCTCAAAAGCGGGGCCCTCTTAGGCATAGGGACTGGGGCAGTCGCCCCACTTGCCACTCCCAGACACCCTCTTGCTTACTATGTTGATTGAAAGCACACAAGATACAAGGCATTTCATTTTTTCCAGTGTAAATCAGGCTACTATTTAGCACTCTAACCTGTTAACGTGTGGGTTTAAAGCCTGTAGCAAAGTTGTTGTGGCTTACAAACACTTAGTAACATTAAACATAAGACTAAACTTACAGAGCTCAAATCTGTGGTTTTATGAAACGTCTTGAAGAAGAAGGCTTAATCAAATCAGTATGTGTGAAATTGGAAATGTTAACACATTATATTACAATTTACATTTAGCCAAAGTTGGAGTCAGAGCCTGTACATTTTTACAGACGTCAACCCCACTAATTAAATAATTGCTTCTAACTCCAACTCTAAGGCCATACCATGAAGTGTATGCCTCAGGTAGGGTCCTGATCCCCCTTATAGTCAATGCATGCCCTCTAAACTCCACCTGACCAGGAAGTCATACATCAAGACTGTTTCAAATAGATTGAGACTTTAATGGTGAACTTCAATTCAGCTGGTCCCTGTAATAATCTACCATATGATAAAACACTAAGGTCTGTGTGTCCAGTATCTCTGAGCAATCTGATTGTTCAGTTTGGCTTTGGTATGATTAGTCAGTTTGATTTTGACGCGCCAGTGTGAGATACCTAAGGAGGAGTAAAGGCTTATGAGGCATACTGAAAGAGTCGCCTTCAAAGAAAACAAGTATAAAACTGGACAGGAGCTGAGAAAAGCATCTTGCAAATGATGACAGAGCCTGAGGAGCAGGCTCTACAGGAATGTGCTCAACAGAGGGAGTGCCGGTTAAGAGACATTCACACATGCTAATACTAAGGAAATGCACTGAAGGTTCATGTAGGGCAAGAGATAGCAAAAACTTTTAAATAATTCTATTACATGTCTTTGACAGGTACTGTGGCTAGTATTTTAATACATTTACTAAAATAAGACTTAAATGTGAAATAAAAACTTTTCACAAATCAGTTTTGCCAAAGACAGTCAGATAAGTAAGTAAGTAAGTACTTTAAGGCACTCCATGTCTCAATTGATCAATACGTTATCAAATTAACAAATCAAATTCATTTGAAGACATACCTCTTTCACTGTGCACGAAGCTTTGCTATAAACAGAATTTAATACATTTGTATTGTCAGAGGAAATTTGAGTAATGAGACCATACATGCAAAGTGTGCAGTAAATATTAACAGTAATTAGTGTGAACCCAGCCACAGGGGATGCACAAATCAGTGTGCTTCTTCGTGCCGGTCCCAAACCCAGATAAATGGGGAGGGTTACGTCAGGAAGGGCATCTGGTGTAAAATTTTGCCATATCAATATGCAGACAACAATACAAATTTCCATGCCGGATCGGTTGAGCCCTTGGGTTAACAACGACCGCCACCAGTACTGTTAGCCAACAGGGTTCTGGTGGAAATTGGGCTACTTTTGGCTGATGGAGAAGAAGAGGGGGGAGATGTGTCCGGAGGCGGGAGGAAGGGAGGAAAGTAAAGAGAGTGGAACTGAGGGTAGGAACTTTGAATGTTGGCAATATGACTGGTAAGGGGAGAGAGTTAGCAGATATGATGGAGAGAAGGAAGGTTGATATATTGTGCGTGCAAGAGACTAAATGGAAGGGGAGTAAGACCAGGTGAATCGGAGGTGGATTCAAATTGTTATATCATGGTGTGGATGGGAGGAGAAATGGGATAGGAGTTATTCTGAAGGAACAGTATGTCAAAAGTGTTTTGAAGGTGAAAAGAGTGTCAGGCAGAGTAATAATTATGAAGCTGGAAATTGGAGGTGTGATGATGCAAAAATTGAAGTGCATATTCAACGCAAGTTGGGTGAGCAATGGGTGAGAAGGAAGATTTTTGGAGTGAGTTGGATGAAGTGATGAACAGTGTACCCAAGGGACAGAAAGTGGTGATTGGAGTGGATTTAAATGGGCATGTTGGTGAAGGGAACAGTGGAGATGAGGAGGTGATGGGTAGGTATGGTGTCAAGGAGAGGAACATAGGGTTACGTACAAGAGTGGAGGAAGATGCACACAGGTATATTACATCCTATGCAGAAGAGTTGATCTGAAGGAGATTGAAGACTGCAAAGTGGTGGCCAGGGGAAAGTGTAGTTAAGCAGCATAGGATGGTGGTCTGTAGTATGACGTTGGAGATCAAGAAGAGGAAGAGAGTGAGGGCAGAGCCAAGGATCAAATAGTGGAAGTTGAAAAAGGAAGACTGCAAGGTTGAGTTTAGGAAGTTGAGTTTAGGGAGGAGGTGAGACAGGCACTGGGTGGCAGTGAAGAGTTACCAGACAGCTGGGAAACTACAGCAGATGTAGAAAGGGTGACAGCAAGAAGGGTGCTTGGCATGACATCTGGAAAGAGGAAGGAGGAAAAGGAAACCTGGTCGTGGAATGAAGAAATACAGGAGAGTATACAGAGGAAGAGGATGGCAAAGAAGAAGTGGGATAGTCAGAGAGATGCAGAACGTAGACAAGAGTACAAGAAGATAAGGCGCAAGGTGAAGAGAGATGTGACGAAGGCTAAACAAAAGGCGTATGATGAGTTGTATGAGAGGTTGGACACTAAGGAGGGTGAAAAGGATCTGTACCGATTGGCTAGACTGAGGGACCGATCTGGGAAAGATGTGCAGCAGGTTAGGGTGATAAAGAATAAAGATGGAAACATACTCACAAGCGAGGAGAGTGTGTTGAGCAGATGGAAAGAGTACTTTGAGAGGCTGATGAATGAAGAGAACGAGAGAAGAGGTTGGACGATGTGGAGATAGTGAATCAGGAAGTGCAACAGATTAGCAAGGAGGAAGTAAGGACAGCTATGAAGAGGATGAAAAATGGAAAGGTCGTTGGCCCAGATGACATACCTGTGGAAGCATGGAGGTGTTTAGGAGAGATGGCAGTGGAGTTTTTAACCAGATTGTTTAATGGAATCTTGGAAAGTGAGAGGATGCCTGAGGAGTGGAGAAGAAGTGTACTGGTGCCGATATTTGAGAATAATGGGGATGTGTAGGACTGTACTAACTACAAGGGAATAAAATTGATGAGCCACCGCATGAAGTTATGGGAAACAGTAGTGGAAGCTCGGTTAAGAAGTGAGGTGATGATTAGTGAGCAGCAGTATAGTTTCTTGCCAAGAAAGAGCACCACAGATGCGATGTTTGCTCTGAGGATGTTGATGGAGAAGTTTAGAGAAGGCCAGAGGGAGTTGCATTGTGTCTTTGTGGACCTGGAGAAAGCATATGACAGGGTGCCTCGAGAGGAGCTGTGGTATTGTATGAGGAATTCGGGAGTGGCAGAGAAGTATGTAAGAGTTGTAAAGGATATGTACAGGGGAAGTGTGATAGTGGTGAGGTCTGCGGTAGGAGTGACGGATACATTTAAAGTGGAGGTGGGATTACATCAAGGATCAGCTCTGAGCCCTTTCTTATTTGCAATGGTGATGGACAGGTTGACAGACAAGATTAGACAGGAGTCCCCGTGGACTATGATGTTTGCTGATGACATTATGATCTGTAGCGATAGTAGGGAGCAGGTTGAGGAGACCCTGGAGAGGTGGAGATATGCTCTAGAGAGGAAAGGAACGAAGGTCAGTATGAACAAGACAGAATACATGTGTGTAAATGAGAGGGAGGTCAGTGGAATGGTGAGGATGCAGGGAGTAGAATTGGCGAAGGTGGATGAGTTTAAATACTTGGGATCAACAGTACAGAGTAATGGGGATTGTGGAAGAGAGGTGAAAAAGAGAGTGCAGGCAGGATGGAATGGGTGGAGAAGAGTGTCAGGAGTAATTTGTGACAGAAGGGTATCAGCAAGAGTGAAAGGGAAGGTCTACAGGACGATAGTGAGACCAGCTATATTGGAGACGGTGGCACTGACCAGAAAGCAGGAGACAGAGCTGGAGGTAGCAGAGTTAAAGATGCTAAGATTTGCACTGGGTGTGACGAGGATGGATAGGATTAGAAATGAGTACATTAGAGGGTCAGCTCAAGCTGGACGGTTGGGAGACAAAGTCAGAGAGGCAAGATTGCGTTGGTTTGGACATGTGCAGAGGAGAGATGCTGGGTACATTGGAGAAGGATGCTAAGGATAGAGCTGCCAGGGAAAAGGAAAAAAAGGAAGGCCTAAGCAAAGGTTTATGGATGTGGTGAGAGAGGACATGCAGGTGATGGGTGTAACAGAGCAAGATGCAGAGAACAGAAAGATATGGAAGAAGGTGATCCACTGTGGCAACCCCTAACAGGAGCAGCCGAAAGAAGAAGAAGAAGTGCATCAATATGGGTTTTGATTTAGATATATTTACATATACTTGTATGTGCTCTTTGCATGTTTACCATTCATTTAGTTTACATTTGTCTTGTTATACAGTAGAAATAGTAGATACCATATAAATTGTGAAATTGTCTTTTGTAAAAACTCATAGGCAAACTACAAAACAGGAGGGATAGAGCTGAAAGTACCAGCAAGGCCATAGAGTTGAATGGAGTTGGCTATTTTTGACAGTGTCAGAGTGCTTTATCAAGCAGGAATACAATTCCAACTGTGACATCTGTCTATTTTAAATGAGTAAAACAACAAATAAAAAGTCTGAATTAGCGTAAGCTGTCCAAACTCAGGGTGTTAATAAGAAATTTAATGGTTTACCTCACAAGGTAAAACTACATAATAAACAAGAGTAGTTGTGTCAGATATTTGAAATACTAAATGAAATAATGTGTACTTCAATTTAAAATTTTAAAGTCTAAATATTATTGATTGTAGTAGAAATATGTCACTTTCTCTGATAGAGGGCCATAGAAGGCCAGATGCCTAGTAAAGGATTAAGATATAAAATATATTGCTCAAAAAAATTAAAGGAACACTTTTTAATCAGAGTATAGCATCAAGTCAGTGAAACGTCTGGGCTATTGATCTGGTCAGTTAAGTAACAGAGGGGGTTGTTAATCAGTTTCACCTGCTTTGGTGTTAATGAAGTTAACAACAGGTGCACTAGAAGGGCAACAATGAGGTGACCCCCAAAACAGGAATGGCTTAACAGGTGGAGGCCACTGACATTTTTCTCTCCTCATCTTTTCTGACCATTTTTTTCACTACTTTTGCATTTGGCTACGGTCAGTGTCACTACTGGTAGCATGAGGCGATACCTGGACCCTACAGAGGTTGCACAGGTAGTCCAGGAGATTCCAGGAGTCAGGCAGTTACTCTAGGAGAGCTGGACAGGGCCGTAGAAGGTCCTTAACCCGTCAGCAGGATGGGTATCTGCTCCTTTGGGCAAGGAGGAACATGATGAGCACTGCCAGAGCCCTACAAAATTACCTCCAGCAGGCCATTGGTGTGAATGTCTCTGACCAAACAATCAGAAACAGACTTCATGAGGGTGGCCTGTGGAGCTCAATTGGCATTTGCCATTAAATACCAGAATTGGCAGGTCCACCACTGGCACCCTGTGCTTTTCACAGATGAGAGCAGGTTGACTCTGAGCATATGTGACAGACGTGAAAGGGTCTGGAGAAGCTGTGGAGATCATTACGCTGCCTGTAACATTGTTCAGCATGACCGGTTTGTTGGTGGGTCAGTGATGGTCTGAGGAGGCATATTCATGGAGGGACGCACAGACCTCTACAGGCTAGACAACGGCACCTTGACTGCCATTACGTATTGGTATGAAATCCTTGGACCCATTCTCAGACTCAATGCGGGTGCAGTGGGTCCTGGGCTCCTCCTGGTGCATGACAATGCCCGGCCTCACGTGGCAAGAGTATGCAGGCAGTTCCTGGAGGATGAAGGAATTAACACCATTGACTGGCCCACACACTCGCCTGACCTAAATCCAATAGAACACCTCTGGGACATTATGTTTTGGTCCATCTGATGCCGCCAGGTTGCACCTCAGACTGTCCGGGAGCTCAGTGATGCCCTGGTCCAGATCTAGGAGGAGATCCCCCAGGACACCATCCGTCCTCTCATTAGGAGCATGCAGCGATGTTGTCAGGCATGCATTCAAGTACATGGGGGGCCATACAAACTACTGAGTATGATTTAGAGTTGCTGCAATGAAATTTTGACCAAATGGACTGGCCTGCTGCATCATTTTTTCACTTTGATTTTCGCTGTGTCTTTGAATTCAGCCCTGTGTAGGTTGATAATTTTCATTTCCATCAAACAATGGGGCATCCTTTTGTTCCTAACACATTACCCAGTCCTTATCAGTATAGATATCCAGCATGATTTTTTTCCCATTGAAATCTGATTTGTTTTCAAAGTGTTCCTTTAATTTTTTTGAGCAGTTTAAAATCACATTCATTATCGCTAACCTTGATGCTTATGTTTGACATTTGTCATTTTTAACCTTTGGGGAGTGGCTTATAGAGGGGCTAGGACTACCGGTAAAGAACCAAATATCAAAAATATTATCACGATCAGCATCCTCAAAACAGCACAAAACATCCATCCACATGCTATATTACCGATCCCCATTTTTTCTGAGTTTTGTGAAAGAGTACATTTGAGCCCTTGTATCCCCTTGGTTGTGAAACCCTGGGGACAGCTGATGTGGCATGCACAACCTCAGGTCCTTCTGATAATTTATGCTGAAGATACCTATTGTTTTACTTTTTATCATAAGGGTGTAATTTTCTGAACAAAATATGCTCCAAAAATGGCCAGAACATGAGGGGTTTCAAGTCTAGAGATCAAAAAATAGGAATGTGGGCCCCAAAAGCTCAATGTGTTGCATAACTAAACTTCAAGATGAGTGGAATGTTGTAGAATATGTGGGGGTTAGGAGGCACTGGATAAAAAAAACTGAACTGTTTTCAAATCATTCACATGGAATTCTTTTAAACATGAAAGCACACTTCTGTCCAACTATAAATTTAATTTGTTCTAAAGTTAATTCAAGAATGCCACACCAAGCTGGGCTGCAACAGTTGCACAGGGGATGCAAATAAATTTATGGAGTGAGAGTCAGTGGAGCAGCATGGTTTATATACAGTACAGTAGAGTACACACAAATTAGTGCTGTGCTCAACACTGTTTTTTAATTCTGCTCACACAATTAATCTGACTGTTCCCTTGTGCTATGCTATTTTTAAATGAACTTGACTCTATGAGTTCATTCAGATGAACTACCAGATACTTAGGGTTGTCCCGTCCTCTTTAAAGTGGTGGAGAAGTGGTTCTGCCTCTTGGGGTACCACCCGCAAAACACATGGCACATAACAAAAGATGTTTAGACATAAAGAAACAAAATAGCCAATAATGTTAATATAAAAAAATGAACAAAATATATACATAGGAGACTTTTGAATCCCAGCCAAGGGAGGAACTCCAGCGGAAATATAATATTGCTACAATTAGTTTTGCTGTGTTTTATTAATTTTGCGGTGTTATAAAGCAGCTGTGCAGAAGTCTCATTTTCTTTTAATCAGCTATCCTCATGTGGGTAAAGTTTATATGTGAGGTGCTATAAAGCAGATATACAGTAACTCGTTTTCATACACACATACATAGAGAAACACACACTCTGTAGATATCTAAACTATGTGGTGTGAGCAAACCAAAAAAATGAATATTTGTCCTTTCACAATAATGCACTTATGTTGCAGGTTATGTTGAAGGTACCGTAGTGCAAATATCCAGACTCGGGTGGATTGTGCTGTGTACTCAATGACCAAACAACTGAAGACTTTTTTGAACATTATAGGCAACTCATAATACTGCATTTCTCAATGCTGACTGCAAATTATATGAAAGTAAAGAGGTCCCATATCCTCATATTTTACACGGATCCTAGTTCCGATGCACATCTTCATTTGTTCCCACCTTTATTCGTCATATGCTATATGCAATAAAGGTGAGTATAATAATTTGCCATACTACTAATTAATAATTATGAACTAATCATTATAGAATAGTAATGTCTCCTGTAAAAGCTACAGTTATAAGCCTAACATATAGAAATGATGGAGTTAAACTTTTTAAGCTTTCTGGAGTCAGAATTTTTTTAAACGATTTCACAACTCCTGGGTGTTATAACAAAATATTTTATATCAACAAGAACCTGCCAGAATATTCTGAATACAGAAAGAAAGGGGAGTAGTGGAGAGAAAGAAAGTTAGGGATACATTTATTGGACTAATTGTTGTATAAAAAATAAAGACCAGCTAACAAATGAGATGTTGCTCACTGATTTTCTGTCTCTTGCACTTTTTTGTTATTATTTTAAAATCACCATTCAAATCCTCTTTCCCTAGTGTAGCATCACACAGCTTATCCACAACCCATCGCATAGTAAACTCACGCACATATCTATCATAAAAGGCCTATTAAGAGTGGCCATGTTTTTTAGTTGAATATTTCTTATATTTTACACTTGGTTGTGGAATTTGTGATGATGTCACTGTGTGCTGCCTGTATTCAAAAGAGACTTTATTGTGGCCATTTTGGAGTTCTACTGTAAAGTCTCAAGTTCCCAAATAAGAAGGAACACATATATAAAAGCTACATTACGATTCTGGATACAAATGTCTACTAATAAACATGAGATATGTTTAAAATACTTAGCTGTAGTACAAGGAAATTTTGTTAAAATAAGTTGTGACAGAACCCATCACATTTAGTTTGGAATTGTTCTCATGTATGACAGCAGTAATCTGTGATTATTATGCTCCCATTTGTCAAAAATATGAAAGAAGCTTACAATGTATATCTGCATTCATACATGCATGATGTTCAGCGTTATTAACCTAAACTTTATCAGAGATTTCTTAGGTCACAACTTGCCTCAGTGAAATTAAAACCTGGATGGAGCAGAACTCTTTAAAATTAAATTGCAACAAAACTGAACTCCTGCAAATTGGCACTAAGACTGAGCACACTTATATACAGGGGGCAAAATAAATGGTATTACTAGCCTGCCAAGATTGTTCAACACCATCTAAGATAAGCAACTAGAGTCCAGTGGCCCTGCTCATATTCTGTCACAGCTTCATTATGTTACATTTGTACTGCTACATTTCACTTAACAATGGTCATCCCGTAAAAAGAGTTTTAACTTAGACAAAGTGTAATAAACATATCTGCCCTTGTCTTGCAGAGCTGCCATCTCCCATACCTAAGACTGTCTCTCATTGTTGCTTCCCTCACACTATCCTATCTGAAACCAGAGGTCCTCTCATTCCAATGTTCTTGCTATTTCAAAGACCCATTATGAAGCTTAACCTTTGTGTGGCACCTTCTTTTTGGAATTCTCTCCCTAGGTTTATTTATAAAGCTCATGTTAAAGTCAGGAATGAAGGATAAGTTGTACTTCCATCCATCCATCCATTTTCCAACCCGCTGAATCCGAACACAGGGTCACGGGGGTCTGCTGGAGCCAATCCCAGCCAACAGAGGGCACAAGGCAGGAAACAATCCTGGGCAGGGTGCCAACACACCGCAGGACACACACAAACACACCCACACACCAAGCACACACTAGGGCCAATTTAGAATCGCCAATCCACCTAACCCGCATGTCTTTGGACTGTGGGAGGAAACCGGAGCGCCCGGAGGAAACCCACGCAGACACGGGGAGAACATGCAAACTCCACGCAGGGAGGACCCGGGAAGCGAACCCAGGTCCCCAGATCTCCCAACTGCGAGGCAGCAGCGCTACCCACTGCGCCACCGTGCCGCCCATAAGTTGTACTTTTCAAGTAAAAATTATTTCTCCCCAATCATGGACCCCTGCCCCTTCACCTCCATTTTAAAATACAACAACAGGCTAGTTATTTTTAAAAATGTATGCAAATGCTTCACTTTAAAACACAAATTAATATACACCATAATTATGAAAAAAATACCATTGACTTGAAAAATACTGTACCAAAACATATCATCTTTCCTCTGTTGTATTTTAATCTGCTAGACCTGTAAGTTTATATTCTTTTTAATTCTTCTGTACCTGCTGTATTGATTATATTGTCACTTTATATTACTAATACACTCCCATTTACTTTTTTACTTGGGTATTGGATATTCTGTTCAGAAGCTTTTATCTTTTTTTCATGGTTTTACTTGTGTATAGGGTCATTAATGTCAGGTATAAAGAGTAAAGTAAAATTCTTGCATGGATGTGCTAATGAATCTGCACCACTCTCCAGCACTAGGATTACTGAGTACAACCACCTTACCTCGAAACATCTTGTCTTTGTTATCTGAAACAACTACCTTAAAATTTCTGTCTTCCTCACATTAAATTTAATACTGTAAGAGAAATGAGATGACAAAGATAAAGAGTTGGGGTACCAGGCCTGTAACTCCATATAATTTAATTGCAAGAAAAAATGTAAAGCACACAATAATTGTGAAGATGTCTTTTCATACTCGAGTTCCAGATCGAACTGACACAGCTTGCAAGGAAGAGGCAGGTCCAGGTGGATGGACACTAGAAGTGATGTCAGAAGTGTTATAGCTGTCAATCATCTGGTCTGCAGAGGAAGGATGAAAGAAATACATAAGGACACAGCAGCAACACCTGGTGCGGCAATAAAATTATAATCACTAGAGCCTTACAGCTGACCCCTATGCACACCACACATACTGTATATACTGTATACAGTATATATATATATATATATATATACAGTACTGTGCAAAAGTTTTAGGCAGGTGTGAAAAAAATGCTGTAAACAAAGAATGCTTTCAGAAATATAAATAATGATTGTTTATTGTTATCAATTTACAAAATGCAAAGTGAGCGAACAAAAGAAAAATATAAATCAAATCAATATTTGGTGTTACTACCTTTTGCCTTCAAACCAGCATCAATTCTTATAGGTAAAATTCAGGGATTTTGTAGGATTATAGTCAGGTGTATGATTAATCAATTATACCAAACAGGTGCTAATGATCATCAATGTCACACGTAGGTTGAAACACAGTCATTAACTGAAACAGAAACAGCTGTGTAGGAAGCTTAAAACTGGGTGAGGAACAGCCAAACTCTGCTACCAAGGTGAGGTTGTGGAAGACAGTTTCATGTCATGGCAAGATTGAGCACAGCAACAAGACACAAGGTAGTTATACGGCATCAGCAAGGACTCTCCCAGACAAAGATTTCAAAGCAGACTGGGGTTTCAAGATGTGCTGTTCAAGCTCTTTTGAAGAAGCACAAAGAAACGGGCAACGTTGAGGATTGTAGATGCAATGGTCGGCCAAGGAAACTTGCAGATGAAAGACACATCAAGCTTATTACCCTTCGAAATCGAAAGTTGTCCAGCGGTGCCATCAGCTCAGAACTGGCAGAAACCAGTGGGACCCAGGTACACCCATCTACTGTCCGGAGAAGTCTGGCCAGAAGTGGTCTTCATGGAAGAGTTGCAGCCAAAAAGCCATACCTCCGATGTGGAAACAAGGCCAAGCGACTCAAATATGCATGAAAACATAGGAACTGGGGTGCAGAAAAATGGCAGCAGGTGTTCTGGACTGATGAGTCAAAATTTGAAATATTTGGCTGTAGCAGAAGGCAGTTTGTTCGTCGAAGGGCTGGAGAGCGGTACAATAATGAGTCTGCAGGCAACAGTGAAGCATGGTGGAGATTCCTTGAATGTTTGGGGCTGCATTTCTGCAAATGGAGTTGGAGATTTGGTCAGGATTAATGGTGTTCTCAATGTTGAGAAATACAGGCAGATACTTATCCATCATGCAATACCATCAGGGAGGCATATGATTGGCCCCACATTTATTCTGCAGCAGGACAACGACCCCAAACATACAGCCAAAGTCATTAAGAACTATCTTCAGCGTAAAGAAGAACAAGAAGTCCTGGAAGTGATGGTATGGCCCCCACAGAGCCCTGATCTCAACATCATCAAGTGTGTCTGGGATTACATGAAGAGACAGAAGGATGTGAGGAAGCCTACATCCACAGAAGATCTGTGGTTAGCTCTCCAAAATGTTTGGAACAACCTACCAGCCGAGTTCCTTCAAAAACTGTGTGCAAGTGTACCTAGAAGAATTGATGCTGTTTTGAAAGCAAAGGGTGGTCACATCAAATATTGATTTGATTTAGATTTCTCTTTTGTTCATTCACTGCATTTTGTTGATTGATGAAAATAAATGATTAACACTTCCATTTTTGAAAGCATTCTTTGTTTACAGCATTTTTTCACACCTGCCTAAAACTTTTGCACAGTACTGTATATATATATATATATATATATATATATATCTGCGGTGGGTTGGCACCCTGCCCAGGATTGGTTCCTGCCCTGTGTTGGCTGGGATTGGCTCCAGCAGACCCCCGTGACCCTGTGTTCGGATTCAGCGGGTTGGAAAATGGATGGATGGATGGATATATATATATATATATATATATATATATATATATATATATATATATATATATATATATATATATATATATATATATATATATATATATATATGTATATATGTATATTTATTGTAAGTATGCAGGATTACTGAAAAATTACATGTTAAATAGACTGAAGAAATGTTGATAAAATGTAGAGGTTATATTATTTTCCAGTGTCACAGCAGTATTACTGTGAATACTAGATTATTATAAATGACACTGCAGCTTGTTGCCTAAATCTTCTTATATAATACGCTACCATGGCTGTCTATTTGTCTGTCCAGGATTTTAAATCACCTGTAGCTCGCAAACCGTTTGACCTATTGACCTGAAATTTGGTACACATATGCTAAGTGACATCTACTATCCGCTTTCAGGGTGATGATTGACCTCTAAGGTTATTCCTCTTTTTATTTTTATTTTATTGTAGAATCAACTCTCGGCAGCAGCCAGCAGGGCGGCCATGTGGCGCATGTGTACGGGCCCCGTTCTCATCCCTACCACCTTCGTTGTCACTTCCCCTACCTCTTCATATCTTAAATCATTCTTGAGGCAGATTGAACACTTAAGTGCCAGCTTAAGTGAAAAATTAAGAAAAATGTACTAAGTAATTGCAACACAAACACTGACTTAATCAGTTTTAACGTGAAAAGTTGCAGATGGAAGAAGAGATGAAGTGGGCCGCTGGGGTGGAGAAAAGAAGAGCTGCCCGGGAAGCAGCAAGCACATCAACCTGTGAGCAAACAAATGCTAAACTTACAGAGAAGAGTATGAAAACTATGAATACTCAAGTCAAGTGTATTCACTGCATGTTATCATGCAGTGTGCCGTTACTGGTATTAAATAATTTTGTACTTTACACTGTTACTCCAAATTATACCATTGGTCTCATTGTGTACTTGCTAATGTGTGATACCTTCTGTTAATTTATTTTATTTAATCAATTTATCTGTTTATCCAGAAGAAAATGGAACACCACAAGTGTACGACTAGAAAATCTTAAAATAACATCATGAGCAGAACGCTGTCCCAGGAGTGTGAAAACTGTGGTCTTGTGGGTCAAGCTAGAGACTGCAAACCACTAGCTAGGAAGTTCAGTTTTCAATTTTGACTCATAAAACAAAAATGAGTGAGGAATGGCCTTCTGATGCTTACACTGTAATAGTATGGAAATACTTATGCTTGACTTTAAAGTCTCTGGGAAAAATGAACTAAATAAAAATGTATGTGGTTCCGTCCACTAAAATCTGCTTGGAACTGTGTACTGAGGTGAGAAAATGGTGCTTTTTAAAATGTGTAAAGTTAAATTACACTCATAATATTTAATTTGTGTAGATATTATGACTATTATTTAGATTATTTAGATAAGATGCAGCATTTAAGTGAATAAACTGGGAAAGCTAACAGTGATCATGATAGAGTGAAAGTCTGTTCAGCACGACAGTGACATAGGAATGACAATATGTTTTTCAAGAGACAAAAAATGCTGGGATGCAAGCAAATAGATTGAATAATACTGGGAGATGTGTAAATGTAAAAGCAAAGACTAAATTAAAGTGTTATTATTATTATTAGAGTGTATATGTTTAACCTCAGATAAATTTACCAGTGTGTACATGCTTGTAAGAAGATGTGAAATACATGGTTAGGATTGTTCAGTGAAGATGTTTTTATATTTAGCTAAAAGTAGCTATGCTGACAAATAACAAGACCATGGGAAACTATCACGTATCACATTTCAGCTGATACAACGGTTGCTAATTCTTGCATCACCAGCTACAAAGGCACTCTATAAAAGAAAGGGTTTTGAGAGTAGGTAATGACCCAGTGTTTGGTAAGTAAGAGACAGGGCGCCCTGTAGGAGATGTGTGATAAATACAGTTTGGAAGACACAGTGAAATACCATGCTGTCACCCGCAAAATGAAAGTGCCGCCCAAAGGTGCTAAAGGAAAAAGGCTGCAAAATGGCATGCGCCTTGTTTGGATTAAGAAAGGACTTTCAATCTACACAGATATCTCTTTTGGTTTTACTGATGGACATTGATTTGAATTGTTCAGATTGTATGATTTCTTCTTTCTTTACTTCTAGTGTTTTATATGCCTTGTTTCTCTGCAAATTAACATAAGTTTAGATTAAATAATGTCCGGATATTATCTCACTGAAAGTGCTGTGTTGTTTGCTGACACTAGTAATCACTTGAGTGTTGTGATTTGTTCTGTAAAATGAGGGATTGAGATATTTATCTGGGTTCATTAAGATCCTAATTCATGTCATGAGTATTAAAACAATTAGATGTGCTCATGCAAGTTAAACCTTTCCAGAAGTAGCAAACTGAAAACAGAAGGAATTAGGTGATCCTGGCAGAAGTAGGCTCCTGGCCTCTGTTAGGGTGTTTAGTGTAAGCCTTTCGAAGGTGGCCTGTCCCTGTTAGGTATATTTGTTCCATATCCTTTCAAAGGCAACGAACTGGGAGCAGGCTGTGTTCTGTGATTCTGGCCATTTCAGAGGCTTAATGTTGAATCTATTACAAAAGTAGTGAATCTGTATTAAGGGGTCTAGAGGTAAGTGTTGCAGGTGTACATGTAAAACAAATCTAATGGTTTAGATACTTCCTGGATTAACTTATCCACTAATAAAAAGAGAACCTGAGTAAGTTATTACTGTGTGGAATTAAAGTGAAAGGTGATGTTCGCATAAATGAATACTTTTTTTTATAATTCCTTCTAACTGTCCTTGTCTTGTCTGATTATTATATTGTTCACATTGTCATTTTGGAAAAGTAAATTTGTTGGTTTAACCTTAGAACAATCATCATATTAAAGGACCGCTCTCTGTGGGTGTGGAGAGAAGCCTCGGACCTGACTGGAAACAAGGTGGAGTGGGCTTACCCATCCTATTTCCATGTCCAGGTGTCTCCGGGACACGGATGGAAGTGCCGGTGCTTTAATTGCAGGAACCGAGGTCACGAGTGGAGATGTTGTCCGTACGTTGTTACGAAGGATGCCTGGGAGTGGTGTTGTGGCAGCATCTCCCCACCCTTCTGTGCATTCTCTTTTTCAGGGCAGAACTGTGGCTGGAGGTATACCGGCGTCCTATCCTGTCAGAAGACAGCCTTTGCGGGATGGGCCACTTCACCCTATGTGCTTCAGCTGGGAGAGAAGCAGTGAGGCAGACGGCCAGGGATCTTGCTCCACCGGGATGCCTGGAACTCTGAAGGACTGGGAGAGGAGCAATACCTCCCCCTGGATGTAAGAGGGCAGCTCTCCTGGATTCCATCAGGACCACGGAGCTGGGAAGCTCAGCCCTGTGGGGGTTCATGGTCACCATCAGGGTGCGCCTAGATGGTTTCTGAGCCAAAGACAACAGCACTTCCGCCACACTAGAAAGTGCTGCTGGAAGACCATCACGGAGCACCAGGAGCACATCCGGGTGTGCCATAAAAGGGGCCGCCTCACTCCATTCGAGGAGCCAGAGTCGGGAGGGAGAAGACGGAACTTGCGAGAGAGGGGTGGAGGCGGCTGAAGAGAAGTAAAAAGGACTGAGCCTTAAGATTAGTGCACGGTGTTGTGTTGTAAATAAACGTGTGTGTTTTGGGACATCTGAAGTCCATGTCTGTTTGTTGCCGGGCTGATCTTTCACAACTGTAAAGTCCTCAGTGGAACATTCCCAGGAATGAGTTTTAGAGAGGTTCATGGAGAACATTTCCTGCATTTAATGAACCATTTGCTATCAAAAGTTGACACTGTCCATTTTCCTTGGGAATGCAGGAGACCCGGGGTGCATGTAATGTGTTCAGGAGCCCTCAGGACAGTATACAAGTCCATGCTGAAACCAGATGTTATTGTGGAATTAAACCCCACGTTAAGGTTTAAATTGCAACATTTGCATTTGAAAGGCATTAAAGGACAGTTTTCCGAAATGGGAGAATGGAGCGAAAGAGAGAGGTAGGGAAGGATTGACCAGACTGATTATGTAGACCTAGCGACTTGAATTTGTGAAATGGAATCCAGCCATGTGGTAAGTCTTGCTGGTGGAGAGCAGATAATGTGTGTGTTCTGTAATTAAATACCTTCTTAACACTAAACACGCCCTTGTATATTATTCACATTTCACATGTCAACCTGGCAGAATACAAGGTTTATACTTTTATTAGAATTAATGGTAGATGTATAACTAGTTTTAGACTTGTAACTGCATCTCGAGCATACAATTTCATGTATTTGCCTCATTAAGACTCAGCCATTAAAACAAATATGAGATCCATATAAATGAGTCATAGACCCCTTCTGGTGAGAATGACTAATAAAGATATGTGCTAAAACATTTAATTTGCATACACCACAATGATAGAATAGTAAGATGCTTAAAAAGAAAACGTATTTATTTACATGTGTTCACTTTCTCTTTTAAATGTCTCTGAACTTGTAAAGCATCTTTTAACTTTACTTGCTGCAAGGGTTGTTAGATAAAATAAAAGACTGATTTGTATCTGTACATCTTGAATTTATTTATGACCATAGTTAAAACTGTCACTGGTTATGTGTGCATCAAAAGCAGTTAGTTAAAACTGAAGGGAGGTGGGATGGCAGAGAGGCAAGGCTCCTGACACTCTAAGGTCTCCTAACAAACATTCATAAATATGAAGCTCTCACTTCTTAAAGACTAACAGTGCATACACTGGCCGCTCCGGCATATCCTTATATGGAAAATGTGAAGCTGAAGTGCCAGTGGAATAAATCACTGCATTCTCCCTTGAAAATGCCAATATTCCCAAAAGGCAATGTTTATACCGAGATCGTTCCTGCTGCCAGAAGGCTATAAACATCAGGCTCAGGTGTCTGAACACAAGTAAAATTAATGAGAACAAGTAAAACATGTTTCACAGTGGGAGAATTCTGACATAAAATACGACTAAGATGTGAGAATGCTAAGAGGTTGACAAAGGAATGTAGCTTGCATAAGAATATCAAACATGTAATTTCTGCAGAATTTATTGGTTTCTTGACCCTAAACAGAAAAAAAGCACATTATAATGCAAAATGGATGGACAATACTTTGTTTTATAAATTACACTAAATTTACAGCAACTATTCATAGCAGAAATCTATAAGATGATCAATTTCTGTTAATTAAATGAGGATGAAAGAAGCAAGGGTTGTGCAGTAAACTGGTACTGAAAAAGTCAGAAAAATGGCACAGTACCAGCATTTCTTTAATTTGTGGTAGTTTTCAAGTACCTTATGCTGAGTCGTTCATTAGCGCGATTGGAACTCCAAGAGAACAACCGCTAACAACTCCCACAACTCTGTTTGATTATTAAATTTAATTAGCACAAAACACCAGGGGGACCCCTTCCTATTTTAACATATTTATTTATATAAATGTGCCAGACACTTCAAGGAGCGAACCCCCCAGTACGGAGGCATATGTGTTCGCAAGTTGAAGGAATAAAGCAGCTGTTAAGGGGGGTAGAGGGAGAGTTATCTTTTATTTGCTTTGGGACCATTTTGATGCAAGTAGTGAGGTCCAAAAGCTGGTATCAATACCAAAGTCAACATTTTAGCAACAATCTAACACCACAAGGCACAGAATCACAATCTTCAAGTTTATTTCCAAACTTTATTTTCTCTGCTGACCTCATCATCCTTTCCAGGATGAAGCAAACCCAGTGAGAATGGCCTCTTCTGTGCACCAGCAGAAGTTATTGAGTACAGATTGAGCCATTCCTCAGACACACAAGGAAGTAAAAGTGTCGATGAACTTTCTTGATGACAGCTGACATGTACTGTGCCCATTAATGTGATCAGTGGCGGTGGTGACTCCAAGAATTTCCAACCTGCTGGCAAGCTTATACAATCTTCAATGATGTACATGGGATCCTGAAGTCCATGATCATCATTTTGATTTTGCTGATATTAAGGGAGAGTGCCAAAAAGGAAATCTCTTCTGTCTAAGCCAGGGGTCTCAAACTCCGGTCCTGGACGGCTGCAGTGGCTGCAGGTTTTCATTCTAACTCTTTTCTTAATTAGTGACCTGTTTTGCTGCCAATTAACTTCTTTTAAATTAATTTTATTTGACTTGCTCTTGAAGACTCAGACCCATAAATTGTTGCTTTTTCCTTAATTAGCTGGCAAACAATAATGAGATACAAAAAGAAGCCAAAACTTGAGCAGCAAACTGTGTCCATCATACAGTATCTGAAAATACAGAAAGATGAAGGTCTCAGGAATGTTGATCTGCTCAGGTCTACAAAGAATTTTAATAATGCTCTTAGAAAAGAGAAAATCAATTTTGAAATTATATGCTATTGAACAAAGGGAGCAGCAACAAGCCATGGAATTAAAAAATTGGTTTAAGTAATATCAAGAATCAGCGCCTAGTTAAGCAACTGTTTGGAGAGAAATTGGTTGGAGTTTCAAGCCCTGTCTTAGTTGGTCTTCTATTGACTCACTCACTTCACATTTCTCACATTTCTCTTTGGGTGCCATTTAAGGAAAGGAAACAATTCAGAGGAACAAATCTAAAAAAAAAACAAGTCAATTAAAATGAAAGGATAAGGAGTTAATTAGCAGCGAAAACTGGTCACCAATTAAGAAAAAGGTTAGAATAAAAACCTGCAGCAACTGCAGCCCTCCAGGACCGGAGTTTGAGACCACTGCTCTAAGCCATCTCATCATTGTAGTGATCAGGCCTACAATGGTGGTGTCCTCAAAAAAATAAGTGGGTGCTGTGTTTGGCTACAAAGTCATAGGTGGACAAGGAGCGCAGTGAGGGCCCAGTACACTAATTTGATGGAACATGTGTACTGAAGAACACACTATCACACACATCCCCTCCAACTCATGTCAGAACAATTCAGAGTCACCTGTCAAACTAAAATGCACGTCATTAAAATAAAACCAAAGCCCACACTGATAGAGAGAGACATACAAGCTTTATGTAGACTTTGATTTGGCTGAGAACTAAGCTTCAGTCTCTGGAGCCTCAGAGGAAGTTCTGCTAACTCTATTTTATACAGAACAATTGCACAAGTGTGTGCAATGAAATTCTTACTCCTCACCCTAGACTGTCACCTTGACATGTTGGTGGGGCTTTTGCACCTTAGTGATGCTCAGAGTGAGGTTCTCTGGAACTTTATGCTCCTGGTAGGGCCTCCTTTGGCTAACAGGTTTGGCCTGGTACAAGATACAAAAAAGTGTATCCTGCTTGGGATAGGGTTACCAGGACCCACATCTGGAGCCAGGCTTGACGGTGGCATTCACCAGTGAGCACCTGTTAGTCAGGCAACCCACATACCCTGGCCAGGCTCAGCCTGAAATGACAATGTGGAGCCGTCTTGTGGGCTCACCATATGCAAGACGTAAAGTGAGGGTCTGGTGCAATGCCAGTTTAGTGTCGGACATTGGCAGGAAAGACCAAGATAGACTAGACCCTGGCAATGGAGACTAGCTTTGTGAACTTAGATCATTACAACTCTGGCGAGAAAAGAGTCTGAGCTGGTATGGGAGGTGGAAAAGTACCAGGTAGATATAGTTGACATCCATGGGTTCAGGAACCAAACGTTTTGACTGGGGATGATATTCTATCCCCTACTCTGGAGTTCCCATATATGAAATACCTTGGGAGGATATGGGGATGCTCAAAAGCCCCCAGCTGAGGGCTATACTATTGGAGTTTTCTCTCCGGTGGACAAGAGGTTTGCCTTAATGCAGCTGTGAATCACAGAGAGGAAAATTCTGACAGTTGTTTTTGCATATGCCCCCATCAGTTTTTTGGAGTAGTCAGCCTTCTTAGAGTAGATGGGTGAGGTGCTTGAGGATGCTGCCCTCTTAGGATAGCCCAGTACTTTGTTTGTGGTCTTACTAGGTGACTTCAATGCACAGACAGGTGAGGTGCTTGAGGATGCTGCCCAGTTAGGATAGCCCAGTAATTTGTTTGTGGTCTTACTAGGTGACTTCAATGCTCACATCGGGAATGTTCGAGACACTTGGGGGGATGTGATTGGGAGGAACCTCCTGCCAGATCTGATCCAGAATGCTGATTTATTATTGCTTCTCTATGCTTGCTGTGGATTTTCCACAACAAACACCACGTTCAAACACAAGGTGTACCTGGTAACAAATCCCCTTGGGTCAAAGGTCAATGGTAGACTTTGTGGTTGTGTCATTCAATCTAAGCCCATATGTTATGAACATTCAGGTGAAGAGAAAGGCACAAGTGGTCGTGGAAACAAATGCTCAAGTATTGGTGGAATTTGGAGACGCCATGAAGAAAGACAGTGGCTGTTCTCCCAAACTGTTGGATGCCTCAGGAGGGGAAGGTGTGACCTTGCACAGACTGTGTAAGCACAGATGGAGAGGTGCTGACCTCTTCTCAGGAAATTGTCGAGTGGTGGAAGGAACACTTTGAGGGACTCCTTAACCCAGCAAACATGAAATCCTACCAGGAGACAGCATTGGATATCTCCGATTTGGGTGTTACCATGGATGTTAGGCTGCTGTGGTGGATAAAATCTGACCAGGGATGTTGAAAGCACTTTACATTGTTGGGCTAGTGTGGTTAACACATCTTTTTAGTGTTGCATGGATGGCAGGTGAAGCATCCTTGGAATGGCAGACTGGTGTGATGGTCCCCATATTTAAAAAAGGTGTTCAGAGGATGTGTTCCAATTACACTTCTCAGCCTCCCATGTATGGCATATGAAAGGGTGCTGGAAGAAGGAATCTGTATTGTAGTTGAGCCAAAGATATAGAAGGAACAATGTGAATTTCATCTTGGCCATGGAACAGTAGACAAGCTCTTCTCCCTGGTACAGGTGCATAGCAGTATGATAACTCAGTCTATGTGTGTTTTGTAGATTTGGAAAAAGCAGAGTGTGTCCTTCGGCATGTGTTGAGGGAGGTGCTGCAGGAAAATGGGGTAACAGGGGCCATGTACTGAGAATTGTTTTCAAATAGTTAACGTTAAGTCGAATTTGTTCACTGTGGTGTGTTTTGGCACCACTTCCGTTTGTAGTTTTTATGAACAGGATATCAAGGTGCAGCCAAGGATGTGAGGGTGTCCTGTTGGGGAGGCTTGAGGTAGCATCGGTGCTTTATGCAGATGATGTTGTGCTTTTTTGCTTCATCTGACTGTGATCACTGGCATGCGCTCAAGTTATTCACTGCCATGTGTGAAGCAGCTGAGATTAGGATCAGCACCTCCATGTCTCAGGTCATGGTTCTCTTTTGGAAAAGAGTTGATTGCTTTCTCCGGGTTGGGGACAAATGCCCTTAGTGAAGGAGTTTGACTATCACAGGATCTTGCTCATGAGTGATGAAAAAAGCGAGTGTCAGATGGACAAGCAGATCAGAGTGGCAGTTGCTGTTTTACGGCTGCACTAATGACCGAAAAAATGACATTGAGGCTACAAGCGGCAGAAATGAGATTTGTTTTTCAGGGTGGCTGAGCTGACACTTTGCAGTAGGGTGAGAAGTTAGAGCACAGTTGTTGCTCCCCTGGAGTGACAGGAGCCAGCTGAGGTGGTTTGGGCAGGTCAAAAGGATGCCCACCCTGGGAGGCTCCCTCTAGAGCTGCTCCAGGCATGTCCCACTGGACAGAGACCCTGCAGCAGACTTAGGACATGCTAGAGGGATGAAATCTCTCAGCTGGCTTTGAAACGCCTGGGAATCGGTAGCTGGTGACAAGGAAGTCTCGACTGACCTGTTTGACTTGTAGCCTCTACAACCCTCAGCAGTAAAAGTGGTTTAGAAAGATAAGATGAAATGAAATTCCTACTCTGCAGATGTGTTTTACAATTGTTTCCATATTTCCACAAACAGAACAGTGGCAGGTAATGCAACTGACTCAGTGTCAGGCAAGGCCTTTTTCCATTACTGCATTGAGTCGACTGTACACTGTTGGCTCTTTTGCACAGCTTTGTTAGAACTTCTCCAACAGAAAAAAAAAATCTGTCAGCAGGGTAGATTTTTATATATCTCGGTTCAAAAGCTGACTAAGGGATGACATATGTTTTTTTAGGCATTGCCTGTGAGATACAAAGAATCTTTCACTTTGACAATTAGTGATCTTCAGCATTTGGAATTTGTCCAGAAAAATGATCATTTTGAATATTCTTATACTCCATTCCAGCTGCACAGCAACTTCACCATTTCTCTTGAATATAAATGTACTTATGATCATCTTGTGTTACAGAGAGGGTCTTCTCTCATCAGTGCTTTCATCACATTGGGAATTATGTGGGAGACTGGACAGTATAAGCTCACCTTGCCATCTAGTTTCACATTATGCAGGCTGAACTTCTTGTTTCATGCTTTAAGGGTCCTTGAGAACTATATGAACTGTAAGAATAATAAATGTGGAGACAGTCAAGGAGCAGTGGAAGAGGTAAGATGTTTTACATTGTGGAGCTCAGCCCGGACACAGACAGGCAGACATCGTTATAAGTCACCACACATGCTTTATTTACAAATACTATTTACAGTGAAGGACACAACCCCAAAACTCCCCCAAAGTCCAGGCCTCTATCACAATGATGCCTCTCTTCAGGCTGCCTCCTTTCCTCTCCTCCCGAGCTCTGTCTTTCTCTGCTCCTGACTCAAGCCATCAAATGGAGGTAGGCGGCCCTTTTTATAATCACCCAGACATGCTCCAGGTGCCTCCCGATAATCTTCTGTCGCCGCTCCCCAGTGTGGCAGAAGTACCGGCTGCACACCCGGAAGCACTCCGGGTGTCCCTGGTCATCTTCCCCCCAGCACTTCCGGGTGTGGCAGAAGTGCTGAGGACCAGGGCTCTCCAGGCATCGGGGTGCCCCCTGGTGGTGACCACGGGCCCCTATAGGGTTGAGCTTCCAAGCTCAGTTCCCGTGGTCCCCAAAGCCACCAGGGCGGTTGCCCCCTCATGGTCTGGAGGCGGTGTAAGCCCTCCTCCAGTCCTCCTGGGCGTCCCGGCTGGGTACCACCCCCAGCCACACGCCACAGCATGTAATACAGGACAGGTACATATCTAAATTTGGAATTAGAAGAAAATTTTTAAAAACTCTGCAGTGGGTTAATAAAGAGTTAAAAAGAAGATGAAAAGGAAAAAAAACAGCTGTGTAAGGCATATATGACTAATAACTCCAAAGTGAATCGTAGAACGTATGAGAACAAGAGGGCAACCATTAAGAAGGATATTAGGGAGGCTAAAGGACAGTTGGGAGAGGAATATAGTAAATAAGGCAAAAGATGACCCTAATAGATTCTTTCAGTATTTTAGTAGTAAAAGAACAGTCAAGGAGGAGGTGACGTGCATCAGGAATAGTAAAGGGGATTTAAAAATACAGACTGTGAAATAGCTGATGCTCTAAACTTGCATTTTTCTGAGGTCTTCACAAGTGAGGAAGTGGATAACTTCCCAGCAGTAAACTGGACTACTAAGGAGGTTCTGAGTGATTAAATAAGCTGAAATCAAATAAATCACCAGGACCAGGTAATATTTACCCTCGAGTTCTTAAGGAGGCTAGTGAGTACATATATAAACCCTTGACACATATTTTTAGGTAATCATTGCACACTGGAGAGATTGCTGAAGGACTGGAAAATTGCAAATATTATCCTGTTATATAAAAAGGGTGACCGGGCAGATCCAAGCAACTATAGGCTGCGTCAAAGGAAACTTAATGCAATGAATTATTAAGGATAACATTGAGCAGCACATGGCAAGTGCAGGAGTTTTTCTGAACAGTCAGCATGGGTTCGGAAGAGGGAGGTTGTGTTTGACTAACATGCTGGAATTCTATGAGGAAGCAAATAAAGGATACGATCAAAGTGGAGCATATGATATTATTTATCTTGACTTTCAGAAAGTACCAAACTAAAAGATCTGGGTGCATGATGATGTTTGTAGGTGAGTGCAGAATTTGTTCAGTCACATGAAGCAGAGGATGATGGTGCGAGGCACTTTATTAGAATTGGCCGATGTTATAAGTGGTGTTCCACAGGGGTCAGTTGCCAGGAGGCCGCTGCTATTTTTAATGGAAGGTCTGCAAATCGAGAGTACACCTTATCAACTTCCAGATAGTGTTCAGAATTCATTATTTTACATCTTGCCTAAAGAAGGGGCCTGAGTTGCCTTGAAAGCTTGCATATTGTAATGTTTTTAGTTAGCCAATAAAGGGTGTCATTTTGCTTGGCTTTTCTCTACATTCATAATGGCTAACACGGTACAACACCCTAGTACTACAGAATTCATTAAGAAGGCAAACAGAATGTTCGTTTATGTAGTGTGCAGTACACATCCAAGGAGGTTATGCTCAAGCTTTATAACGCACTGGTGAGGCCTCATCTGGAGTACTGTGTGCAGTTTTGATCTCCAGGCTACAAAAAGTACATAGCAGTGCTAGAAAAGCTCAAGAGAAGAGCGATTCGGCTGATTCCAGGGCGATGGGTTGAATTATGAGAAAAGGTTAAAAGAGCTTAGCATATACAGTTTAGGCAGAAGAAGATTAACAGCTGACATGACTGAAGTGTTGAAAATTATGAAAGGAATTAGTACAGTGGATGGAGACTGTTATTTTAAAATGAGTTCATCAAGAGCATGGGGACACAGTTGGACACTTGTTAAGGATAAATTTCGCACAAACATTACGAAATTTTTCTTTACACAGAGAACGTAGAGAAAAGCCAAGCAAAATGACAACTTTTATTGGCTAACTAAAAAGATTAGAATATGCAAGCTTTCGAGGCAACTCAGGCCCCTTCTTCAGGCAAGATGTACAGAGAACGATAGATACTTGGAATAAGCTACCAAGTAGTGTGGTAGACAGTAAGAATTTAGGGACTTTCAAAACTCAACTTGATGTTTTTTAAAAGAATTAAGTGGATAGGACTGGTGAGTTTTGATGGGCTGAATGGCCTGTTCTCATCTAGATTGTTTTAATGTTCTAATGTTCTAATAATAATAATACATTTTATTTATTTAGCATCTTTTCCATGCTCAAGCCCAAGGGTCAGATTAAAAAGTTAAAATCTGGCATCTCTAAATCCGAAGTTTTTAAGAGAACAAAAACCGCTGCTTGAGCAACAGAAGAGCATACTTGCAAAGTTACTTACGATATATACTGTATGCATCATTTCATAAATAAAAGTTTCATGCTCTAGCAATATACACAGTATATAGGCATCAGGAGATAGTTTAAGACAATAGTACGTTCAGTACTGTTGCACTTCACAGCTTTAGAATTCTGGGTTTAAATTTCATCGCAGACATTGTCAATATGAAGTTTTAATGTATTTTTGTAGCTTTTTTCGGGGTGTTCCAGTTTCCTTCCATATCCCAAAGACTCCAGACTGACTCATATGTGAGAGGTGTAAGTGTGTGACTGTGTCCTGTGCTGGTCAGGTTGGTTGATGCTGAGACAGACTGTGGATGTCAGCAACACTATTTTGGAATAAGACACAGAATAATGATTAATCAGTTTGACGGCCGTGAAGTGCTTAGGAGGACTGAAGAAAACACACAAAGACACACAGAGACCCACACACAGGGAGAACCTGTAAACTCCACACAGATAATGACAAGGCATGGAAATGGAACTCACTATGCTTGATCTATAAGGCAGCAATTCCATTGTGCAACCATGTCTCCTTCTTTTGCAACTTAAGTTGCAACAATACTTCAACCATCAATAGAGATATTTAAGAAAGACATTTAAGCACAAAGGTCATGTTTCCAAGTTAACTGATGTAGAATGAAGAAATGCAGCCCTTAGAGACTCCACACTGACAGTTTGTAAGTTTAACAAACGTTTCAGAAACTGTGTAATGCATTAACTAGTGACTACTTCAGCATTCTGTTTTGACTAAATGGATTTGATCTTTTTTTCTGCATTGGTTTAATGAATAAACAATGCCTTTGGTACTAAGAGGTAACAGGAAATACAGCTCTCACCCACAGCTTTAACAAATCTCGTAGCACAGAGGTAATGACAAACCTCCGGCTGCAGCAGGTGCTCAAAGGCCTGTGCATTGGAGCTGGGGAGTCCTCTACAGCGCATCTTCAACCTGAGCCTGGAACAGGGGAGAGTCCCGAGGCTTTGGAAAACATCTTGCATCACCCCCGTCCCAAAGATATCACGTCCTAGTGAGCTGAACGACTTCCGGCCTGTCGCTCTGACAACACATGTGATGAAGTCCAAGGAGCGGCTGCTGCTTCACCACCTAAGGCCACAGGTCCGCCACGCCCTCGACCCTCTGCAATTCACATACCAGGAGAAGGTGGGAGCGGAGGATGCCATCATCTACATGCTACACCGATCCCTCTCCCACTTGGACAGAGGCAGTGGTGCTGTAAGAATTATGTTTCTGGACTTCTCTAGCGCCTTCAACACCATCCAAACTCTGCTCCTTAGGGACAAGCTGACAGAGATGGAAGTAGATTCATATCTGGTGGCATGGATCGTGGACTATCTTACAAACAGACCTCAGTATGTGCGTCTCGGGAACTGCAGGTCTGACATTGTGGTCAGCAAAACAGGAGTGCCGCAGGGGACTGTACTTTCTCCGATCCTGTTCAGCCCATATACATCGGACTTCCAATACAACTCGGAGTCCTGCCACGTGCAAAAGTTCACTGATGACACTGATATCGTGGGCTGCATCAGGAATGGGCAGGAAGAGGAGTATAGGAACTTAATCAAGGACTTTGTTAAATGGTGCGACTCAAACCACCTACAACTGAACACCAGCAAAACCAAAGAGCTGGTGGTGGATTTTAGGAGGACCAGGCCCCTCATGGACCCCGTGATCATCAGAGGTGACTGTGTGCAGATGGTGCAAACCTATAAATACCTGGGAGTACAGCTGGATGATAAATTGGACTGGATTGCCAATACTGATGCTCTGTGTAAGAAAGGACAGAGCAGAAGGCTGGTGTCCTTCAACATCTGCAATAAGATGCTGGAGATGTTCTATCAGACGGTTGGGGCGAGCGCCCTCTTCTACGCAGTGGTGTGCTGGGGAAGCAGCATAAAGAAGAGGGACTCCTCATGCCTGGACAAACTGGTGAGGAAGGCAGGCTCTATTGTAGGCATGGAGCTGGACAGTTTGACATCCGTGGCAGAACGACGGGCACTGAGCAGGCTCCTGTCAATAATGGAGAATCCACTGCATCCACTAAACAGTATCATCTCAAGACAGAGGAGCAGCTTCAGCGACAGACTGCTGTCACTGTCCTGCTCCACTGACAGACTGAGGAGATCGTTCCTCCCCCACACTATATGACTGTTCAATTCCACCCGGGGAGGTAAATGTTAAAATTATACAAAGTTATTGTCTGTCTGTATACCTGCATTGTTATCGGCATTGTTATCACTCTTTAATTTAATATTGTTCTTTATCAGTATGCTGCTGCTGGAGTATGTGAATTTCCCCTTGGGATTAATAAAGTATCTATCTATCTATCTATCTATCTATCTATCTATCTATCTATCTATCTATCTATCTATCTATCTATCTATCTATCTATCTATCTATCTATCTATCTATCTATCTATCTATCTATCTATCTATCTATCTATCTATCTATCTATCTATCTATCTATCTATCTATCTATCAGAGAAATCTACCTTATTACTACAATCATTCTATAGACATTAAGACAAAGCATAGAAAGTTAACAACAGCATGGTATTTATTACAAGAATAATAATAATACCACTGGAACAAAGAATAATAGAAAATAGGACTGATAGTAAAGTCTGGATATATATAGTCTTTAAAAAAGGCTTACGGAAAGTTACAGATGACAAGGATGAATATCGCAGGTGGTTTGTGATCTAGCACTCGTAGTTATTCATTAGATGTTTTTCTGACGATCAGATGGAAATGGCTTCACGTTGACGTTGCTCTGTTCTCTTCTGATGTCTTCGTCCCTTCTTCTTCCTCCCTCCTTCCTTACTATATCGCTCCTCAGACAAGGCATATTTATTCTAAAATTCTACCGGGGGTTTTGCAAGATGTGATTGTTAGATATTCTGATTGGCTGGCTCTCAATATGATGAATGAATTCACTGTCTGTTTTCCCAAACAATAAAACTTTTTTTGATGTTCTCTGAGGTGTCGCTATGTCTTCCTTTCCCAGGTTCTAAAATAATTAGATGTCCATCCTTTCTCAGGTTATAAAGTAATTGATAGCCTGAGCCACCAGAATGTCTTCCTTTCTTTGTTGTAACAGCTGTTTTAAAAGTGAGATATAACTGGGAAGAAGACTTGCTTTGATTTGTCCTGAATGTAGTTCATCTGTTGTCTTGTCTTGAACAAAATATAATGGAAATATAAACTAACATTGTACAGATTTTGTTCCCCACAACAATACCCTTTTAGTAACCTGTAAAATATTGAGATGCAATATGTGTACAGTCGTCCCTCGCCATATCGCAGTTCACCTACTGCGGCTTCACTGTATCGCGGGTTTTTTAAATACAAGTGATCGCCCGCCTATCGCGGAAGTTACGTTCCAGACCCATCAGTGGTAGGTGAAAATCCGCGATATAGAAAGACCATATAAATAAACATTTTTATAGTTTAAGCCTTAAAATACCCATCCCACACACTTTAAACACATGTAAACTTATAAAACACACTTTGTTAACACATATGATATGTGGATGTCGGGCTAAGGATATGAGTAACATCTCTCTATTATAAAACATTTTAACTTCACGCAAGACAAGGCAGTGAGACTGGAAAACAGCTGCTGTACAGGCTTTTAAATTATTGACACGCAGAGCGACAAGCAGCACAAAGCCAGCACAAAGTCCACTTCTCCTTAGCGTGCATTCAGCTCTCCCCCGCCTCCCCTTTATAACGTGAAGTGGGAGGAGTGTACTGCACCTCCGGGGAGGGGGAGGGGGGTTTGAGCGAACATGCGTTCAGCCCTCACACCCCCCCACTCCTTCTCCTCCTTCAGAACGCAGGCATTTTGGCAGAAGCAGCACAAAGTCCACTTCTGCTTAGTGTGCGTTCAGCTTCCCCCCTTCACAAAGCGAGTGGCAGATACATCGACTTCTGATCACTGTGCGTAGTGTTGCTCTGCGGTGTTTAAGAGTGTAGAAAGTGTTTAAGAGCATAGGAAGTGTTTATAAGAGTGTGGGAAAGGTTAATAAGAGAGTGAGAAAGGTTTATAAGAGTATGGGAAGGGTTTATAAAGCCTTAAAATATATATAAATAATAAAATAAATATAGGTCGCTTCTTCGCGGATTTTCACCTATTGCGTGGGAGCTCTGGAACGTAACCCCCGCGATAGGTGAGGGATGACTGTACATCGAACTGCTAAGGCATCTATGGCAAAGCATTAGCAAAAACACAACACAGGATTTTGCACAATCCACACCGTGTGGTCAGTCAAAGAGTATTGGACCAAAAACATTGTTGTTGTTGCTTCATAACCTCTGTGTTTGATAGCTCTCACTCCCCGTAATTTCTTTTTATTCCTCAAATTAAAATTGAGGCTGAAGGGATGAAGATTTGGTACTGGGTTGGAAATCCAGGAAAAATGTAGGAAGCTCTAGACATGGTGACAAAAATAAGTACAAGAAACATTCCCAGGAATGGAGGATGTGCTGGGAGAAGAGCATTGCATCCCAAGGATGGCATTTTGAAGGTGACTAAAAAGAAATTGCTGAATGTTTTATAATAAAGGTCTTTTTTAATTTTGAGTCTTTTCTCGTATACTCATGGGTGTACAAAGAGTGAAATCATACGATGAGCTATAGCTGCAATAAATTAAATGTGGAATAACTGCATACATACGGTGCATCCAGAAAGTGTTCACAGCGCATCACTTTTTCCACATTTTGTTATGTTACAGCCTTATTCCAAAATGGATTAAATTCATTTTTTTCCTCAAAATTCTACACACAACACCCCATAAGGACAACGTGAAAAAAGTTTACTTGAGGTTTTTGCAAATTTATTAAAAATAAAAAAACTGAGAAATCCCATGTACATAAGTATTCACAGCCTTTGCTCAATACTTTGTTGATGCACCTTTGGCAGCAATTACAGCCTCAAGTCTTTTTGAATATGATGCCACAAGCTTGGCACACCTACCCTTGGCCAGTTTCACCCATTCCTCTTTGCAGCACCTCTCAAGCTCCATCAGGTTGGATGGGAAGCGTCGGTGCACAGCCATTTTAAAATCTCTCCAGAGATGTTCAATCGGATTCAAGTCTGGGCTGTGGCTGGGCAACTCAAGGACATTCACAGAGTTGTCCTGAAACCACTCCTTTGATATCTTGGCTGTGTGCTTAGGGTCATTGTCCTGCTGAAAGATGAACTGTCGCCCCAGTCTGAGGTCAAGAGCGCTCTGGAGCAGGTTTTCATCCAGGATGTCTCTGTACATTGCTGCATTTCCCTTTATCCTGACTAGTCTCCCAGTCCCTGCCGCTGAAAAACATCCCCACAGCATGATGCTGCCACCACCATGTTTCACTGTAGGGATGGTATTGGCCTGGTGATGAGCGGTGCCTGGTTTCCTCCAAACGTGATGTCTGGCATTCACACCAAAGAGTTCAATCTTTGTCTCATCAGACCGGAGAATTTTCTTTCTCATGGTCTGAGAGTCCTTCAGGTGCCTTTTGGCAAACTCCAGGCGGGCTGCCATGTGCCTTTTACTAAGGAGTGGCTTCCGTCTGGCCACTCTACCATACAGGCCTGATTGGTGGATTACTGCAGAGATGGTTGTCCTTCTGGAAGGTTCTCCTCTTTCCACAGAGGTCCTCTGGAGCTCTGACAGAGTGACCATCGGGTTCTTGGTCACCTCCCTGACTAAGGCCCTTCTCCCCCGATCGCTCAGTTTAGATGTCCAGCCAGCTCTAGGAAGAGTCCTGGTGGTTTCAAACTTCTTGCACTTATGGATGATGGAGGCCACTGTGCTCATTGGGACCTTCAAAGCAGCAAAAATTTTTCTGTAACCTTCCCCAGATTTGTGCCTCGAGACAATCCTGTCTTGGAGGTCTACAGACAATTCCTTTGACTTCATGCTTTGTTTGTGCTCTGACATGAACTGTCAACTGTGGGACCTTATATAGACAGGTGTGTGCCTTTCCAAATCATGTCCAATCAACTGAATTTACCACAGGTGGACTCCAATTAAGCTGCAGAAACATCTCAAGGATGATCAGGGGAAACAGGATGCACCTGAGCTCAATTTTGAGCTTCATGGCAAAGGCTGTGAATACTTATGTACATGTGCTTTCTCAATTTTTTTATTTTTAATAAATTTGCAAAAATCTCAAGTAAACTTTTTTCACGTTGCCATTATGGGGTGTTGTGTGTAGAATTCTGAGGAAAAAAATGAATTTAATCCATTTTGGAATAAGGCTGTAACATAACAAAATGTGGAAAAAGTAATGTGCTGTGAAAACTTTAAATTATGTCATTGAAGGTCGCGCATGGTGCAGCAAGCCTCTTGCGTGAGATATGAGCAAGCACTGCGCCACCGTGTTCCCATGTTTAATAACATGCTTTCATTCCTATCATCATGAAAAAGATATCACCTATACATCTCAGTATTTTAATTATTCAGAGAGCTGTAATATCTCGAATGTAATGCATTCTGTGTCCTGTCGGAGAAAGAGAAAGCATGTTTAAGAAGCAGGTAGTGATTCACACACAGAGCACAAAGAAGATCAAATACAGAACAAAGCATTTAACGTCCTACTTTAGTTACAATGGGATTTGAGAAACTAGTAAATTAAACGATTTTAAGATGAAGTTTATGATGTTCTACTTTAATGGCAAAATAAACTACGTGATTAAAGTGGAAATTTTAAGATTAAAGTTGACATTTCGTGCTTTTTTCCCCACTGTGTGCCTATTTTTTTGTCTGTACCCTAATAAGCTTTCATATGACACTCAGACGGTGGGCTACGACTCGCCTTTTCACGGCGACTTTGATATGTGATTTCTTTTTTATTTCGGGCACTGTGCGACTTTGTGAACTTGAGCTTTCGAGTTTCTCCGACACTCTGTCACTTGATCAACTTCCTTTTGTTTATTATACCACTGTTTAAACCAACAAATAGTACGTTTTTCCTTTGCCTCCACTTGGTATTCGCTGAAATTCTTATATTTTCCCATTGTCTTTTCTCAGAAGGCTATTTATATCGATTTGCATATTCAAAGAGGCATAATTCTGGGAGGAGTTGGGACAGGACAGAAGGCGCATGCACGTGCGTTACTTTTCATGCTGATTGGGATTTATGTAGTGGAAGAACGTGAAAGTTTGCGTACGTGCAGATTCCTGCATCTGGATTTTTCTGTGCATACGCACATTCCCGCCTTTGTGCTTACGCCATGTTATAGTGTGAGTTCTACGCACAGCGTTATACATGAGGCCCCAGGTGAGGACAATTGACCCTGTCCCTTCCATTCTTGGGGCTTTAAAAGTGATGGCAGCCCGAATGGAGGCGTCTTTTGACCAGGGAGACAATCTGAAGAGAGTGAAAACATCTTTATTGTGGTTTATTGTAGAGGAAGAATTAGGTCACAAAGAAACTAAAAAAAGAGATGGAAGATCCCCTGATGACACAGGTCTTAATTTAATGAGCAGGGACCTCATTGCCCCTTTAACCTCACTAGTGTTATGTTAACCTTGGAAAACATAATTCCCAAATAAAGACCCAAAAATGTTCTTTTCTTTTTTAACAAGAAAAAATGTTATTATATGTGACAAAAACATATAATGCCCACTCCTGTACTGCTGCAGATTAGTATATGTCCTTCGTGTGATACATTTTGAAACAGTCACCAATTCATAGCCTAACGTCACAATCGGGACAGCAGAAGCGTGTTTCTTTGCACACTTTTATTACAATACTTTTTTTGTTGCTTGTGTGAAAGAAAGAAGAAGGTCAATGCCTGGTCTGCATGATCAACACAACCCTTGTTTTATTGTAGGCTACCACAGCACAAGTCTTTGAGACTTCTACATTTCCCCACAAATGAAAATTAACAGTTGCTGCATTGTGAACAGTGTCTTGGGTCCTAATGTCTTTTTGTCGTTCTAGATGATCACAATCATTTTGTGTTTTTTGCCTTGAAAGTACTTGCACCATGGTGAAGCTTCATGGAACTGATGTCACCAGACATATCACGGTGTTTTGCTTGTACAGTGCTGTATGCATCAGTTTCGCTATCTGTGTCAACATCTGATGACCAATTCACATTGTCATCACTATCGTGTAATTCAACTCATAGTTTAGTTCCAGTTTGTTCTAAAACTTGTTTTACAACTTCTTGTGTACACACCATTGTGTTTTGGTTGAAGGCTCCAACCCACTCATGAATACAAACATATATTTATAACTTTTTGCAGTATAAAGTTATTTTATTTACTATATGGCAGCAGAATACTGTCCCAAGAGTTATTCACGCTTTACACGGTAAACGGATCATTAAACGTCTGACTCAGGCTTAACCGTAATGACACAGAATTCTAACCCCCAAGTCATGCTATGGATTATTAAAGATTAAGAGGTCTGACAACAGGACGGCTGTCCATGAGACATGGCCTCTTAAGGTAATGGAAGGCTCAAGAGTGCGGGGCCTATTAGAGGAAGCCATTACTGGGTATGCCTGTTGAAAAAGTATGATTACTGCTAAAAAAAGAAATTATTCCAGGTCTTGGGTGACATTAAAGTCCCCTCATAGTCCAAAGGCTAATTCAGTCTTATGTTGGTAGGCAACCTGAAGCAAGAGCTCAATTAAAAGTTGATACAGTGCCCAGAGTACTAAGAGAGATGGGAAGGGATGAAATGATTACTGTTAGGTGGATCCATATAAACGGCTTAACAGGGAGGAAAACCAGCGTAGTCACGCTCAGAGGGGAAGCAGGTTTTATTAGTTTGTCTTTATTTTATTGCAGTACTGCACAAGCTTATTTCCATTTCCCACCAATCCAAAAAAATTAGGTTGCAATATTTCACAGAAGTATTGCCTTTTTACTTTCTCGTATATGAAGTACTGTACAGGGTATATGGAAATTATTGTAATCGTCCAAAGATTCGATGTTGAGATTTTGATGAATCTTGACGTTTTACACATCCCTGACTTTCTCGTATACGAAGTATTGGGAAAGTACTGAAATCCTCCAAAAATTCCATTTTGAGATTTTGATGAATCTTGACGTTTTAGACCTCCCTGAGTCTGAAAATACCATTTTTGGAATTTTGTCTGTGTGTATGTTGTGGTAGAGGGGCTGGGACTCCTGCCTAGCTGGAACGCCTGGAGGATAGAAGGTCCAGGTGAGAGACAGTATCTCCCCTGGGACACGAGAGGACAGCCCCCCTGGTGTGCGGCAGAAGCGAAGAGAAGAGAAGAAAAGAGAAGGGAAAGAGAACAGAAGAAAAGAAAGGACTGAGTAATTGTGACTGTTTGGGGGCCCTATGCTATGTGCTAAGAGGGCGTGTGTTTTGGACTTCTATGTGCCCTGGTGTCTGTCTGTGGTCCAGGCCGATCTTCACAATATAAACATGATAAGTTGAGTACGCTTTCACTTAGGTCAACCAAATTTTGCTTACTAGTATTAGGTACAAAATGTAGATTTCTATCAACTTTTGAGCTATTTATGCCAACCGGAAGCGGTACATTACTTTTTATAAATGCAGCTGCAGAGTCCAATTTATGCAACTTTACTTTTATAATAATTATTTGATATATTTGATTTGTTATTGATGGTTCTTTAATATATGTAATAGAAAAATAATCATTGTCTTATGGTTTACTCCTCAGACATCCATCCCCATATCTGAATATATGAGAAAGTCTAGGGGAGACCTCTCCCGATTTTTTATTTTGTAATAATGTCGTTCATTGCCTGCTGCTGCCACTGTAACATCGTACACAAGCACGCTCTGGCCTTCTGGTGGACCTAGTGAGGGAGATATATCGTGCAATCGAGCCAAAAGAACTGATCAAACATTTTGGGTATACATTTAGTCCCTCATGTGCTGAGGGGTAAATTTAATCCGCCCAGTTTAGGGTCACAGTAAGCCAGTCATTGGTCCCACCAGTGTAAGGCAAGAAGCAAACATGGTAAATGCTATACTAAGTCCTTTCTAGTACTCAATCGCACATCCAAGCAGAAAAGAATATGCTGCATGTAATCCAGCAGCAGAAACCTAAAAATAAATTGTCAGTCCAGTTTTCAATCGGCTATTTGCTAGAATTATGTTGAAATAGTGTGATCAGGTGGTGTAGCAGTCAGTGTCCATACCAAGAATGTTTTGGTGCTAGCATTAGGAATGGAAAAAGGGGGTGGATGTTATTTACTTCACGGCACATAAAGGTCTAAGCGTATTTATAAATTACAAAAAAATGATCAACTTTTGTCAGTGTTTCTGGTCATTTTCATGAAGGTTCATATACGGGTGTAGGATTTAATAAGAAATTGAAGAATTGTGCAGTTTGTCATACAAAAGAAGAAATAGTAATGGAATAGTAACACACTGTTTGTAATGCATTACATTTTATAATAAGCAACTCTATAACATATATTTTTTGTATAGTAATGAGTAATGTAACTAAGTTACTTTTAAGAATAATGCTCCTCAACACTGGTGGCCAGTACTGATGCCTTCTTTGACCCAAGGTCTGCACTCAGTAGTCTGTGAGGCTCACCCAGAAGAAGTAAAAATACAACATGGTGACATACAAGGCCAGAGGGCAGAGCCTGCAGACACCTGACTGCAAGCTGTTTCAGGAATGAAACTCCTTTATCATTCTTGGAACATTTTAGGGATACTGTGTCCATACTCGGGGACAAAGAGCATATGTCACCTTAATAAAAACATTTCAAAGATGACAGTAAACTGCTACAATGTTCCTCAAAGATGTTTATATAATTAATAAATCTGAAAGAAAAAAAAATCTTTAATAGGCTTCAGATTCATCCATCAGTCTACTCTAGTCCGTCCTGCTGGCACCTGGAGCAAGGCATGAGTAGTGTTGAATGGGATAGTTGTCCAAACCAGGTCATACTCATTTATATCTGTTGCAGTCACCAGTGACCATGACATCCACATGTTTGGCACATAATACGAAATCGGAGTCTCCAGACAAACGACAAAGGAAGGTGCAAGCTCCACTTAGGTCAGTTACAAACACCATACAACTCTGATCTCATTTCAGCCCTAATTGCACACCATTCACTTTGAGAGAGAATGAAGCTCTACTTGAATTGGTTCAAGAGAAGTGAATGCCTGCTATGGCATCTATTTGAAGAGCAGAGCATTAACAGACATTTTGTTAGATAAGAGACATGCCTCTGTACAGAAATAAATCACTAGTACATTTGTTATTTGATAAGAACAAATACGATACAGTCTGAAAAGTACATACACATACATTATACCAAAACCTTCAGAAGTTTTAGTTACATCGTGATATGAATTTTTAGCTGCACCGACCACTTCCAGTCCTGTTGCTTGTTGCTAAGGCCTTAAGATGAATTAGGAGTGCAAATCCTTCAACCGCTTTCAGAATGGTGTCATGATTTCAGATGATTAAAATCATTTACTGGACCTTTGAAACTTATGTTAGATAGGATTTTCAGGGTTTATAAGTCAGAGTATTCAATGGGAACAATTCAATTTTGCTTTAACAAGGTTAAAAATTAAATGTGACTTCCTATTAATTTTGTTATGGGCACTGCCATTTAGTGCCGTTGTTTTTGGTTGCCTGCTATGAGGTGTACTTGGGAGTACAGAGCATGTTAAATTATCCATATGGCAGGATAAAGTTCAGCATCTCTAATAAGTGAGTTTGTTGATCCTCATTAATTTCTTGACACTCAAGAAATATTAGTCCTGATTTCCTGGTTAACCCCTTCACCGCCCTCTGCCGGATATATCCGGCACCGTTGTTTTAATGCTAACGCCATACTGCCGGAATTATCCGGCACATTTGCCTGTGGTTATATGAATGCCTGGCAAGTAGTATAACTGACGGTTTGGCGTGGGTATTATTACTACGTTGTATTTCGACAAGTCTGTGGTTGTTTTGGCCGGTCATGTGACGTGATTCGCATGTAACAGCTGTGAATATGGCGAAACGTAAACTGACTTCAAGTGAGGCTTTGCAGGCGATTTTGGACAGTTCTGATCATGATTGTAGCAGTTCTGAAGAAGATTTTAGTGACAGTGATGAGCAGCAACGTGCGCTGCATGATATTGTGAATGAAGACGCATCGGATGACGGCGCTGAGTGGGTGTATCCCCAGCATCTCAGCTGGGCTGCTGCCCGTGGTGAACTACCTTTTCTGCATTCGTTTGAGGGAACGTGTGGCTTTATTGTTGATGTAAACAATTACACTGCTGAGCAGTTTTATGAGCTGTTTGTGTCACCTGATTTGATTAGACATTTTGTTCATCAGACAAATCTGTATGCAGCACAGTTTATTGAGAAAAATCCCAATTTACCTCCACATTCCCGTGTTCGTGCTTGGTTTGACACTGATGAAAACGAAATGAAAAAATTCATTGGGATTTTGATGTTGATGGGAATAATCAGAAAACCAGATATTGAGATGTACTGGTCTACAGATCCTATGGTATGCAACACCTATTTTTGCAGCTGTCATGACACGTAACCGATTCTCTTTGCTGCTGAAATTCTTTCATTTGAATGACAACAGAAACGAGCCAGATAAGAAAGATCCAAACCGCGACCACTTGTTCAAGCTACGTCCTTTGATTGATCATTTATTTGAAGCATTTCAGTTTGCCCTACATGCCAGGACCGTCAGTTGCAGTTGATGAAAGTTTATTGTCGTGGAGGGGCCGCTTACAGTTTCGACAGTATCTACCATTGAAAAGGGCACGGTTTGGTATCAAGATGTTTTGCTTAGCTGAGAATTCAGGTTACATTTATAGATTTCGTGTATACACTGGCAACTTGCACAACATTTAGTGGTCAATACTGCTTGAATAAATGTAAAAAATGTAAAAAAAATGTAAAAAAGTAAAAAAACAAAAATTGTTCAGATTTCGCCTGGCGTGGGGAATATTTAGGGAGTTGGCGGTTAAAGGGTTAAGATCTTAGCTTCCTTCCGACTGCATTTTACATCTCTTTTTACAGCACTGGTTACTCGATTCTCTCTGGATTCTCTCTGGATTCAGACCTATTTCACTAGGTATATTTTGATCTCGATTGCTGTCTACCATCCTTGGTTTAATTTTGAAAGATGTTCCTTTTCCCTTCTCCTTACCTTTCTGGTAAATGTCCATGATTTCTGTAACATCGACTCGAAAATAAAAAACTTCAATATTGCTCTTTAAATCACAGTCATGATATATGGACACAGTACGTTGCCTCAGCAAAATGTTTACAAATGGAGTGGAAAGTTCAGGAATGGCCACATGAGTGTTACAGATGAAAAATGATAAGGTTGCGTGTCCACGTCCACTACTGCCGACAATTCTGAATGTGTCTGTGACATGGTCCTGGCAAACAGCCATGTAACTATTGAACTAAGTGTGTGTTAATAATCAAGGAGATTATGTTGAAGGAGGATATATTTCTATATATTGTGGACACTATTTACTTAGCTCATGTTTTCCATATAATATCTCAACTTCATAAACCAAAAAAAGCCGTCCTGTGAACTTTTATAAAGCTTTTATGGGCTGAACATTCAATGTCATCATTTTGCATGGATTGGATATTTGATTTGCAGGTTTCTAGTTTTCAGAGATTTGGTATATTTAGGGTTAATCATTCCAGTTGAAGGTGGTCTGGTGAGTCCCATGGAACATTTGATATATAAGAGTAATGTCAGAAGAAACACCAGACTTTACACACATTACTCACTTACACACATTAGCATTACTTACCTTGGGTACTTTGCCAGCTGCGTGTCACTGCAGATGCACCTTGCCACCTGGAAACAGCTGATTCATGTCCTATCTGTGTCTGCATCTGGGACAAGGATGAGAAAGAAACCTGAGGGTACAAACGATAGGAGGGATGGAGAAGACTGTGCCAGGCAGACTATACTTTAAGATCCTCAAGGTAGGCATGAGGTCAGAGTAAACTCCTAGGCTGTTTACTGTATGTTATCAGTTCCTAGGTGGTTACAGTAAGAGAAATGAGCCAGGTCCACTGACAAGAGAAAAGCTGATCCCAATTTTGCCTGTTTACAATGTACATAAGAAGGTATCCTGCTTAACAAAGGTGTGGGTCAACAAATGGACCTCCTTATGAACCCACTGTCTTCAGGCCTTGGCCAAGTGGGGGTATAAATGATCAAGTGGTCCCAAGTTACATATAAAATGAAGAAAGGCATTATTTAAAAATCACACTTTAAGCCAGGGATATAGCTGACATACTGTATACAAAGGTAAAATAGTATCCATAATTGTTATTCTATTATTGTATCCAACAGGGGCACATGCCCCCTGGGAATTTCTTCCTTTTGAATTACAGCTCATACCTAAACCCACACGTATCCTGTCCCAGTAACCATGGTGGGGGTATTAAGACAAGTGAATTATGGTACAAAAGAAATGATCAACGTGGCACGGTGGCGCAATGGTAGCGCTGCTGCCTCGCAGTAAGGAAACCTGGGTTTGATTCCTGGGTCCTCCCTGCGTGGAGTTTGCATGTTCTCCCTGTGTCTGCGTGGGTTTCCTCCTGGTGCTCCGATTTCCTCCCACAGTCCAAAGACATGCAATTTAGGTGCATTGGCAATTCTAAATTGTCCTTGGTGTGTGTGCCCTGTGGTGGGCTGGCACCCTGCCTGGGGTTTGTTCCTGCCTTTTGCCCTGTGCTGGCTGGGATTGGCTCCAGCCAATAGGCTATAGCGGGTTGGATAATGACTGACTGACTGAGAAATTATCAATTTAACTTTCTTTACAATGCAGCTTTCACACCAAATGTATGTTACAATATATAATATTAAGCCATGGGAGGACGCAGTTGTCTTACTGTAGTCCTTCAGTGGGGTATTTGCAGATTGTATCTCCATCTTTGGTGGAGTCAGGCATTTCTCTTAGACACAGAGTTCTTCCAACTGCACTACCTGGAGGCTCCTGGCTGTGATAGGCTTTATATCCACACTTTCTACTGACCATCACTATAGACCAGGGATCGGCAACCTTTCTGCGGTGTCGTGCCGAACCTATGTTACAATGTTATTCCGTGTTCCGACAAAATTCTACCAATTTTGTTATATATAGTATCAAAATTGGTCCGGTTATAATGGGCTTCCCCATTATAACCGGATCTTACATTATTGCTTATTCAATATTTTAACATACATAGGATCATATGTGAAAAGAATGTTTTGTCAATTTTTTTTTATAACTACATCCGGTGGCTTTATTTTTGGTTTCAATTTATGACTAAAATCAGTAGTTTATTTCTTAAAGCCAGGAACAGCCCTTGTTATAGCTTCACTTTTCTCATCAGAGTTTTTAAATGTGGACTGATGTTTAGTTTGATAATGTCTTTGGGCACTTGACGTACGTCACACGACACTTTCACAGCATAACGCACATCCTGCACGATCCTTTTCTTCTACAAATCCATATTCATTCGTCCAAGTGTCTCTTAAAAAGAGCGAACATCATGTTTTTGTCTTTTATGAGTCATTTTAGGGCAGCATATCACTTAATAATAACAAGGTTTGTTTTAACGTACCACGGCCAGCACTGAACACATGGTTTCCATTTGCATGTGAGCCGCATACGCAAAACGTAAGTAAGGGCGTGAATGCGTGTGCTGGAATTAAAATGTATTTTTTTAAAAATATTTCAATTCAATCAGAGTGCCACTGAAAATCGTGCCGTAGGTTGCCGACCCTTGATAGATGGATTAGGCTTTATTCTACCAATTTATCACATTCTGTGACCTCTATGCAGATTCTGCACCACAATGCTATATGCAGATTTAGAACATTTTGCTTTACCTGTATATGCTTTAACTTGTCTCATTGTAACAGTTCACCTGCTTCAATCAATAAGGTCTGTTTTGTCATGAACTAGGAGTCCCAAAGCATATAGCCCAACAAACACTTCCAAAAATGCCCACTAGAGGGGGATATCACCATCAATCCCCCTCTGGTAATATGGCAAACACAGAGTGTTTATAAATAAAAGATTCATTCTTCAAAAAACTGCTTTTAGGAGCACAGAAAGAAAAAAGGCAGTTTCCTATACACATATATATAGTCTTCTTTTGGCTGCTCCCGTTAGAGGTTGCCACAGCGGATCATCTTGTTCCATATCTTTCTGTCCTCTGCATCTTGCTCTGTTACATTCATCACCTGCATGTCCTCTCTCACCACATCCATAAACCTCCTCTTAGGCCTTCCTCTTTTCCTGTTCCCTGGCAGCTCTATCCTTAGCATCCTTCTCCCAATATACCCAGCATCTCTCCTCTGCATATGACCAAACCAACGCAATCTCGCCTCTCTGACTTTGTCTCCCAACCGTCCAACTTGAGCTGACCCTCTAATGTACTCATATCTAATCTTGTCCATCCTCATCACACCCAATGCAAATCTTAGCATCTTTAACTCTGCTCCCTCCAGCTCTGTCTCCTGCTTTCTGGTCAGGGCCACCGTCTCCAACCCATATAACATAGCTGGTCTCACTGCCGCCCTGTAGATAGTGCACTGTATATATATATATATATGTATAAAAGATCTGCATAAAGGGCAGCACAGTGGTAATGCTGCCACTTCCAATGAGGAGACCAGGGTTAATGTGCAGGGTCTTTCTTGCGTGAGTTTGCATGTTCTCCTTGTGTCTGCGTCTTTCATCCCACTGTCCAAAGACAGGCACGTTAGGTGAACTGGCAATGCTAACTTGGCACTAGTGTGTTTTTGGTGTGTGGGGGTGAATGTTTGTGTGTTCGCCCTGTGATGGATTTATGCTCTGTACTGGGTTTGTTTCTTCTTTGCACCATAGGCTCCTGCAGCCCTGGTTGGAATTAAGTAAGTTAGAAAATTATGTCACATGACATCTACATAAAGGGAAATTTTATGATTGTTGGAATGTGTTGCTGATTAATTTCTTGTATTTTCTTTTGTTTCAATTTTTATTTGCATTTTCGTGTTATTTTTCATCATTGTTACAGTGACATCAGGAGCACTTTAGTATTTGATTTTTAAAATTTCTCTTTTGCTCTGATATGTTATTAATTTTTTATTTCTTGTTATTTTTATTCTTTTATAGTGCTTTTAATTGTGTGGCTACAGATGGGGTGCATTGCCAGGCAAGTAGTGCATGCCTTCGAAGATCAGGATTTCAATGTGGTTGTACTTTAAATTTAAAAGAATGTGTCATACACAGTGAACCATCCAAATATGACTAATCAAAGGAAATAGTTAAGGAGGTCTAGTGCTTGAACATGACGTTAAACAAAAAAAACAATCAGGGAGGGAAAGGATTTCTGGTTATGACTCATGTTTCATTTTATTCATGGCTTTGATTCTTGTTTTGTTTTAGTGATGTGAAACATAATTAAAAAATGAATCCTGTGTTTCACCTCTGCTCAGCTTACCTGGGTATTATGTTGATGAAATGAAATTCCTTTTGAAATCTCAGTTGCTTAATGCAAAAAAGAACATACACAGATTAATGATTAGGGTCATAACAGGAGTGATCAAGACAGAGCTTTGATGCATAATGGTGTGAGGTTCGAATGAAATGTTAAATAAACAATAAGGGAGGCAGTGGGCAAGTGTAAATAAATTCAGACAGAGTGGTAAATATCTGAACGGGTAAAGTAAAGAATACAAAGTTTATTGGATTAAATTAGATAAACTTCATTAATCTCATGGGGAAAGTCAGATGCATACAGCAGCAGACGCATAAAAAACAAGGACACAGACTCACAGGACAGATAATACAGCTAATCAATCAATCAATCAATTGATAAATAAAGTAAATAAATAAATATTATGCAGATATTTTTTAAGCAAACTTAATGAGTACATCAGGAGTAGATCCACCATAGAAAACTCCATTTTTTTGGTGAAAAGAGTCACCAGGCAGGGTTATGAAGGTAGTAAAGTCAATAATATGTAATAAATGATGCATGTTATGTGTAACTTGGTGGACATGAATGAATGTGGTGAGAACAGGATGACCAACTGCAAACAACATACAATAGGTTTTGCCAACAGCTTGTGGCAGAATTTAGTAAGGAGACTGGCTAACAGTTAGAGCAGTCAGAGAGCTACATAGCTTGTTTCAAGAGAAGGCAGAGCATGGCCATACTAATCAAGGAACGTGTTTTGGAGGAAGAAATAGCAGCATACAGCATCTGCTAAACTGTGACTGCTAAAAGAAAAAGGTTTAGGAGGTAAGCAATGAGAACCTGGAGACTTCCTGAGAGCATGGAGACCAAAGCCTGCTTGAGTTCAACAAGAAACATTGGACTAATCCAGCAAGTAGGCATCTTCCTGAAATGAACCTCAAAATGGACACATTTTTCACTTCAGGAGATGACAGGTTGGAGATTTCAAGAAATAATTCAGAATAGAAATCAAGCGACTTTTTGTTTTCTGAAGGATTATCTATGAGGCAGCCATTTTTATCTTTTGTGGCCAATATAGAGACAAGTGCCTCACATATAAAGCTTTATCCCCAATAATTAACTGGGTTTAGCACCATAATGTGAAATGTAATATGTAATAATCTTCAAACTACTCTGTCTGCAAAATCAGAGAATTTAATTCAGATGCAAAGATGAGAGGCATTCCTCAAGTTCAAGTTGATGACAGTCATGACTGGGAGCCTTGACATCCATCTCAGTGTATGCAGGATAATCAAGAATAATGGCAATAAATTCCTCCATCTTAGCAGATAACGTTTTTTAAATAGAATTCAGAATTATCGAGAATAGAAGAGTTAACCCTCCAGAAAGCACCATGTAAAACCAATAGTATAAACAGTGAGACATTGCATTTACGCTTTGAGAGGTAATCAGTGACAATAGAAACATTCAGAACCAAAGAAACGAGTTACAGAGGAACAAAATGACAATCATATCTAGAATGGGAGTGATGTCACAAGGACTACAATGAGAATTTGTCAGTAGTGGAGTTCCACAGCTAAAGGAGTAAACTCGATTTTAATCTAACACAAAATGTATCTAAAGAACACGTAGATTGTGTAGTGGGTTTCTGAAGAGGACCATGGACGTCAATTAGTGAGGGGTTTAAATACACTATATATACACTAATATTCACTAAGAATAATACAGTATACATATATTATCCATCCATCCATTATCCAACCCGCTATATCCTAACACAGGGTCACGGGGGGTCTGCTGGAGCCAATCCAAGCCAACACATATATTATATTATATTAGAACCCGCCTCTTCCTGATGGAAGTTCACATAACTGGAAGGTTTGCCATTTTCTGGTTAGTTAGAACTAAACTCCCATCTGTAAAAACGTCTTTGCTAACACAATTAATCACATTTTGTTTTCTTTTTTGAATATCAGTTATAAAGGGTTTAACAATGGGTACCCCAACACTCTGTCTGTCTCTGCTTGTTATTACACTACCTAAATCATTTATGCCCAGGATACATATTTGATCATTAGGATTATGTCACAGAAGAAAAGCAACTCCACACCACTTTGAACCAGCTAATGATGAGGCTCCGACAAAGAAGTACTTGTCACTAAATCAAAGGACATTTTTGCATAGAAGCTTAGATTTAAGAATAATTGGTAACATCTACTCTATTATGTGATAAATAATCAAGGAGCTGCAGTCATTTAATGTTTAACCCAAATATTCCACAAGGCCAATTGATAGTTTAGCCACAAAATTGAGAGACAAAGATTGAGAAGCAATGCAAAAAAGTATAACTGAAAAGTGCCTTCCCTGCCATTCCAATAAAACTTTCCCAACCTTAGCTCCAAAGATGATAAAAACCAATGAATAACACCCTCAGTTTATCCCCACCATGTCTTTGAGAAAAAGCCCCATATATATAACAATACTGCCCTCCCCAACTAAACTGTGGTAAATGTATTTATAAACAAGCAACAAAATATTGTCCCCAAATGCCGCCTCCATCATACCCCATCAGTAAAAAAGAAACATGAAAACATCTTAATACACACACACACTCACACACGTATGTGTATATATATATATATATATATATATATATATATATATATATATATATATATATATATATATATATATATTGTGGCGGGCGGCCGGGATCCATGCCTGGCCGGGACGCCTCTTCTACATATTTTCCGGGGGAACAACCATGGGCGTCTCAGTACCTCCCCCGGGATGCTTGGTGGCAGCCTCCCTGGCTGACATTGGTGCATCAGTTTCCCGCAGGGCTCCATGGGAGATGGAGTTCTCCACAGCTCTGTTGGGATCTGGGGTGGCCTTCAGGGGCCACTGCATGGGTCCCTGAGGCGGCCCGGACAACTATACATCCCCGCCTGGAAGTGCAATTAGAAACAGGTGATCAAGCAGCACCTGGAACACTTCCGGGTGGGCTATAAAAAGGGCCAGCATCCACCATTCAGGAGCCAGAATTGGCAGCAAGAGGACGAGGTTGCCTGGGAGGAGTGGTGGTGCCAGAGGAAGAGTGTTTTTTCTGTGATTTAAGTGCTTTTGGGACTGTGTTGTGGCTGGGGGGGTTCACGGGGAAGACATGCCCTCCAGCTGAAGAAACATAAAAGTGTGCTTGGATTTTACACGTGCCTCTGTGTCAGTCTGGGCTGTCCTAACTCACAATATTATATATATATATATATATATATATATATATATATATATATATATATACACTGCCTGGCCAAAAAAAAAAGTCGCCACCAAAAAAAAAAGGTCACACACTCTAATATTTTGTTGGACCACCTTTAGCTTTGATTACGGCACGCATTCGCTGTGGCATTGTTTCAATAAGCTTCTGCAATGTCACAAGTTTTAGTTCCATCCAGTGTTGCATTATTTTTTCACCAAGATCTTGTATGATGGGTGCATCACTTCATCTGCCTCTCTTCTTACCCTGATGCGCCCATCACTCTGGAACAGGGTAAATCTGGACTCATCAGACCACATGACCTTCTTCCATTGCTCCAGAGTCCAATCTTTATGCTCCCTAGCAAATTGAAGCCTTTTTTTCCGGTTTGCCTCACTGATTAGTGGTTTTCTTACGGCTACATAACTGTTCAGTCCCAATCCCTTGAGTTCCCTTCGCATTGTGCGTGTGGAAATGCTCTTACTTTCACTATTAAACATAGACCCGAGTTCTACTGTTGTTTTTCTTTGATTTGATTTCACCAAACATTTAAGTGATCGCCGATCACGATCATTCAGGATTTTTTTCCAGCCACATTTCTTCCTCGAAGACGATGGGTCCCCACTATCCTTCCAGTTTTTTAATAATGCATTGGACAGTTCTTAACCCAATTTAGTAGTTTCTGCAATCTCCTTAGATGTTTTCTCTGCTTGATGCATGCCAATGATTTGACCCTTCTCAAACACACTAACATCTTTTCCACGACCACGACATGTGTCTTTCGACATGGTTGTTTAAGAAATAAGAAGCAACTCATTGCACCAGTTGGGGTTATATAACTTGTTGCCAGCTGAAAGATAATCACCCATGCAGTAATTATCCAATAGGAGGCTCGTACCTGTTTGCTTAGTTAAATCCAGGTGGTGACTTTTTTTTGGCCAGGCAGTGTATATATATATATATATATACTGTATAGCACTCCCACTGGTAACCTGGCTCATTACTCAGTGTGCATAGGGTAAGCTTATTTTGCACCTAAAATCTGGAATAGATTCCAGATAGAAATTTGCCGGGGTAATACAGTGGAACACTTTAAAATACTGCTAAAAACCCATTAGTTTAACATGCTTTCTCATAGTTTCATTTTAATGTAACCCTGATATTCTGTATATGCATTTAATTATCTTTTTTTTTTCATGGCTCCAAAATCCATACTAACCCCTAATTTCTCTGCTGTTCTTTTTCCAGTTTTCTGTGGTGGCGATCTGCTCCACCACCACCTAATCAAAGCACCGTGCTGTTCCTTCATTGATGGATTGAAGGCCAGAAGTCCACATAACCGTCATCGTCTAATTCTTCCACATGAAGCCTGAAAACCATGAGGACTGATTGAGATCATTGATGTTAGGTAGAATGCCCAGTGGGGGCTGGGTGGTCTTGTAGCCTTGGAACCCCTGCAGATTTAGTTTGTTTTTTTTTCTCCAGCCCCCTGGAGTTTCTTTTCGTTTTTTCTGTCCTTTGGCCATCGGACCTTATTGTATTCTTTGTTATTTAGTGTTGCCTAATTTTTATATTTTGTCTTTTTTCTTTCTTCATCCTGTAGAGCACTTTGAGCTACATCATTTGTATGAAAACGTGCTATATAATTAAATGTTGTTGTTGGTGGTGGTGGTGAGATGTACATCTAATAATTCATTTAAAGGAAGCCCACAGATTCAACAAATTGGACATTATAGTTAAAACTGCTCTTATAAAGATACAAAATAACATTATGTGAACAGTCACCCTTAAAGTTTGGTAGTACTTTAGCCCTCTTAACATATATAAACATGTACACATATTCATACTACTGTATAACTCAAAAGTTACATAAACAATTACTTTATTCTACACACCTACAGTATTTCATGTCAATTATCATCAAGAGTACCTCCACAACTAAAAAAAAACAAATTAAAAAATATATCTGGCCTGGAATGTATTTTACTCATTGTTCCCAAAAACAAAACAAACATCCATCCATTTTCCAACCCACTGAATCCGAACGCAGGGTCACGGGGCTCTGCTGGAGCCAATCCCAGCCAACACAAGGCAGAAACCAATCCTGGGCAGGGTGCCAACCCACCGCAGGACACACACAAACACACCAAGCACACACTAGGGCCAATTTAGAATTGCCAATCTACCTAACCTGCATGTCTTTGGACTGTGGGAGGAAACCCACGCAGACACAGGGAGAACATGCAAACTCCACACAGGGAGGACCCGGGAAGCGAACCCAGGTCCCCAGGTCTCCCAACTGCAAGGCAGCAGCGCTACACACTGCGCCACCGTGCCGCCCAAAACAAACATTGAAAAAAAAATTTTTTAGTGTGTTTTGTTGGAGCTGATGCAATAAACACAATGGTGTAGCCTACATACTGTGTGCAAGTAGCACCTTCAAAACGAAACCCTCAGTAACACAGGACCACCACAGTCCAGTCGTCATAACACTTCTAGTTCTGTACAATGAATTCCATGCATCACATTCTCAGCATTTTAAGCTAGCAGTTTTCAACCAGCTAGCCGTCCACCCACACTTGATGACTTGAGTGTTTCTGAATTCATGTTCAAGTTCACAAAAGTTCACAAAACCAAATGGAATGAGGTAACCTGCATGACACATTCTCAAGTTTCACTGTGACTTGAACATAAAGAAGTCTCTTGTAAGTACCCTCACTAACACAGTTGCTTTTTGCTTTGTCTTTCCCAATGTCATTTCTCTCTCTCTCTCCTCCTTTCCCATTGAACGTCAGAATATGTCATTTTGCACCTAACCATGTCGGCTCTGCAGTAATAATAACCACATTGAGCAACCAAAACAAATTTCAACATAAAAAAATATCAGCAGATTTTAAAACTTTATAATGCATTAATATTATTAATTTAGTGCAGTGCTTCCCAAACTCATTCCTGGGGACCCCCTGTGGCTGCAGGTTTTTGTTCCAGCCAGCTTCTGTTTTAAATTGGACTCCTGGGCTAATCAAGTGAACTGTTATTTCCCATGTTCTGTGTTTTGGGAACAATATAGACATCTGATAACTAAGTTTGGTAAATATATATATACATATATATACAGAGTGATATAAAGGTTTGGGGCAGCCACCCGTATAATTTGGTTTTTCAAAATAATACAGCACTGATGTGCACAAAACTGAGTCCAAACAGAACTGAGGGAAAAGGTGGAGGCTTTTAAAGGGGAAGACAGGAAGTGAAGTCCAAGGGGTCGGGCTCATGTAGGTCTTCTGCCATTGGTGCGAGCCCAGACGTGACATCACAGGGGCCAGAGCTGGCAAGGTCTCCTTCCATTGGCTCGGCCCCAGAAGTGACGTCAAGATGACCAGGTGGAATCTCCCGTGAATTTGGTCTACAGGCAAGGGAGAAAAAGAGTCAGTGCACTCTGCCACATCCCGGTATGTCTCGGAACTGCCCTTACTCAAGCCCTTTAGCTGCCTCCCATGCGCACATGTGTGAAAATATATATATCTACTCTATATATATAAAATCCTAAGCCTGAAAGTGCAACGTTGACATTTTCATGTCACGTTTTTTGTCACGCTTTAAGTTGGGCTTGCTTATTTTAAAATGTTTGGTATCATTCTTTTCAGAATTTATTGAACTCTAATGTGATGTTGTTAAATTTTCAGATTCTTATTCCATTTTTAAATTATAAACTAAAAAATATCAAGTACTCACCTCCCGTGAGACTTGAGTTTGTGCCAAGAGATTTAACTAAGCCCAGGGCTGGAAATAAAACACAAAGAGTAGGACAGCTGCTGTATATGCTTTTAAATGTTCGAAGCGCCGCGTGAGATGCAGATCATGTGGCACGCAGCAGCAGCAGCAAGCCAGCAGCTGATCAAGCAAAGAGGAGGTAAAAAAAAAACTGCTTTTGTTTCCCATTGTTTTACCGTTTAAGAGGGGGTTTCGGAGGAGCGATCGCATCTCCTTGGGGTGCATTCAGTCCCCCTCTTCACAACGTGAGCGGCAGAGATGCGAAGCACCACACCACCACATGTTTATTTACAACTATATATAAAGTATTCAGTCCCACACACAACCCAGTGCCCCTGCAACGAGTACCTTCAGTCCAGGCCTCTCAACAATCCTGTCCTTTCTTCACCACCTCCACTGCTCTCCTCCGAGCTTCGTCCTCTTCCACCCGACTCCAGCTGACGAATGGAGGGAGGTGGCCCCTTTTATGTCCACCCAGACATGCTCCAGGTGCCCCTTGATGAGCTTCACACCAGGAAGTGCCACATGAGCACCCGGAAGCATTCCGGGTGTCCCTGGTAATGCCTCCGCCAGAACCTCCGGGTGTGGCGGAAGTGCTGACGTCCAGGGCTTAAGGGTCTTCAGGGTGCCCCCTGGTGGTAGCCATGGGCCCTTATAGGGTTGAGCTTCCATACTCAGTTTCTGTGGCCCCCACACAAACCAAGGCGGCTGTATATATACAGTCAACCCTTGATATACAACCGGACTGACATGCGAACAATATATATTAAAATGTACCAAGCAGTTATATGAGAATGGTGTATTTTTTTTTTCTTTTTAACCAAATTTTCATCTTGATTTTCATTCAACTTTTCCAGGTGTTCTAATTGTTTAATTAATCCATCATTTACTGATTAGTGGGTCTGACACTAAAGTTGTTGCAGCCATTGATTATTCAGTGTTGTTTGCCTGGGTGTCTGCTCTTCTCGTTTTTAATTGTCATTAATAAAATACAACAAAGGGGGAAAACTGCACAGAGAAAGTGCAAAATATAATGAATTTATCAAAAGGGGGTTAAGCATTTAAATCTATAGCAAAAGCAGAAATATTTCTAAATGTCTTATAAATGTAAAAGTAATGCTGCTGTGCTTTTCTGAATGTAGAATAAAAAAAATAATACCAGCTAATTAAATGAGATGAATGTTATCGGGTGTTGTCACTAATAAGGAATCTGGTTGGAATAAAAACCTGCAGCCACAGGAGGACCCCAGGACCGAGTTTAGGAAACACTGCTTTAGTGTGATATTTCATTTATTAGAGATCTGTGTCTACTGTACCTATGCACACACACATATGCATACATACAGACAGACAGACAGACACATACATATTTACACACACGTTTCAACATTAGGGATGAACAAAAATCACTGACACAAGGAGCAGTGAATGGAATGGCAGGAAGAGCCATAAACAAAGAAGCACAACCATCCCACTTGCCCAACTCCATGTATCACCAGCGTCCACCGGTAACTTACAGTAAGAGAAAATACTGAATTGAGCCCCATCACATCATTAATTTCAGTCAAAATACAAGATACATAGCTAAAGTAAATGGGTACAAAATGAAACAACCTATCAGAGGAGGAAAAGAGTTCCCTCTGCACTAACAATGATCTGGAAAAACCACAGGTTTAATCTCATTAAAAATCAACTTATCAAATGAAGATGAGATTTTGCATTTAACTTAGAAGTCAAGCAAAATGACACCTGAGTTGCCACAAAAGCTTGCATATTGCAGTCTTTTTAGTTAGCCAATAAAAAGTGTCATTTTGCTTGACTTCTCACTATAGCCATAATGGCTAACACTGTACAACACCCTAGTACTACAGCATTTAACTTATAAAATCCCAATATTCTGGAAGGTTTCAAATATCTGCAGAACATCTGCTGATGAATCAAAAAGACAGTGAGAACTGCCTAAGTAAACCTATGGTACAGGCCACAGGTAGAAGCCACTTTCTTTTTGCTTTCTTAAAGACTGTGTTAATCGCCTTCCTTTGTTTGGAATGCCACTTCTCTGAAATCCTGGAAACACTTCATGAGGGCACCACTGTGAACACCACAATGTAAGTCCTCTTATAGAACCCTCATCTGTCAGCTTATCTGTCCAAGATACTGTGAGCCTGCTCAATTTTCATCCAATAGGTGAAAACCATTTTGTTAAAGCCTTGGCCAGGAAAAGAAAAACAGAAAAACAAAAACAAATCCAACCTCTAAGCCAGCCCCATAATCCTTACATTTTTAGGTGACGCTCAATTCTAAGCACTGCAATATCTGTACTTAAGTCTCCAGGTTCATCATCTGTAACTTTGACTTCTCAAATTTAATTCACACATACTGTATCTATAACAAACTATGCAGATGTTTCATTATATTATCTGTTAAAAAAAAATGCATGGATGTGGTCTGTTGCAAAGTAATAAGTATTCAAAAAGGTGAATCATTTGAATTCCCAAGCATCAGCACTATTTTTCTACTTGTATGTGGTTGCTAATATCATAATTTCCAGCACTGGTGCTCACTGCTATAACCAAAGTGGGCTGCTAATGCAGGCACATAACATAAGGAGCATTTCAAGTCGGTAACATTCTGTTCCAGAACATTCCCAATAGCAGCAAAATAATAGTCCCAAATGGAGAAGGAGCCTTTAGCAGATGTTTTTACTTCTGTATGAGTTAGACTCATTCACTAGTCACACTCTGTAACACTGAGACATTAGCGATACTCTGTGAGTATGATGAAGGACAGTGCAACAGTCTTGTATATGGAAGATTAATAGATGAAGTGCTGTCTAGACAGTCTTTATTTATCACTAGTCATGAAGTAGTAGCACTGATTATAGAGACTCAAACATTTTCCTCAACACAGCACCTGACAGAGTATGGTAATCTGTTCTACACAGCTAATACGTGTCAAACCACAACAACGGTGTGAAAGGGATGGATGTCTGTTGCTTAAATGGCCAGGCCTGAGGAAGAACACCATGCTTACCTGTAAAGCTGAGACGTTTTACAATTAATACGTAGCTTGCTTTATGGATGTCAACAGCTTTGTAACACTTTGAGCAGGAAAATATTACACATCTGCTGAAAACTATTAAAAGAAGTACAATTAAAGGAAGTGGCCATTTGAATAACTGCCATTAGCTGTTTTCTTTATCAAGGCTGAGGTGGGCACGAGTACTTTTAGTTGTACTGTGTCTGTTTTCAGAGGAATCTGGAAAGCCAAGTTCATGCATCAGTGACCCTCAGCTGTAGTTGTTTGTATAAACTTCATGTTCAGTACAATACATGCCAGCTGAAATGAAACAACTCGTCTTTCCTACAAGAACAATTATCCGATAATTACTGGAAAGGCTCCAGAGAGGCCTAGAGTTTGTGAAATGATGTAATGTCTTTGCTTTCAAGGCTGACTTCTGCTATCTTGTATGAGCACAATTCTAGGACAAAACACATTTTATTTAACTGAGCCCCTCACTTCAAGGTTTCTTTGTCAGTAATGTTGTGTGCCCAGCGTTAGTTGCATCCACCGGAATTAAATGGAAACACTCATTTCTTTTTCAGAGAGGCTTTGGCTCACTCAGAATTAGAATTGTGCCACCATAAGAGGCTTTCTGTATTCAGATCTTTATTCATTTCATTTTGCTCTAATGGGTTTCTGGATAGTAGGAAGAATTTTAAGCATTCCACCTAGTTTATTATGCTGTAAACTACAATGGTGTTTTACTTTGTCTGTGTTACTGATCATCCTCATCCAGTTTGTTAAGTGAAATCTCACACAGCACACTTGGTTAATATGAAGTGTGCTGAATGTATCAGAAGTCTACATCAGTGTAAGCTGCCCTGATTCGGGTTGTTCTTAAGAAATGTAAAGATTTACTGAAGTAAATAGGTCTCCATTTTCCACATCTGTAACTTTGACCTCTCAAATCTAATTTGGTTATTTCATACCTCAATTCAGAGAAATGTACATACATTCACCAATGATCTACAACAAACTATGCAGATGTTTCATTATATTGCTCTATTATAAAAGAAAATCTTGAGACAAGACTATTGCCAAGAGATTTTTTCAAGTCCTGCCCTCCTCTCAACCATTTCCGGTTCACGGCCCACGGCCACGGTCCTCTCCCCTCTCATTCGTGTGAATGCTTTTGTCAGACACAGTTCCTGCATTGTCAAATGAATTAGCATGAAAATTGTCGATTGGTTACAGGGCAAATTGGTTAAATACGTATCAATAGACTATGCTGAAACAGTTGGTGGTGATGATGCGGAAGATGAAAACACCAACTTACAATATCCCGTAGAATATCTACAACCGTTAACACTGCCCAGTCTTCCACCGGCCAAATTACTGTTGAAAGAAGGATGTATCGTAATGTTATTGCGTAATTTATGTATGAGCCATGGGTTAAGCACTAGGACAAGATTAGTTGTGTTCAAAATTGGTCGAACAATTCTGACATGTAAAAATTTAACAGGCGACAAGAAAGGTAATCTTCCGCAGAAAACATTAGACAATAAAGGAGATCTTGATATGCCATTCGTATTAAAACGTTTATAGTTTCCCGTTAGAATAGCTTTTGCTATGACAATTTACAAATCACAGGGACAAACATTTATTTATTAGAGAGAAAGAAATGAAATTCACTCACAAGGCAGATATACGGTGTGTTGTCACGGTGTAAGTCCAAACACGGAATCAAAATTCAATTCAACATTGATGAAAAGTTAATTCCAAATATTTGGTTTTACAGTAAAAGTGTAAGTTTAAAAAGTATTTGCATGTTAATTTCAAAGCCAAACAGAACTAAAATGTATACCGCAGCGAATTCCTCTAATGCAACATGAAACATAAGTTGCTTTCAGTTTATTAAGTTTTACTATTTTTTACTATGGTTAATTACTCGCTGTAATGTAAAATAGTTAGTTCTATTATGCATATATAACAATTCCATCCATCCATCCAGCCATTATCCAACCCGCTATATCCCAACTATAGGGTCACGGGGGTCTGCTGGAGCCAATCCCAGCCAACACAGGGCGCAAGGCAGGAAACAAACCCCAGGCAGGGAACCAGCCCACCGCAGTATAACAATTTCCCATGAAAATAATAATCTGTTTAAATTGTACATTCGCATCCCCATACACGAGCAGAGCTGCGAAGTGGCTAGTGCGTAGTGCCCTCCTGAGGGTTGGCGAGTGAAACAAACAGGGGGCAGAGCCCCCTAGTTATCTGTAAAAAATGCATGGATGTGGTCTGTTGCAAAGTAATAAGTATTCAAAAAGGTGAATCATTTGAAATCCCAAGCATCAGCACTATTTTTCTACTTGTATGTGGTTGCTAATATCATAATTTCCAGCACTGGTACTCACTGCAATAACCAAAGTGGGCTGCAAATGCAGGCACATAATATAAGGAGCACTTCAAGTCGGTAACATTCTGTTCCAGAACATTCCAAATAGCAGCAAAATAATAGTCTCAAACGGAGAAAGAGCCTTTAGCAGATGTTTTCACTTCTGTAGAGAAGGTAGGTAGAAGTACATAATAATTAAGAATAGCTGCATCACATATTCGAACTATTAAAATGTGTGCTTCAATTTAAATGTTTAAAGTCATTAAACTATTCTTGCAATTTGCCATTTTTCACCCTCTGATAGAGGTCCATAGGTGGCCAGATTCCCAATGAAATATCAAAAATCAAAAATAAAATCATAGTCATACTCACTGAGCTTGAAATAGTCTAAAACAATAACTCACATGCTTATGTTTGAAATTTGTCATTTTAACCCTCCTTGGTGGCTGTTAAAGTAAAGAGTCAAATATCAAAAATATGATCAGTAAACATGAAATGGCATAAAACTCCACATGCCTATATTATAGACCCCCATTTTTTCAAAGCCTTGTGAAAATGAGTAATTTTGACCTTTTATATCCCATTAACACCAGGTGAACCCTGGAGTTGGATGATGTGGCAACTTTAGATAGATAGGTAGATAGATAATTCATTTTTTTCAAATCACTTTGCTGAAGACACTTATTTGTTTACTTTTTATCATAGGTTTGTAATTTCCTGCACAAAACATGGTCTAAAAATGACCTGAAATTGTTTTTATAAGGACTAGAGCGCAATAATAGAGGGGAATCCCCAAAAAGCTCAACATCTTGCATAACTAGACATTAAGGCAAGTTTTCTCAGACCAGTGGGTCAGGAGGTGCCAGACAAAATAAACTGAAGTGATTTCAAAGTGTTCTTACATATTCCTTTTGACACAAAATATGTTCACATTCTGAAGTGAAAGGAAAGTTCAAGAAAAGGCTCAATTCAAATTAAAGTTTCATCGATTCTATAGCATGTATCACTTCATTCAAGATATCCTGTAAATTACTTCAAGCTGTCCCCCTCTAGTGGAGTCATATTGAACTGCAAAATGTTACAAGTAATTAACTGATTTTAAATTTAAATGCTCTGTGATGGAGTGGCACTGTCCAGGACTGGCCTTTGAGTTCTTGCCATGTACCTAATGCTGTCAGAATAGGCTCTGGGCTCCAAGAAGTTAATGTTCAGAGAAACAACAACAATTTATTTCTTGAATAGCCCAAAATGACACAATTAATGCCTCAATTGGCTTCAACAGGCCCTGTTTTTGACAGCCCCCCAGCCTTGACTTCCTAAGAAGGAAAATTAATTACATGGGAAAGAGAGCAATAGGTATTACTTTAATAAATACCTGAAATAAATGTACTGATCTAAAGAATTTGAAAACTTTGCATTGAGAACTTGATGCCTTTTTGTTTAAGTGCAGCAATCAGGGCATACTTACTTATGTAATAGCTCATACAGGGTGCCCACCACTGGCTAAAATAATTTCATGTTGATCCCTGATTCCAGAAAGGGGCAAAAATGGCTACTTCTTCCCAAGATCTAATGAAATACCAGACATTATGTTTATATAAAACTCCTCTGGTGGATGGACTAATGATTATTGAAAAACTAAGTGACTGAGTCAAGTGTTGAGCCGGCACCAGATGGCATCTAACATCATTGCTCTTGTGTTCTTCATTTTCTGAGGCTAACTATGTAACCATAATAATGGTCCCTGTCGTTTTTAATGGGTTTCCTTGGAAATTTAGGATTAAAAGTGAATGTTACTAATAGGTACAAGCTGTGGAGTTTCTCCTGCATTACTGCTGTTGTTAAATAGCTGTGCACTGAAGTCCTTGCAGACTGGAGAGATCCTGTCATCTTTTATTCATTTTGTTGGCTATAACTTGTTTGGACAGGTGCAAATAAATTCAGTTCTCAGTAGGTGGTATTTTATGCAAAAAAATTAAAACAGACACATACACAAAAAAGAAAGGCATATGCTGTCCAATACTTTTTTTGTCATGTCCTTTACATGGTAAACTCTAGACCAGATATCACTAAATTTATATTTATTTTTTAACTATCAACATTGGGTTTACACCTACAGGTCCTTTCTTTGTTTAAGTTTTTTAAAATCCATCTCTCCATTATAATAAAATAATCCTGTGATGAGACAAGACTTTTTGGAAGACAAGACTTTTTGGAAGATTTTTTCAAGTCCCGTGAGTCGAGACTTTGGTTATGTGATGTTTTCAAGTCACACCCTCCTCTCAACGTTAGAAAACCACGTGCACAGTACTCTCACCTCTCATTCAAGTGAATGATTTTGACAGACACAGTTCTTGCTCTGATGAGATGAGATATTTCATCACAAAGGGTAATCAACAGTAAAAATAAGTACAAGGGCAATCCTAGCACTGAGAAACGATGAAGTCAAATTAATTAATGCCAAAAATGATGATTGGTTACACTGCAGATCTTGCCTGAAGAAGGGGCCTGAGTTGCCTCGAAAGCTTGCATATTCTAATCTTTTTAGTTAGCCAATAAAAGGTGTCATTTTGCTTGGCTTTTCTCTACACAAACCTTATAAAGCAGGGGTTGCCAACTCCGGTCCTGGAGGACCACCATGGATGCAGGTTTTTATTCTAATCCTTTTCTTAACTAGTGACCTGTTTTTGCTGCTAATTAACTTCTTTTGAACTAATTTTAATTGACTTCTTGAAGATTCTGACCCCTTAATTGTTTCGTTTTCCCTAATTAGCAGCCAAACAATAATGAGATACAAAATGAGCCAAAACAACTGGTGTCCATCATACAATATCTGAAAATAAAGAAAGATGAAGCTCTCAGAAATGTTGATCTCCTCAGGTCCCCAAAACATTTTAACAGTTCTCTTAGAAAAGAGAAAATCAACAATTTCAGAAATGTCTGCTAATGCACCACGACAGCAGCAACAAAGCCAAGAAATTGGAGAACAGATTTAATTAACTACAAGAATTGGCACCTCATTAAGCAGCTGGTTGGAGTGAAATTGGTTGGAGTTTGAGGCCCTGACTTAGTTGGTCTTTTGTTGGCTCCCTCACTTCACATTTCATTTCTGTTTGGGTGCCATTTAAGGAAAAAAATGAAGCAATTCAAAGAAATGATCAGAAGTCAATTAAAATGAATTCACAAGAAGTTAATTAGCAGCACAAACAGGGCACTCATTAAAAAGTAGGGTTAGAATGAAAACTTGCAGCCACGGTGGTCCTCCAGTACCGGATTTGGCGACCCCTGTTATAAAGTGTTTCTACATACAGAGAACAGGAAGTGCAGCCTATGTTAAATGTTAGGTGAGTTGGGAATCACAAGCTAAATTAGGACGAATGGCTTGTTTTCATCAAATCTTGGCTCATTTTAAATTGGCCATGGTGTTACATATGAAATTCTTACTTGTGGGTTGAAATTTAAACTTTTATATCCGCATCACTTCAAGGTGAGTCATATCTGGTGACTCAACTTAATCCATATCCATTGTTTTAACATGCTTAGTCTCAGGCTGCCTGAGGCCATCCCAGAATCATCAGGCATAAGATTGCAAGCCTGACTGGACTGGATATGAGCTCATCACAGAGCACATTCACACACACACACGCTCAGTTAGACTGTGCTGGTTTAGAGTCACCATTCAAATTCACCTGAGATGTGTGGAGAAACCCACATATACAGGATCTGAATGAGTGAAGAAATTAACCGAGATCTGAAGTGCTACCAAACAGCAATGCTATACACACTGTCCTATCCCTTAAATTACAGAATGCTGTAAGCACGTTATATTTAAAGAACTGATCTGCTTCTTTTTAGCCATTCATTTAATCCATTTCAGGAAGGACAGGAGGTCAAACCTGATTACAGAATAAAAGCGCACTCTTCATGCAGTGCAATCCTCTGTAACCTTTACATTAAACATTTTGTGACACGGTGTCACAAGATATTATTTTAGTTGTTATTACGACAGGTCATTTAATTATAGTTATCACAATCTCTCAACTTTTATTGCTGCTGAGCAATAATTTAAAAACCTATGTTCAGAGTAAGGACTGATTTTCCTTAGGCTAATTCCAGTCTTTCATGCTTGAGATTAAATAATAATACACCTCCTTACGCCAAACTGTGCAACATAAAAGGAATCTTAACAAGTTGTCTGCAAGAGCTTATGCTTGAAGTATGCAAAAAAAAAAAGTTTTCCAGGGGATGATAAATTGAAACAGATGGCCATCTCTGCATGTGGGAAATTCGGGAATAGCATTATTATGGAATTAACACTGACATCCAGTGGTGACATAGCAAACTGCTTAAAGGGAAGAGTCAGGAGTGTGGAATTGAGAGGACTATTTATTGTTATTAGAGAGCCAATCTCCAGGGAATTGACCTACCGCCATAATTAAGACATGTCAGATTTCCAGTGCAAACAACAATTTTTTATATCCATGAAACATTTAAGAACATTTTACAAACCATATAGAGTGGCAAAATAAACCAATAACACTGGTCAACAAGCATTTTTCTACTGGAAGTTTTTCACTTGTACTTTAACAGGTTTCACTTGCTGACTTCAACTCTGAAAACCGTTTTCGTCCAGCAAGTCCTGTTTTTTAGTTATGATGTTCCAGGTCTTGGACAACTAGGGTGACTGGACAGCAAAGGCGGATAACCATTTTGATAAATACCAGTAATTCCACTAGGGATGCCATTGAGATAAATGATTTCGGCACACATTACTAACAGCTGTGAGTTGTTTACCTTGTCATTATTAATTTTTTATTTAATTATTAATTTTTAATTAGCAGAAAAAAATATTTGTTACTGATTACCAAGTCTTATATGACTTTAAAGCATAATGACACAACTCAGACATGATGGTGCAGTAGGTAGTGGTTTAACTGTTAAACATAACATTGCTTTCAGAACATTTAGTTTGTTAGATTCACCATTACTTTGAAAATTCTGTCAAGGCGATGGAAAGAAACAGCGATGCATTTAAGAAATAAGTTTGGTCTTGAGAAAAGTGGAGATAAAATTAAGGAAGGTGTTTTTGTTGTTCCTGGAATCCGTGAACTGATGTTTGACGATGAGTGCAAAAGGAAACTGAAGCCCACTGAATCAGCAGCATGGGAAGCATTCGTGTGGGTTATCCATAATTTTCTTGACTGTCAAAGAGCAGAGAATTATGCTGAGCTTGTGGAGAACCTGCTGAAAGCATATAAGCTTATGGAAGCCAGAATGTCACTGAAGACGCATTTTTTACATTCTCATCTCAATTTTTTTCCACCAAACCTAAGCATTGTCAGAGATGAGCATGGGGAAAGATTTCATCAAGATATAAAGGTAATGGAAAACTGAAATCGGGGAAAATTCACTCCGAGCATGATGGGTGACTACTGTTGGTTCTTGCAAAGAGAGACGGATGTGCAGTACAAACGCAAAAGCGAGTGCCTCCAACATTTTTGGGCATGCTGACCTCACTTTTATATTGAGGTAAATTGACATAAATATACTTTAACATGTCTCTGGTATTGTCTTCTGGTTTGTTTTCAGAATAAACACATCAAAACAATTTTGGTGGGACATACTTCAAACTCCAGATATTGTGTTGATATATTATATTGATATTCAAAGTGTCAAAACTTCAATGATGTGTACTTCAAAAACCTGACGTGCTAGCTTAATTCCGATTTCATATATGAAATCAGTGTAAAAAACTTAATAAAGAGCTGCTCTGAAGTTCCCAGTAGCAAACAAAAATATTTTTTGTAGACCAGTGTAATCAAACAAAAAAGTTATTAGTGAAATTACAATATTTCCAGCTGATTCCAATGGAATATGTTTGTTTCTCTCCTATAATTTGAATTATTTGTTAGTTTTATACCATGTAAAAACAGTTCCTCAATGACAGTGATAAACTGTGACTGACCACAGATGATGGCTACAATCCATAAAGGTCACAGAAACTTGGCAGGAGACTTTAAGCATCATAAAGTCTTACATATCACTTTCATGCAGAGGTGCACAAAATGTTATAGGCAGCGTCGCCCTTTAACATTTAACGCGATTGCTTGATTCAGTATTTGCTGCCGACTCACCATGCACCTCTGAGAAAGTGACTTAAATTGCCGCTGCTTCAGCAGTACAAATGTGCAAAAGCTGTTATTTGGCTGTAAAGGATCATGAACTCATTAAATTCATTATATCACTGGCAGTCAGACTGTTAACTTTATTACATGTACAGTGCATCTGGAAAGTATTCACAGCGCATCACTTTTTCCACATTTTGTTATGTTACAGCCTTATTACAAAATGGATTAAATTCATTTTTTTCCTCAGAATTCTACACACAACACCCCATAATGACAACATGAAAAAAGTTTACTTGAGGTTTTTGCAAATTTATTAAAAATAAAAAAATTGGGAAAGCACATGTACATAAGTATTCACAGCCTTTGCCATGAAGCTCATCCTGTTTCCCCTGATCATCCTTGAGATGTTTTTGCAGCTTAATTGGAGTCCACCTGTGGTAAATTCAGTTGACTTGACATGATTTGGAAAGGCACACACCTGTCTATATAAGGTCCCACAGTGACAGTTCATGTTAGAGCACAAACCAAGCATCAAGTCAAAGGAATTGTCTGTAGACCTTCTAGACAGGAGTGTCTCGAGGCACAAATCTGTGGAAGGTTACAGAAAAATTTCTGCTGCTTTGAAGGTCCCAATGAGCACAGTGGCCTCCATCATCCGTAAGTGGAAGAAGTTCGAAACCACCAGGACTCTTCCAAGAGCTGACCGGCCATCTAAACTGAGCGATCGGGGGAGAAAGGCCTTAGTCAGGGAGGTGACCAAGAACCCAATGGTCACTCTGTCAGAGCTCCAGAGGTCCTCTGTGGAGAGAGGAGAACCTTCCAGAAGGACAACCATCTCTGCAGCAATCCACCAATCAGGCCTGTATGGTAGAGTGGCCAGACAGAAGCCACTCCTTAGTAAAAGGCATATGACAGTCAGCCTGGAGTTTGCCAAAAGGCACCTGAAGGACTCTCAGACCATGAGAAAGAAAATTCTCTGGTCAGATGAGACAAAGATTGAACTCTTTGGTGTGAATGCCAGGCGTCACGTTTGGAGGAAACCTGGCACCGCTCATCACCAGGCCAATACCATCCCTACAGTGAAGCGTGGTGGTGGCAGCATCATGCTGTGGGGATGTTTTTCAGCGGCAGGGACTGGGAGACGACTGCAGCAATGTACAGAGACATACTGGATGAAAACCTGCTCCAGAGCGCTCTTCACCTCAGACTGGGGCAACGGTTCATCTTTCAGCAGGACAACGACCCTAAGCACACAGCCAAGATATCAAAGGAGTGGCTTCACGACAACTCTGTGAATGTCCTTGAGTTGCCCAGCCAAAGCCCAGACTTGAATCCTATTGAACATCTCTGGAGAGATCTTAAAATAGCTGTGCACCGACGCTTCCCATCCAACCTGATGGAGCTTGAGAGGTGCTGCAAAGAGGAATGGGCGAAACTGGCCAAGGATAGGTGTGCCAAGCTTGTGGCATCATATTCAAAAAGACTTGAGGCTGTAATTGCTGCCAAAGGTGCATCGACAAAGTATTGAGCAAAGGCTGTGAATACTTATGTACATGTGATTTCTCAGTTTTTTTATTTTTAATAAATTTGCAAAAATCTCAAGTAAACTTTTTTCACGTTGTCATTATGGGGTGTTGTGTGTAGAAGTCTGAGGAAAAATATGAATTTAATCCATTTTGGAATAAGGCTGTAACATAACAAAATGTGGAAAAAGTGATGCACTGTGAATACTTTCCGGATGCACTGTATATGTCCTCCTAACACAACTAAGTCTTCAGCTGATGGTTAAGTACCTATGGGTATGGAAAATAAAAAGTCATGTATTACATAAAACTAATTAAGAGCTTCTATAAGCATTAAAACCTAGTATGAATTAGATATGTCAAGGAAATAGTTTAATAAAAGCATTTGCCATATTTCTTTTTTAGTTAAGCTCAGAGCAAAACCACCAATATTGAGTAACTCGGAAAGACAGAGAAGGAAGAGAATGACGTACAGAAACTGTCAGAGGACAGAGAAGGGGGAATAGGGGGAACACCTGTTGTTTGAAGGCCAGACAGGAAATAAGGGAAGTAAAAGAATGAAAGTAAGAGATAAGCTGAGAACAATATTGGTGGCCAAGAAAGGGCCCGTGAGAAGCCAACTGGAGTAGTGAGTCAGAATAGACAGCAAATGCATTGTTACGAGTGAGGTCAAGATGATAAGAAATGATTATATAAACTGTGATTTTTGGCTTGTTCTGGGCTCAACTTAGTTTGGGTTGAGTCGGTATTATTGTTTATTGCAATAAAACTAATTACTCTGTTTGCCTGTCCTTAGACTCCTAGAGCCTTCATTCAAAGTGTGTATTTTTCGCTTCAACATGGGTCACATACTGCATGTCCAATTCAAGGTGAGAAGGAGCCAGAAGTAAGACTGAACTGACTTTGAATATGAAATTGCATGGAGCAACATCAAGAGCACTAAGATACAGCCACTAAGAGTTGTGTGTTCAGACACAGAGAGAGGATGACACAATGGAGAGACTACACAGAGAGAATCCGTTTACAAACAGCAGTACCAAAAGAAAGCAGAATTTATCATGCTATGTTTTAGCAAGGCGAAAGAAACACATGCAGGTGAGATTTGGAATGAGACGAGCAGCAGGATGTGATTTGTCGTGTTGCAGTGCATTGTTGGACTGCCAAGTGGCAAGGTGAAATGGACTCTATAGAGACTGGATTGTTTCTCTTTTCATTGGCCAGCTGGGTTTAATCTTGATAATAATAATAATAATAATAATAATAATAATAATAATAATAATTCTTTACATTTATATAGCGCTTGATATGCAAATATTTTCAAAATTTTGAGCATATCTATAGGAAATTAAATATTTACAAGCCTGCTGCCATTTCAACACAATAATTATTATGGTGCTATGTGTGCTTAATCTGTTGCAGATGAAACTTCTGTCTAATTTTCAGTTAAAGCCTCCAGTCGTATTTGTGTGAAATTGCTCTTTTAACACTTTTGTACATAACAGTTGAAAACCTTCACATGCTTCTAGCTTCCAAGGCTGTGACAAATAATGACTCACTATTTGAAAATATAGTGACCAAATTTACCTTAGCTGTTCCCACTGAGTGCCTCTTCCTAGTATGGAATAACCTTAAACTAAATCTGCCACCAGTTACAATTTATCAAAATCCTGGTGACCAATGACTCACCAAACACACACACACACACACAGATGGAAACACTTTACGATCATTCTAAAGGAAATTTTAAAAGTCTGTTGTTACGCATGTGTGTCCAAGGATCACCTTGGGGCTTGTCTGAGGTAAGCACTATACCACTCCACAACACCGGGGGTGTGATTGCTAACTCTCGTAGCTCTCTTATCACCCATAGCTTGGAGAAGACACCCACTGTGGGCAATAAGGTGCTTCTGAAAGGTGGTGTCTCTTTCAGGAGATAAGTTCACCACATTACAAAGCTCCAACTCTGAGATTGGAATGCTTTCCAGAGTCTATTCTATTGAAGCAAACAGCTTAACTTTATTTTGTTATCCCTTTGTACTATCACACGCCTGTTAATTTTCAATCATATCCCTTTAAAGTAGCAACATACACTTTATTGAAAATGCTGTTTTTCAGTTTCCTTTGAGAGATTTTTCATTTCTTTGCCCTGTTCAGGTCTGAAAAGAAATTAATGATTTCAACATTACCTTTTCCTTCTGCCTCCTACAGAAAATGTTGTCCTTGTCCTTTAACATGCTATCTGACCCCTGCTGAGAACACTGAATCTCTGATTGACTTCATTAAAACAACTGTAGATCTTCCACAACATTTGTTTTAATGTTCCACGTATCTCTTAACAGATTACCACAAGTCCATTGTGCAAAAATAATATCAGGACTGATTTAAAAAAAACAAATATAGAGACATCATCAGACAGTAATCATCTTATTATTGTCTCGGTCTTTTCAATAGGTTATCACAAGCTTTCAACTTTTAATGGATAGATAGATAGATACTTTATTAATCCCAATGGGAAATTCAATAGCTATGTTTGACGGCTTTTCTACATTAACAGATCATGCTGCTGCTCCCCATGCACTTGTGTGTGACTCCACAGACGCATTGTCACCATTCTCTTTCTCTAATTCACTGGTTACTGCTGCCAAAGATAGGGTTGCCAGACGTCCCATACTGTATATATGGGACATGTCCCATATTTGATAATTGTGTCCCCTGTCCCGTAATGATATTTCAGGGACACGCAAATGTCCCGTATTTAGTTCATTTTCAAATTTCCTAATAAAAATAAATTTTTACTACTTTCTTATGGTACTTAGTTGTAACTTTATAAGTAATTATATTTTCTTTTCTCAGATTCTCTTGATGAAAATAACTCAAATGTAATGAGGAAACGAGTGTTTGCTGCCTGTTTGCAACTTGTTCAGTTGCTATGGTTGGCGGAGGGCAGCGACACTCTTACTGTTTTGCTCTCCAGTCGCGCTGCTGTATCAGCACTGCTGTATCAGCACTGCAACATACAGTCTCAACAAAGTGTGTTACTACTTGCCACGGCCCAGTTTTTTTTCTAACTGCCTGTATTAAATAATAATAGCATTTCTCTGTTGTCTGTATTAAATAAATATTTTCAAATGATTTCACTTTTGCAGATTTTCTTTTAGCTTGTATTAAGTAATTTTCAAATGATTTTACTTTTGTTTTCCTCATAACCCATTAAAATCCTTGTTTTATGTTTTTAACATGTCTCTACTGTTATATAATATATTGGTCTGGGTTTGTAGGGGGCATGTATACATTTATATATATATATATATATAGTAATATAGAGAGAGATTTTAAGAGTCTTTCTAATTTTCTAATCTGGCAACCCTAGCCAAAGACCATTGTACAAACATTACCAAGGCTGAGTTACAATAATAAAAATAATAATAATAATAACAATCATAATAATAATAATAATCAAGTTTAAAAATATAGATTATAAAACAGTCAGAACAAATATGTACATAATACATTTTGTGACAAAGACTTGCTATCCTCTACTTTCATATGGAACACTCCTGGGCTGATGAGAGCAAGTAATTGTAACAAGTAATCTTACTAAGTTTTATTTTAGGCATCTTGTCAAAATTAGAATTCAGGGTGCCTATAATTACATTTTGACTATTTATAATTTAAAATCAAAACACTTGTTATTTAATTTTTTAAATTCAAAATTCAGGAACATTTTCTACTGAATTGTCTGAAGCTTTACACAGAGCAGTTTAAGGAAGGAATAATATTAATAATTATTATTATTCTTTAAAAAAAAAAACAGGTCAAATTGTAACAATCAACTATCACCACTTCTGACAAGTTGAGCTACAAAAAAAACAAGTTTGAATTCTAGGGTGTGTGACAGGCGGCCGGGTCCCATGCCCGGCCGGGACGCCCCTTATGTATATGTTCCTGGGGAGCAGCTATGGACATCTCACTACCTCCCTCGGGATGCTTGGTGGCAGCCTCCCTGGCTGACGATGGTGCCTCAGTTTCCCACAGGGTTTCCTGGGAGATGGAGTTCTCCACAACCCTGAGGGGAGCTGGGTTGGACGCCAGGGGGTGCTGCATGGAGCCAGGAACCCACCTGGACATCTCTGCAGCCCCACCCGGAAGTGCAATTAGCCGCAGGTGATCAAGCACCTGGAGCACTTCCGGGTGGGCTATAAAAAGGGCCAGCATCCACCACTCAGGAGCCAGAATCGGGAGGAAGAGGATGAGGTTGCCTGGGAGGAGTGGTGGTGCCAAGGTGGAGAGAAGAAGTGTTGTTTGTGGTATATTAAGTGCTTGTGGACTGTGTTGTGGCTAGATGAACTATGGGGAAGACGTGCCCTCCAGTTGAAGAAAAATAAAGAACCTGTTTATTTTATACGTGCCTCTGCGTAAGTCTGTGCCGGGTCGGGCATTATATAGCGCCTTTATTACAGGTGCTAAAAGCAATATTGACAACTAAAATACTATGTAATCAGCTAAATAAACTACAGACTGGGATATCCTGCAGGGATCACATAGTGAGAACATTGAGGAGGTTGTTGACTGCACTACTGACTACATCAACTTCTGTATGGACATTGTAGTTCCTGTAAGAACTGTACGCTGTTATGCTAACAACAAGCCATGGATTACAAGTGACATCAAGGGCCTTTTGAACCAGAAGAAAAGGGCTTTTAAAGACGGTGATCAGCATGAGCTCAAGCAAGTGCAGAAGGAACTTAGAGTCCAGTTCAGGGCGGCGAAGGAGCAGTACAGGAGAAAGCTGGAGCAGAAGTTGCAGAATAACAGCATGAAGGAAGTGTGGGATGGGATGAAGATCATCACTGGCTGCAGCTCAAAGCGGGGTGCCACCATCGAGAGAGACGTGAAGAGAGCAAACCAAATGAACAACTTCTTTAACAGGTTTGACCACCCTAACCCACTCTCACTCTCACCTTGGAGTACTGCACCCTCCACACATCCTTCTGCTGATACCAGCATAGGAGAGACATCCCCACCCACAATTACAACAGTGCAGGTGAGCAGAGAACCGAGGAGACTTTGTGCCAGCAAAGCAGCGGGTCCAGATGGAGTATCACCACGAATGCTGAAAGTCTGTGCATTGGAGCTGGGGGGTCCTCTACAGCACATCTTCAACCTGAGCCTGGAACAGGGGAGAGTCCCGAAGCTTTGGAAAACATCTTGTATCACCCCAGTCCCAAAAGAATCACGTCCTAGTGAGCTAAATGACTTCCGGCCTGTTGCTCTGACATCACATGTGATGAAGACCATGGAGAGGCTGCTGCTTCACCACCTGAGGCCACAGGTTCAACACGCCCTCGACCCTCTGCAGTTTGCATATCAGGAGAAGGTGGGAGTGGAGGATGCCATCATCTATATGCTACATCAATCCCTCTCCCACTTGGACAGAGGCAGCGGTGCTGTAAGAATTATGTTTCTAGACTTCTCTAGCGCCTTCAACACAATCCAACCTCTGCTCCTTAGGGACAAGCTGACAAAGATGGGAGTAGATTCATACCTGGTGGCATGGATCGTGGACTATCTTAAAGACAGACCTCAGTATGTGCGTCTCGGGAACTGCACGTCTGACATTGTGGTCAGCAACACAGGAGCGCCACAGGGGACTGTACTTTCTCCAGTCCTGTTCAGCCTATATACATCAGACTTCCAATACAACTCGGAGTCCTTCCATGTGCAAAAGTTCGCTGACAACACTGCTATCATGGGCTGCATCAGGAGTGGGCAGGAGGAGGAGTATAGGGACATAATCAGGGACTTTGTTAAATGGTGCGACTCAAACCACCTACACCTGAACACTAGCAAAACCAAGGAGCTGGTGGTGGATTTTAGGAGGCCCAGACCCCTCATGGTGACTGTGTGCAGATGATGCAGACCTATAAATACCTGGGAGTGCAGCTGGATGATAAATTAGACTGGACTGCCAATACTGATGCTCTGTGTAAGAAAGGACAGAGCCGGTTATACTTCCTTAGAAGGCTGGTGTCCTTCAACATCTGCAATAAGATGCTGCAGATGTTCTATCAGACGGTTGTGGATAGCGCCCCCTTCTATGCGGTGGTGTGCTGGGGAGGCAGCATTAAGAAGAAGGACGCCTCACGCCTGGACAAACTGGTGAGGAAGGCAGGCTCTATTGTTGGCATGGAGCTAGATAGTTTGACATCTGTGGCAGAGCGACGGGCGCTCAGCAGGCTCCTATCAATTATGGAGAATCCACTGCATCCACTAAACAGTGTCATCTCCAGACAGAAGAGCAGCTTCAGCGACAGATTGCTGTCACTGTCCTGCTCCACTGACAGACTGAGGAGATCGTTCCTCCCCCAAACTATGCGACTCTTCAATTCCACCCGGGGGAGTAAACATTAACATTATACAAAGTTATGGTCTGTTTTTACCTGCATTGTTATCAATCTTTAATTTAATATTGTTTTTTGTATCAGTATGCTGCTGCTGGAGTATGTGAATTTCCCCTTGGTATTAATGAAGTATCTATCTATCTATCTATCTATCTATCTATCTATCTATCTATCTATCTATCTATCTATCTATCTATCTATCTATCTATCTATCTATCTATCTATCTATCTATCTAAATGTATTGAGGAATTCAATTCAAATCACAAACAGATGCATGTGCAGGTATATCTACACCATAGATTAGAATAAAGAAAAAACAAGTCTGTTATTTTTAACAATTCCACAAAGCAAGGAAATAGTCTCTGTGTTCTTTATAAACTAAGACTGATCTCACCCAACCATCCAATTAAACTTTTTCCCTCATACCAATACTGGTTGCTTTTCCTTTTTTTAAAGTCTGAGAACATCCAATAAACATAATCCATTAGATGAATTATCCTGAAGATTCTTCATTTCGATTTGAATCCAGAACAGTGTTATAATCATTAATAAAAGTCCAGAAGGTTTACATTCTGGGTATTTCTGAATGAAACACATTACAGACCTGTTTTATAAAGATGGAAAGTCTGCCCCCTTCTCCCCAGTGGCTTCCTTTTTTCCATTTTTTTTCTATTCTTTTTTTCCTCTACCCTTCCTGTAACACTTTGCTTCACAATAAAAAAACTTCCTGACTTTCACATTACACAAGGACGTCTTTTCAAATAAAAGATTAAAAAGGAATTCAGGATTTTTCCACTCAAACCGTTCTAAATGAAAAATTAGGAGGTTATTGTGACTTTGTTAAAAAATTTACATTTCACACGCATAAGTTATAGTTTTGACTAATTTTAACTCACATTAATGGCATTGTGCAGCACAGTGATAGCACTGCTGCCTCACAACAAGGAGCCTGGTGTTCATGTTAAAGGTCCTCCCTGTGTGTAGTTTACATGTTCTCCCTGTGTCCATGGGGGTTTCGTCCAGGGGCTCTGGTTTTCTCCCACAGTCAAAAGGCATGCAGGGTCGGTGGACTTGCAATACTAAATTGACCTTGGTGGATGTGTGTCTGTGTGTTCGTAATGTGCTGGGTTTAGAAGATGGATGGATTTATAACATTTACAATACACATTTGTCTAGTCGATATGCAAATCTGACATGATTTTACCTTACACAGTTTCAAAACTTTAAGAGTATGAAGCCTATTGTAGCCAGTAAACTACATACTTTGACGTGTCAAAATTTTATTCTAATGAGTCAAAATTACATTTTTTATCTCCAAAATTTTGAATAGGTAGAATTCTTATGAGGTGCTACAGTTTATTTGTCATTATGCAAAATCAAAATTATTGATCTAGGAAATTCAATATTAACTTATTAAAATATGAATTTAAGAGAATTATAATAACCGTTTTTGTCTAGTAAAAATGAAGGGACTCTGCAGTATGACAAATCAAATATATACAGTATATATGTATAATGTGGTGGATGGCCAAGGTCCATGCCTGGCCAGGACGCCTCTTCACTGTATATTCAGGGGGAGCAGCCCTGGAGGGTGCAATACCTCCCCCTGTATGCTAGATGGCCGCCCCCTTTGGTTGGAGAGCTGCCTCGGTTTGCCGCAGGGCTCCAGGGTAATTGGAGTTGGGTGCAGCCCTGTTGGGTTCTGCGGGCACTGCCAGGGGATGCTGTAACTGGGATTCCTGAGCCCGTATGGGCAGCGTATTCGTCATGCACGAAGTGCAGCCGGAACTCGGCGATCAAGCACCTGGAGCACTTCCGGGTGGACTATAAGAGGAGCCAACAACCACCACTCAGGGGCCAGAGTTGGGAGGAGGAAGAGGATGAAGCTTGACAGGAGGAGTGGTGGTGCCAGAAGGGAGTGTTTTGTGTTGGTGGATTGTGCTTGTTGGGACTGTGTTGTGGCTGGGGGACACGGGGAAGACGTTCCCTCCAGCTGAAGAAAATAAAAAGTTTATTTATTTTACATGTGCCTCAGTGTGAATCTGTGTTGGGTCGGGCACATATATAGTGCCTTTTCACAATATATATATATATATCACACACGTGTGTTTAGGAGACAACTAAAGTGCTTAAATACATGTGATTCCATGCCCGACCAGGGGGTGGCGAAGTGCACTAATTTTCCCTCTCGATATTTTGCAGACCATTCTAGGGAAATCACGCCCGGCTCTGGGGTAGCCAATGACGTCTCTTCCGGTTCCGGTATTGATGACATCACTTCATTCACTGGCCTTTAAAGCCGCCATCTTGTCTCAAGAGAATAAGTTCTGTTTTGGGCTCAGTTGAATGAACATGTCTTTGTTTTGGAATGAGTTTTGCAGTCAGGAACAATTATACAGGTGGCTGCTGCAAACCTTCTCAATGTCTTATAGTCGTTTTTGTGACAGTGGCGTAGCCGGCAGGATAGAGAAAACCCAGAAGAGAACGGGACCGGACCTGAATCATGTCTAGGTGGGAGAGTACCTGGGCCGAGCTTTCGGGTGGGGATTGTGTCTCATATTTCGGAAAGAACCGGTGCAGACTCCGCTCCCTTTGTCTTGTTCCGGGCCACCTAAATCAAATAGGGAGAGTGTCGATGGGAAACACAGACGTGGGCTGGTTTCTATGGGGGAAGCGATGGGGACTTATTATGCTCTCTCGGAGGAGAGAGCTGTCCTTCCCACCGGGGCTAAGGCCCCAGAGGAAAGTGGGGATTCCCTAGACCAGCAGGTGAGGAAAGTGCAAGACTGGAGATTTGACCCTGAGCGGTCTACTCAGGAACAGCTTGATGTTCACTGGGAAGAGGTGGCAGGTTGGTTAAGGCCCGCTGAATGCACCACCTTCCGAATAATTAAGAAAGTGGCCTGCTTTATATTAATAAATAGCCTGCCAGAGCATTTCACCCAGCTGGTCTGGGGAGATTTTTCTAATGTAAATGAGCTCATTGAGACATCTAGGGCAGCCTCGCAATTTGGGAGAGCAGAACGGTCCTTAAGCAGACGGCGTAGAGATTATGTCCCTCTTAATCTGCCCTCTTGGCATAAAGAGGAGTTTGCACCGGAGTCACCGATTCTGCGGGCGCGGCCCTCGCTCGGGAGCGAGGCGGAATGTAAATGGAGTGAGAGGGGTGGATTGTGTGCATTTTCAAACCCCTTGTTAATGGCTCATAAGGGAGAGGTGATAATAAATGGTTACAAAGTAGAAGCTCTATTTGATTCCAGCAACAACATTTCTATTGTTGACTGTCGATACATACTACCGCGACAATGGTTAAAAACAAAGACCAGAATTACTTGTGTGCATGGAGATATCCGCTCCTATAAATCCGCCTGATGTTTCATCAGCCACGGAGGGTCACTTAAAAGAATCACTGTAGTGGTCCTCCCAAATCCATTGTGTGCTGTGATTCTCGGGCGAGACTGGTCTGATATTAAAAGCGGTGAAGTACTGATCTCTCCTAATTCGAAATTGGGCCTAGTTACAGACGGAAATCCTCCGTCTCAGGTTGTCTCCACACCGTGTACTCAGCCAGTGGAGAGAGATATGGGAGACCAAGAGAGGGATGGGGAACTTCCTGGACCATCGCGGACCACTACGTCATCTGTCCGCGTCTCGCCAGAATGGGAGGACTCTCCGCCCCTTGAGGTCAGACCAGACCCCCTCTCAGACCTGAGCTTCCAATTTAGACAAACACCGGCCTCATTTTAAAGGGAACAATGGAATGATGATTCCCTTAAGTTTGCTAAGAAGGCAGTTGTCCTAGTCAATGGCCAACGCACCAATCAGCCCATGCCACAAGGGCCCCACTTTGTGATAGAAAATGATTTATTATATTGGGTCAGTGAGCACGAATTGGGGGGGGGGATGGGGGTGCAGAAGCTGTTGCTAATCCCACAAACTTTCTGACGGCAAGTCTGTGAGGTAGTGCACGCCCACCTCCTAGGAGGCCACCTGGGCACCGAGAAAACATTAGAGCATATTAAGCTCCGTTTCTATTGGCTGGGAATTAACGAGGAGGTTTGCCGCTTCTGTATTTCATGTCCGGAATGTGAGCTGTGGCAAATTCCTAGGTGGGACCGTGCTCCTCTTGTTCCACTTCCCTTAATTGATGTCCCATTTGAAAGGATAGGGGTCGACATAGTGGAACCCCTGGAACCCTCGGCCCGAGGACATAAATATATATTAGTCCTCGTGGATTATGCAACCCAATATCCAGAAGCTGTTCCGTTGCGCTCAGCTAATTCTAAAGCTATTGCACGGGAACTGATGGGAGTCTTTGTGCAAGTTGGGGTTCCTAAAGAAGTCCTTACGGACCAAGGGACTCTGTTTACCTCAGAGACGTTCAGGGAAATGGCCAAGTTACTTAAAATAGAGCACTTGAAAACCGCAGTGTATCATCCTAAAACTGACGGTTTAGTAGAAAGATTTAATCAGACTCTCAAACAGATGCTTCGCAAGATGGTCAGCAGGGATGGGAGGAATTGGGATATACTCCTCCCCCTCGTACTCTTTGCCTACAGGGAAGTCCCTCAAGCCTCAACGGGGTTCTTACCCTTTGAATTATTATATGGACAACCCCGGGTCATATTGGACATTTTAAAAGAAGGTTAGGAAGGAGAGGCTCTTCCCTCGACTAATATTTTGGAATATATCGCGCAATTACACAATAGATTTGAGAAAATTCGGTCCATATTAAAAAGTCACATGAAGGAGGAGCAAGCAGTACAGGCCCACTATTATGACCGTGGCACGACATTTCGGGAGTTTCAACTGGGGGATCGAGTCATGGTGTTGGTTCCCACCTCCCACTCTAAACTACTTGCCCACTGGCAAGGACCATACGAAGTTAAGGAGAGAAAAGGACTCGTCGACTATTTGGTGAAACAACCCAATCGTCGATCAAGTGAGCGGATATATCGCGTGAATCTGCTGAAACCGTGGAAGGAAAGGGACCCTGATCCCACCTCCGGCCAGCCAAACAGGTGACTTAAAAAAGGCCCTGACGTCGGCACCTGTTTTAAGGGCACCTGACTTTTCACGTCCTTTTATCCTCCAGACGGACACTTCGGATACAGGCCTAGGAGCAGTGCTGAGCCAAAGTGTCGATGCTGCTAAAAACCCTGTCATGTTCCTGAACCGGAAACTGCTGGATCGGGAGACCAGGTATGCGGCAGTGGAGAGAGAGGCTCTTGCGATTAAATGGGTGATTACACAGTTGAGGTACTACCTCTTGGGTTGGGAGTTTACACTTGTCATGGACCATGCACCTTTACAGTGGATGGCCCTGCATAAGGAGTCTAACCCTCGAGTCACGAGATGGTTCCTTGATCTACAACCTTATAAGTTCTCGCTTATTCATCGGAAGGGTTCTCTACATAACAACGCCAATGCTCTCTCCCGCGTTCACGACCTCTCGGTGCAGAACGCCCGACCCGACAGGTCTGGGCTGAGGGGGGGGGCCCTGTCACACATGTATGTTTAGGACACAACTAAAGGGCTTAAATACATGAGTAGTAGTACATACAGAAAGCAACTGTCAAAGGAGGTGTTAGATTGATTGATGACTTTAAGCCCCGCCCCAAATATGAAAATATGCAAATATGAAAATATAAAAATATGAAAATAGGATATATAAAAATATGAAAATATAAAAATATGAAAATAGGATATATAAAAATATGAAAATATAAAAATATAATTTATGTAAATATAAAAATATGAAAATTTATGAAACTATAAAAATATGAACTATACCCCGCCCCTGGGGGGTTGGACCTCCGTCATAATTGATCATATCTAAACCACACCTTTTAGGGTGGGTCTTTCGTAAATCGGACACCTATCACGCCCCATTAACAATACTCACGCCCCTGATGTACGCCTTTATCTCTCAATCCGCCTATAGGGTTAGGGGTGAGGCGTGTCTCTCACCCCCGACTGTGGGAGGAGCCGAAAGAGTTCTTGTATAAAATTCTAGTCATTTAGTGAAAACGCCACGACACACAAAAGCAAACAGAATGGACGGTCTTGTGAACGCTCCTAAGAAAGCAAACAGGGTGTCCAGAAGAACGTTACGGGAGTTACGGGAACCACGCTTCAGCTCAGTCTGGTATGACTCTAACTGTGCTTTGTGCCGGGTAGAGGTGAAAAGAAATGCTGAGGGACAGCTCACGATCGCTGTTTCCAAGAAGGAGCCTATCCTTCCCGAATATAACGAGGCCAGTCACGAAGAGGAGGAAGATAAAGAAAATGTGATAAAGGAGCGAGTGAGTGAATTAATTTTTCTATAAAAGACTGGACTTTTTTTAAAGCTCTTATGCCAAATATTGATGAAGCTATTTACCAAGGGAAACTGTCTGACCAGATGAAAAGAATTAAAAGAAAATTGGAGGAGGAGTTTAGCATGTTGAATAATTCATGCTCGGAGGAGGAGGAAGAAAACTGGGAGGCAACCACCCCTAAGTGAGTGGGGATAAATACAGAGATCTTTTCCCCCCAGTCTACATTAGCCTAAAAACCTATCGAGATGTCTTCAAATACTTACCCTACCGAAGCTGGTGCTAGCTGGTCCGGTCGTCTCCCTGTTCTCTCGGCCTCTGAGGTGGCAGAAGTCCTCGACATTTTGATGCGCTCCGAAGAACCAAGCTCCGGAGGTATGGAACATACGTCCGCCGCTGACTACCTGTTTTGGCCGGCTAACCTTCAAGCCAACACCGCCTACTCTACTCCCGACGAGATGATCGACACTAACCTACAGCCCCGCTACTCGGCTGCAGACCAGATGCTGACAGACAACGATGTGTTTTGGTCGGGTGACAACCAACACCCCGCCAGCTACGCTCCTGATCAGACCTGTTGGTCTATGGAACAGACGGCGCTCCGCGACGGCCTGTTTTGGCCCGACGACATCGTACCTAACTCCGGGTACTCTGCCCCTAACAACTCTCCTTCAGACCCACCGTCTTGGCCGGATCTTCTGATGCCCTCAAACGACCAGATCTATTGGCCTGAACCTCAGTTACCCGCCCCTGATGATATGTATTGGCTGGACAGTCTCCTGGAGAACCGTACAGTACCTGACCATTTTGTCCCTGCTGAGGATGCTCGGAGGAGCCTAACGGGCGCTGAGGAGATAGCCGTGCAGGCCATGCGGCAAGAAGAGGCCATGGACAACCTGGTAGATGCTCTGTCCGCATGGAAGCCATCGTCCCGGTATGCTGATTATGAGAGTATGGACATTGAGCAAACTGACGGGCCCCTGGGTCAAACACTTCGAAAGACTCTGAAACTGGTCAAGAGTTTGATTGCGGCTCTGCTGGACATAATAGTTGATCGGGACCTAAAAAGCACCTGTCATGGCTGTTTCATAGATCACCCCAGCCAGACGCAGCATACGTGTCTGTTTGAGCTTGACTCTGTTTTATCGGGTTGGCCGCTTTCAAGAGGTTCTGACTGTTTTCCGCAAACCTTGGCTCAGGAGCCTGGTCATAAAGACTCTGGGTTGCTTCAACATCTTTCCGCCTTTTCACAAGGTTCATTCATTTCTGCAAAATGCCGTCGATGAACTGGAAAAAGAACATTCTATTAGCGAAGCCATTGTACAAGCCTTTCACAACATGGACGATCCCTCTTACTCGAAAATACGTGAAATAGCCGATGCCTTTTCTAAAAGACATTTTTCTGAACCGAACACGACCGATGCACCTTTGGGGTTTTACGGGGAGTATGACTTAGAAAAATCAGACGAAGTGTCTGCACTGAATGTTCCTGTTCTATGAAATGTTTTAATCATGTTTTTTAATACTGCCGTTTTCAAATTTTAATAATGTTTTTAATCATGCTGTTTTCAAATTTTAATAATGTTTTTAATCATGCTGTTTTCAAATTTTAATAATGTTTTTAATCATGCTGTTTTGAAATTTAAACAATGTTGTTTTGCAAATTAACAATAAAGACTCATTTGATTTTTAAACCATTGACATTTTTCTTTCACCGTCGACGATGGAGGGTTACTTGAAAAAAGTTTATTATAACCCGGCAAATCCTGGTAGCTTTGGGGGAAAAGACTCTTTGAAAAGAGCTCTTGAGGTTTCGGGTCAGAAAAGTAATGACCAACAGGTGTCGGATTGGTTATCCAGTCAATATGCTTATACAATTCACAAAAAAACGCGTCCTCAGACATTTTCCCTAACAACACAATTTCCAATTTCACGACGAAGCTTGCTAAACCCATAGAATTAGAAGGTTCTTGGGAAGTCGGTCTAGCCGAAATTCAGTACCCACATACGTGGAATACCATAGACAAACCGGATAATGAATTCTACGTTTCAGCTCCAGGGGTAAAAAAACATTAATACATTCCATGCGGATATTACGAAGGTATTCACGACCTACTGTCTTTTATGAATTCGACAACCTTAAGCCTGCCCACTTTGACAGATGTTGCCGCTGGATTTGTCCCTTCCGAGAGCTCTGCGAAATTCAGTTATAATGCTGTGGAAAGAAGAGTCTACGTGGTACCGGGTGAAAAGGATGAAACTATACACTTGAAAGGACAGCTGGGTCGAATATTAGGAGCGCATCCTGATCAGACTCGGGGTTTAACTTATAAGGCACCTTTCCCCGCCGACATCAGGGCCGGCTTTTACACTTTGTACGTGTACGGGGATATGGTATCTCATCAGAGAGTCGGAGACAGCTACGTACCCCTTTTGAGGTGTGTTCATATAGAGGATCAGGCTAATAAAATTACAACCATCACATATGACAAACCGCATTATGCCCTAGTCAGCAAGAATCATTTTGACACAGTGACTATTGAAATAAAGACGGACCAGAACAAAAACGTGCCATTTCAGTTTGGTAAGGTGATAGTGAAGTTGCATTTCAGACCCGTCAGGCATTGTATGCACGACTGAAACAATGAGGACTTACCAGGACCCGACACCTTACATCCAATATTATCAGACCCAAGCGGGTAATGGCTTACCGGGATTCTCTGGATCCCCTGTAATGTATGGGGGGGGATTGGAGGTATATTTCGAGGAATGTTTAGAAGAGCTTTACCTCTCCTGAAAAAAGGCTTTGACATCGCAAAACCACATATCAAATCCGTGGCTAAAAATATTGTAAAAGATGTGATCACAGGGGCTATATCCAGTGCTGCAGGTGGAGTCCTAGAAAAATAGGAGGGAGCGGGCTTGATGGTCATGAGAAAGACAAAACGCAAGAGACCACCGGGGTCGCGTCAGGCCCCGCCAGCTAAAAAGGCCGGGCGCACTATTTTTACAGCATTATCTAAACGTCATCAGAAGAGGAACAAGACTAAAGCAAGCAAAAAGAAGAAGAGAGACATTTTTTAAGAGAAGATGGCTTTCGTACACAGAATGTCCGAAGAGTGTGTCAAATCTGAACTGGATCTGTTTACGGTGCCTTTCACTCAAACGAGTGTAGATAAAAGTATATACGTTGAAGTACCACCACTCTCAGCCCTCTCTGAAGTAGCTCCGCTAGAATTTCTCATAGCCGGAAATGGGGAAGATTACCTGGACTTGAATAACACTCTTCTACACCTAAGGGGAAAGATAGTGAACGCTGACGGGACTAACATACCTGCCGGGGCAAAGGTCGGATTTGTCAGCTACCCTATAGCCAGTTTGTTTTCTCAAGTTGATGTCACCCTGGGGGACCGCCTAATATCGCAGAGTTCAAATTGTTATCCTTACCGAGCGGTCTTAGAAGGTCTGCTAAATTACAGCCAAGAGACTCTTCATTCTCAGTTTGCTGCAGGACTTTTTTACAAAGATACACTTAACAAATTGGAAGAGACAGACCCCGCCGGAGAAAACATCGGTTTTAATAACAGAAGCGCCTATACAGCCGGTAGCAGGACTGTCAAACTTCTGGGGCACATACATACAGATCTCTTTTTCCAGGAAAAACTACTATTGAATGGCCTAGACGTGAAGATTAAAATGGTTCGGAACAAAGATGAATTCTGCTTAATGTCCGGTGATGCCGAACGTTACAGAGTAATCATAACATCAGCCTCTCTGTTTGTAAAAAAAGTAAAAGTTTCACCGGCCGTGAAATTAGGACACGCTCATGCCCTTACATCAGCCAATGCTAAATACCCTGTGGAAAGGGTGAATATGAAAGTATTCAGTATGCCCGCGGGAATCCGAGTATGCAATCAAGAAAACCTGTTTCTGGGTCAACTACCAAAGTATGTGGTGATTGGCATGGTGGATAATGAGGCCTTTTCGGGGTCTTATACACGTAACCCGTTCAATTTCAAAGACAACGATGTAGAGTTCCTGGCTCTGTACATGGACGGTGAACAGATTCCCGCCAAACCTTTTCAACCAGACTTTGTAAGCGGCAACAGTGCCAGAGAATATTATAATCTGGTATTGGCCACTGGTAAGCATTTGAAGGATCAAGCTCTGTCTATCAGCCGTTCAGAGTTCTCGCAAGGATATACTCTTTTCGCTTTTGATCTAACCCCCGATCAAGAATGCGGTGATCATTTTTCATTAGTTAAAACTGGAAACATGAGATTTGAATTACGCTTCCGCGTCCCTCTCCCTCGGACCGTCAATCTAATAGTATATGCGGTCTTTGACAACATCATCGAAATCAACCAGAGACGTAATGTTCTGTATGACTACTAATAAGCACCATGAATACAAAACAATTAACACAACTACTGTCCCAAGACCCCTACACCGAAAGATATTTCCGCGGTGTGCTGGCGTGTGATCAACTACCGGAAAAAAATAACGTCTTACCGGCCATGTTTGTAGTGAATACTCACCGTCAAACCCAACCCGGAGAACACTGGCTGGGGATTTACCTCACAGAAGACGGAAATGGGGAGTTTTTTGATTCCTATGGAAATCCTCCGGACTTTATCTACTTCCCGAATGACATTTACCGTTTCTTAAGCAAAAACTGTAAACAAATCATTTACAATAACCGACAGCTTCAAAGTTGGTTCTCGGACAAATGCGGTCAACACTGCCTCTTCTATCTGCATCAGAGAGGAAAAGGTCTCCCGTACACCTCTGTAATAAAAAAGTATTCGGAGGACGTGAACAGTAATGACTCTATGGTCTCTAAATTTGTTCGTTCCTGGCTTCCTTCGCCGGGACTCTGTTTTTATCAGTACCCTTGTGTGCAAAGATCAGAGACCTGTAAATATTTCAATAGACGGTTAAAGGATGACGACACTCTGTAATGAGATAAAATTGTATTTAATAAACAAATCATTTTACAAATTTAATAAGCGATCCATTCCAGTCTTTTTTTTCTCGGTTTCAGTCGGTAGGGGGTAACTTCTGTATGATGAGCAGGGTGGGGGGCTGCGGGTGGCTTAAAACTTTCAAGGAGTTCTCTCGTTTCATCATTAGGTACGACAGAAAATGGAATGTTCAAACCGGCCATGGCGTTTACAAATTCCTTCCACCCCCGCGGTCTCCTATGTTCAGGTATTGTATGAGAAGCGGTCAGATTACGGACCAAATCCACCATGTTGGATCCGACCAAAGGTTTACCCTCTAACAATAGCTCTCCACGATTATTCCAAAACGCGTGATGGGGATTGACGGACATTTTATGTAAAACAAATTCAACATTTTTCTTTGCTTTTACAGGTGCGCTTCTCAAAACCTCTTGCCAAACCTTGTCCTCAGACACCATGACTGATCCAGGGCCCCCCTCGCCATTTTCTTCTTCTTTTGGTAATACGAGCGTCAGACTGCTAGTTTCTTTATCGGCCTTTTTAACTAGAGTCAGATATCTCTGCAAGATAGAAGTGTAAAGCTTCATCTTCTCATCAGCCCCTATATCACAGCGTTGCAGGACGTTTCTCATTTCTTTGTCCAGTTCAGTTTCTGTGGCACTCAAGAGATCGTTTGGGTTAGCACTCTTTTGCTGAAAAAGAGACATCTGTTGCTGTGGGACCAAATACATTTTTTGAGCGTATTCCATGTTTATGCTCTAGAAGCTAATAAACTGGATATGAATGGCACGGCGACGCTTAAAAGAGCTCCCAAAAAGCCTCCTTTCTGGTTCAGAATAGCTTTCTTCTTTTTTAAGGTTAGTTTTCTGTCACTTATTTTTCTGACAGATGTTTTATGCTTCTTGATTAGCTTAAACTGTTTGGGCGAAAGAGGTATATTACCTTTTAAAGTATTACAGGCTATTTCGGACAAAGCATTAATTAAATCGTCAGAAGAGGCGTTTATAAGAATTTTACGGCGGCGACAAAAGCAACGGAGTAAGGCCTTGAGAGGCTGTAGGTTTCTGCTTATTCTGGCCGACATGCTGACAGAATATGTAACTGGGACTCAGAACAGCTTCTTTTATCTTTTCACGGTGTACACGACCGGCCAATCGGGCGGAAACAGACCTGTTCTTAAATGCAGTTCGTCTGGGGTCTGTGCCTTTAAATCCACTAAGAGATAGCCGTACGGTAGTTTTGTAGCATCTTCGAAGGCTTCCAAAAAGAACTTAACACGCCTCGGATACATTTGGCGGGCCAAGGTAGTAATCTGCAATTTGTCCCTGGGGTTTTTAAAAAGAGTAATGTAATTGCCGTTAAGATTAATCGTTCGGCTTTTCTTTCCTTGAAAGAATAAATTTTGAACCAAGTAAATGATAGACAGATTCCGATGATGAGTATATTTTGTGAAAGCCTTTTCTATTTCCTGGCTTTCGCTAGCCGATTCCATCAGATCATCTATAATGACCAAATTTATTTTCTCGTGAGGGAGAAGTTTGTCGTCGCATAAAGACGTTGGGAGTCCCTCAATAAATTTTAATTGCTGAAATTTAGCCGATAGCTCGTCGTACATTTTCTGCCAGCAACTATAAAACCAAATTATATTTTGAAAAGGATGAGACATGACGTGGTTCGAATGTTCCAATAATTTTTTCACATAATAGGATTTACCGGAACAAGAGGGCCCCGAGATAATTTTAGCGAAGGGGTGTTGAAGGCGTGCGTCAAAATCTCTTTTAGTAGCCATAAGGTCTTGTGTTGTAATCTTTTAGGAGAGCCCTCTTGTTATACACCACTCTGAATTTCTTCCTGAGTGGTCTGTTTTCTAAAGTGAAACATTTTTTATTTCGATGGATCCGCTTACCGTGAACCAGTAACTCTTGAGGAGGGGCTTCATGAGACGTCAGAAAATTCTGAACTAGATTGGTTAGTGACTCGAGGTTTATAATTTTACCGGTTTCGTGATTGATGGTTATACCTTTTACCTTCATACATGTTTTGCCTTGTGCCGTTTTATAACCGTACGTCTTTGGACCGCCTGAAGCAAATTCAGTAATATAATCACCAGGATTTAACTCACTGGTGAGCTCTCCTAAATAGTCACCCAGAGGAGGATTGTACTGACCAGGCTGAGAAGTAAAAATGACCGAGTCGGTGTCGTGGTACAACACCCTTTCTCCCAGACTGTCCAGTAAATCGTACAACTCTAACCGGGCATAGGCCGTGGTGAAAGCAGCAATGACAACATTAACGCTACCAGGTAGGGTATACTTTTCATCGGTGTACTTCCATTGTATTTGAGCAATCTCATCGCCGATAAATTCAAAATAAGAAACATTATACTGTTTGGAGAAAATATATTGCAAGAATTCCTCACCGTCCTTGACTAAGCTAGTAGTGAGATGGAGAGGTTTTTGCCCAAATTTACCCCAAAGAGAATTTAAAAACAACTTTGAAATTTGTCTCTTAGCCGGATTTATGACGATGTTATCGCTGTCCAATTGCACACCTTCCTTCTGATAATAATCTAAAATATAACGGTCTCGGGAAGCCTCATCCGTACACCAGGCAGGGTAGCCCGAGGCCTCCTGCTTGCCTTTTAGATGAAGCTTGATATAGTCTGAGAATAACTCAGAAGTACGTTCGGGGTAATGCCAAATCTCGTATACTTTTGAAACTTTATACCCTTTGTCAATGGCCTTTGCTATTTCCACACTGCACCAAGTACCGGTTAAAGCTCTCTCATCCTCTGTGTGACGACAGTCCACAGTCTGAGCTTCGGTCTCCGCGCAGGTGCGACAGAGGGTGAACATTAATTTCCCACAAAACCTGAGAGGCAGGACTGGAAAATTGAGACCACGTGGAGGCTGGACGGTGGCTTTAATTAATCCAAAATACTGCCTGAGATCGCCAAACTGCTGAAAAATGATAGTGGGGTGTCCGACCGGGTACATTTTTGTTTTATTCACAAACGGGTACAAGCTGGTGAAATCATAATAGTGAATCTGTTCGGGCCCCACTGCCTTGTGGTACAATTTTATGGCGTTGGTACGGCCGCCGAACAACGAGTTCCTCGGTTGTATACGCTGAGGGAAATCACAGTGTTTTAAGAAAGTTTGTAGCCTGAGGTCTTGTTTTTTCATCGTCTCCCAATCATGCTCCCAGAGCACGTGCACATCTAAATTAAATTTAGTCCTAAGTATTTCCAATTTTCTCATAAACTTTTGGTACATAACTGCACAAGTCATACCGGTTAAAGGATGGGTACTGTTAAAATCATAACATTCCGGACAGCCGTGATAAAAACAACCGGCAAATTCAAAGGCAGTCGGAATACCTTTAACTACGGCATAGCCGTCAAGATAAAAGGAACCCTTCTTTACTTCCCCAAGGTTTAGAGCGTGTCGGATGTTCAATTTTTCTGTTTCACAGAGATACAATAACCATTGAATAGATGCGTTCGAATAGTTTTTCTGACTACTACTGTAATGGTCAGAAGGAATTATGCCGACAGACTTTGGAGGCATACAGTTTTGCCTGTACATGGCCATACATAGAGATGCCAGGGTCATGCATTGAAATGGGTCAATATTGCCAATTTTGATGACCTCGTCTCTGAATTTAATGCACGCTGTTCTAAGAATTTCAACGTCGTTTTTACAATAAAAAGCCATCTCCTCTTTAAAATTAAAAACACCATGCTTGACACTGTCGTACCAGGTAAAAAATTCTTCTTTTTCTTTGGTCATCATGCTCTGAACACCGTAGCATTCAGGTTCAGGGTAGGGACCGATATAATTCTGATTTTCAGCCGTATTGAAGAAATGGGGGAAATAACCTTTTGCGGCTTCAAACCCCATGGCTTTAGGCATGGCACTCAATTTCATTGTTAAAAAATTCAAAGAATCTATAAAACGTAATTGATAACCATCATCTGTGAAACACATCAGCTTATTTCCTTGAGTAGTAACACTAGGGTTCACACCATTTTCAAGCAAATACTTCATTAAAAAGTACCCATCGTAACCTTTTGAATTGTGAGCTATGAAGGTATAGCCTTGATACTTGGGGCGACGGTATCTGGCAAAGAACTGCTGTACACAATCTTCACCCGCCCAGAACCAGGATTTACCCCGCAAGGACTTACAGTATATGTAATTAGGAATGTGCACACCCGTTTCTTGCCTACTTTCAAAATCATAAAATACATATTTCTCACAACGATCCTCAGACTTCAAGGTTTCTATAAAGCACTGATGGTTTTCTGCATCATTTTCAATTTTTGCTTTACAAACCCTGCATTCCTTGGGCCGACATTTATGGGGTTTTGAGGCGGCATTCACTGTGTAAGTTTTGTAACACAGGGGACACATTTTTGCCGTGTCACAGGCCGCTTCCATATCGTTGGTCTTATCGTTAAATTTAGGAATCGTATGCTGAATAAAACAAAATTGGGACCGGCAGTAACGGTTGCAATCACCACACTTGACAAGTTCTTCAGGGATCGGACGGCAATCTGGGGAGAAACAGACGTTGCAGTGACCTTCACAACGATGACTAAGGATGGAGTGGTAGCTTGTGTAACAGTAGTCGCACAAGTATTTCACACCCAGAAAACCCTTTAAATTCAAAATACCGTAGTAATGGTTATCGTGTAAAAACATAAAATAGGTTTTGGGGTTTCTACCTCGGGAGCTTTCAAATTTTAAAAATTTCTCATTTCTTAGATAGATAGATAGATAGATAGATAGATAGATAGATAGATAGATAGATAGATAGATAGATAGATAGATACTTTATTAATCCCAGGGGGAAATTCACATACTCCAGCAGCAAAAAAATATTAAATTAAAGAGTAATAAAAAATGCAGGTAAAAAACAGACAATAACTTGGATAATGTTCAACGTTTACCCCCTCTGGTGGAATTGAAGAGTCGCATAGTTTGGGGGAGGAATGATCTTCTCAGTCTGTCAGTGGAGCAGGACAGTGACAGCAGTCTGTCGCTGAAACTGCTCCTCTGTCTGGAGATGACACTGTTTAATGGATGTAGTGGATTCTCCATAATTGATAGGAGCCTGCTGAGTGCCCGTTGCTCTGCTACGGATGTCAAACCATCCAGCTCTATGCCAACAATAGAGCCTGCCTTCCTCACCAGTTTGTCCAGGCGTGAGGCATCCTTCTTCTTAATGCTGCCTCCCCAGCACACCACTGCGTAGAAGAGGGCACTCGCCACAACCATCTGATAGAACATCTGCAGCATCTTACTGCAGATGTTGAAGGATGCCAGTCTTCTAAGGAAGTACAGGCGGCTCTGTCCTTTCTTGCACAGAGAATCAGTATTGGCAGTCCAGTCCAATTTATCGTCCATCTGCACTCCCAGGTATTTATAGGTCTGCACCCTCTGCACACAGTCACCTCTGATGATCACGGGGTCCATGAGAGGCCTGGGTCTCCTAAAATCCACCACCAGTTCCTTGGTTTTTGCTGGTGTTCAGTTGTAGGTGGTTTAAGTCGCACCATTTAACAAAGTCCTTGATGAGGTTTCTATACTCCTCCTCCTGCCCACTCCTGATGCAGCCCACGATAGCAGTGTCGTCAGCAAACTTTTGCACGTGGCAGGACTCCGAGTTATATTGGAAGTCCGATGTATATAGGCTGAATAGGACCGGAGAAAGTACAGTCCCCTGCGGCGCTCCTGTGTTGCTGACCACAATGTCAGATCTGCAATTCCCGAGACGCACATACTGAGGTCTGTTTGTAAGATAGTCCATGATCCATGCCACCAGGTATGAATCTACTCCCATCTCTGTCAGCTTGTCCCTAAGGAGCAGAGGTTGGATGGTGTTGAAGGCGCTAGAGAAGTCTAGAAACATAATTCTTACAGTGCCACTGCCTTTGTCCAAGTGGGAGAGGGATCGATGTAGCATATAGATGATGGCATCTTCCGCTCCCACTTTCTCCTGGTATGCGAACTGCAGAGGGTCGAGGGCATGTTGGACCTGTGGCCTCAGGTGGTGAAGCAGCAGCCGCTCCATGGTCTTCATCACATGTGATGTTAGAGCGACAGGCCGGAAGTCATTCAGCTCACCAGGACGTGATACCTTTGGGACTGGGGTGATGCAAGATGTTTTCCAAAGCCTCGGGACTTTCCCCTGTTCTAGGCTCAGGTTGAAGATGCGCTGTAGAGGACCCCCTAGCTCTAATGCACAGACCTTCAGCTCCTACTCCATCTGGACCTGCTGCTTTGCTGGCACGAAGTTTCCTCAGCTCTCTGCTCACTTGCGCTGCTGTAATTGTGGGTGGGGATGTCTCTCCTATATTGGTATCAGCAGAAGGATGTGTAGAGAGTGCAGTACTCCGAGGTGAGAGTGGGTTAGGGTGGTCAAACCTGTTAAAGAAGATGTTCATTTGGTTTGCTCTCTTCACGTCTCTCTCAATGGTGGTACCCCGCTTCGAGCTGCAGCCAGTGATGATCTTCATCCCATCCCACACTTCCTTCATGCTGTTGTTCTGCAACTTCTGCTCCAGCTTTCTCCTGTACTGCTCCTTTGCCGCCCTGAGCTGGACTCGGAGTTCCTTCTGCACGCGCTTGAGCTCATGCTGATCACCGTCTTTAAAGGCTCTTTTCTTCTGGTTCAAAAAGCCCTTGATGTCACTTGTAATCCATGGCTTGTTGTTAGCATAGCAGCGTACAGTTCTTACTGGATCTACAATGTCCATACAGAAGTTGATGTAGTCAGTAGTGCAGTCAACAACCTCCTCAATGTTCTCACTATGTGATCCCTGCAGGATATCCCAGTCTGTAGTTCCAAAACATTGTCTCAGAGCATTCTCAGCCTCCAGGGTCCACTTCCTGAATGATCGTGTGGTTACAGGTAGGACTCTCACTTTTGGTTTGTAGTGAGGCTGAAGCAGAACCAGGTTATGATCTCCTTTCCCAAGCGCAGGCAGCGGGGTGGCACTGTATGCGTCTTTAACGTTTGCATACAGTAAATCAATAGTCTTATTTCCCCGGGTGTTGCAGTCCACATACTGGGAGAATGCAGGTAATGTTTTGTCCAGCGTCACATGGTTAAAGTCTCCAGCGATTAGCACAAGTGCCTCGGGGTGCTGCGTTTGTAACTTAGCAACAGCAGAATGGATGATGTCACTCGCTGACTCCACGTCCGCCCGAGGAGGAATACACACGATGACAACAATGACATGTCCAAACTCTCTGGGCAAGTAATAGGGATGCAGACTTATGGCCAACAGTTCGATGTCCCTGCAGCAAGTGGAGATTTTGACTTTAACATGTCCAGAGTGACACCACCGTGTATTAACATAGAGAGCGAGTCCTCCTACTTTGTGCTTCCCACAGGTACTTGCGTCTCTGTCCGCTCTAACTGTGCTAAACCCGGGTAGCTCCACATTAGCATCTGGGATGGTGTTAGTTAGCCACGCTTCGCAGAAACACAACAAACTGCATTCTCTGTAGGTTCTGACATTTTTCACCAGCGCAGCCAGTTTGTCGATCTTATTTGAGATTGAGTTCACATTCCCCAGAATAACAGAAGGCACCGAAGGCTTAAAACGCCACTTTCTCGCAAGCCGCTTCATTTTTAGCTTAGTGCCGGCTCTGCTGCCACGATACCGCCTTCTTACCTCGTCGGGTAAATAGGGAACCACACCGGCACTGGCATTTGTTCTCAGCGCTCGAAGTTCAGTACTTGAATAGGCGAGTCTCGGCGTGTAAAAATCCATGCCCACGTTGTAAAAGTAAGTGTGTCCAGGGAACGAATCCACATAAAATAAAGTAATAGGAGTGATCAATAAATAAAAATAGAAAAATAAAAGTAGAAAAGTACACATACATATACAGTCATACACGGAGCTGCTGAAAAGGCTGCCACTCTCGGCGGAGCCGACACCTATACCAGACAACAATTTTAATACCAAGCAAGTTTTCAAATTTATGAATGTCCGCAAAGGACACTTTTTCATCCTCAGATAATCCAGCCCTGCTCTGAAGGTTATACGCTTCACGCATGCATAACTGTGGGTTTTGCATGTAACGGTCCTCCATTAGGCTAAGCAGACAAAAGGCAAAACAGAGCTGATTCCCGTAATTATAAGAAATAATTAAATGCCTCATTTTCTTTCTAACTATTTCATGATTGAGTAGAGATGAGACCTTACGAGAGCCACGAGCGCCCCCGCTAGGTGCCCGAACAATCTGGGTGACTAGCATCAGAGACTCATCCGCTAGCACACTCGCATGACTCTGAAGAAGATTCTCTATCTGATGAAGAAAATCGTCTACATTAATATCAGAGCCATTCATCTGTATAAAAACGCTGATAGGTAATGAATCAGCACGCAATTCTAGCTGTACAACATCTTGCGGATTTAAAGTACCTGAAAAACTATCCAGAATTCTTTGCAGCATCTCATGAATACTGTTAAACACCTCCTCATAAGACTCTAGTTCATAGGCATTGGCGAAATTTAAGGGGTGTCTTATTTCAGTGTGATTAAAGGCAGGTCTATCGATCTGCTGAAAACCACCCTGACCGTCGTTACTAGAGACAACAGAGGGCCCGGCCATGCCTAAAGTAGACGAGGGTGAAGGTTTAGATACCACAGAACCATCGGACATAACTGGCGCGACTGAAGGGGTAACCACAAATGGCGGGGCAATAGGGGCTGAGGAAACAGAGGGCGAGATTGAAGCCGAGGGGGCAGAAGGGCTAGAAACAGAGGACAAGACTGGAGCAGAGGATGCAGAAGGGATAGCTGAAGTAAAAGAGACAGAGGGGGCAGAAGGGGTAGCTGAAATAAAAGAGACAGAGGATGCAGAGGGGGTAGACACAGAGGGCAAGACTGGAGCAGGGGAGGCTGAGGCAAACGGCTTGGCAACAGGGTGCAAGACTGGAGCAGAGGGGGCAGAAGGCATAGCTGAAATAAAAGAGACAGAGGGTGCCGAGGGGGTAGACACAGAGGGCAAGACTGGAGCAGGGGAGACTGAGGCAAAAGGCTTGGCAACAGAGGACAAGACTGGAGCAGAGGGGGCAGAAGGGGTAGCTGAAATAAAAGAGACAGAGTGCAAGACTGGAGCAGATGATGCAGAGGGGGTAGACACAGGGGGCAAGACTGGAGCAGGGGAGACTGAGGCAAACGGCTTGGCAACAGGGTGTAAGACTGGAGCAGAGGATGCCGAGGGGGTAGACACAGAGGGCAAGACTGGAGCAGGGGAGACTGAGGCAAACGGTATGGCAACAGGGTGCAAGACTGTAGCAGAGGGGGCAGAAGGGGTAGCTGAAATAAAAGAGACAGAGTGCAAGACTGGAGCAGAGGTGTTAGCAGCTGGTGCTGAAACAGGTGGGGCAGCATTTACAGAACCCAAAATGTTTGTTAAACCATGACCCGTTTGAGCATTCACATTTTCGTTCAAAGACCGCTGAACCCTTTCTAGTAAGTTATTTAATGTTTGCATTTCATCGGGGGGTGGCTACTGGACGTAGGGCTTCTAAAAGGCTGTCAAGCTGGTCAAAGTCGATGGGAGTGGTAACAGGTGAAGGAACTCTCATGGTCGCTATTATATTATTCATTTGGAACACGTTTTGATTTTGCCAATTAATACATTCCAATTCATTAAAATATCGGGGTGGTGGAGTAGGCATTTTTGGGGCGCCGAATAGAATAACTAACTTCATTCACCATGTCATGCAATAACCCAGCATTTTGAGAACCGCTCCCAGCATCCAAGTCCTCACTTGCACGCCTTTTGTCAGACATTATTTGGGGAACAAGTTTTCTAAAATTGCATACAATAAAATAACCTTTTCATGTATATCTGGAGACAGTGGTAAAAGGTCCAGTAATGCACTTTGAAAAATCAACAGCACTCGTTCGATTTCAGACTTCAACTCAGCAGCCTTAGCAGCGGGATCAAATCTTTCAGGCTCACCAATTATTTGGGTGAGAAGTCCGGGTTGTGATGCAAACGGCGGTGAGCCCCCGAGTATCTGAGTAAGTAAGCCTGGAGAGGCGGGTTCTGAAAAAAAAAAAAAACAAGCAGGACTAAGTTTTCTTTAAAAATAAACATTTGCCATGCACTCGCCCAAATAGTTCAACTTACCGGGCTGCGTGAATGAGATGTTCAATAGTAGACTGTCCGAGGGCCTTTGCGCCGATTCTAGAGGCTGACTGGAATCTTCGGAAGAATTACCACTCTTTGGGGGCGTCGAGTATTCTGCTAAAAAGTATATATTTAACCCCAACGCCTTATTTTCTTCAACACACACCCATACAGGATCCGTCAGTTGAAAGTGGTACTTACGGGTTTCCGAGTCAGGATTTTTATTCTCAAAAAGACAATCTGTGGAAGCTATTAAATCCTCCAATTGCGAACTAGTTAGATTTAAAGAATCAAACAGTTCAGCCTCCGTTTCTAGAATATAAAAGACTAAGTTTGTACGTACTTAAAGACAATTACATTAAAAAGTAATCAGCCAGAACGTTCTTATAAGTTTGTGCATTTTCATTAAAATAATTAGCATGAAATGTACATACTTAAAGACATTAAACAGGAGCGGTCTTACAATCAGCATTTCGATTTATAAAAGAGGTAGTCTGTATAACTACTAAAAAACATTAAAAGGGTAGTCTATATGACTACCATTAAAAAGTAATAAGTTTGTAAATACTTAAAGACATTAAAACTATTAAATCGGCGGTCTTATAAGCTACATTTCGATTTAAAAGTACGGCCGAAAGAAGATCTGACTCACTTTTTGAACAGCCAACCGGCCAGAAACTACAGCCTTCTGAAATAAGAAAAAAAAAAATACTACATTTATAAACTCTGTGCGTTACGACTAGGTACAGTTTTTTCATTTAAAAAGCAGAAAAACTACCTCCGGGTGAGAGGCAGCTTGGTGATTGCTCTTCGTCGCTGATTTGATTTGAAAGCGGATTTATAAAAGAATATCATTTCAACAGTTTGAAGAGACGGTCGTTAACAACATATATTTCGATAATCTACACTTACCATCAATCACAAAAGTATTTTTTGCCATACCAGCCATTGCGGAAGAAAAAAGCGAAAAATGCCTACCTTTTAAAAAAGCTCACAGAGAAACTTGGATTGCTGGAAGTTATTGTGTTAATAGACACAAAGCGGGAGACTTTATGCAGGCATAGGGCGCTGTACCGCCTTGGAAGGGCGGAGCGAAACACTTCGGGCGTTTGGGAGAGAGCTCATAGGTTCAGAGTTGTTGATGTTCCTACTCTAAGGGGCGGGGGAGACCCTGGTAGCGGGAATAAGCTTCATTCAAAGTCTCACCGCTATAAGCAAATAGGAATAAGATTAACCTTTATGTTTTACCGAGAGATCGTTGTGCTAAACGCCACGTGTATTTTAAAGTTGATAGACTGTAAATGTGAAACGAGGCTTAAAATCCAGTACTCGAAATATAAATAAATTTATTACAGATCGCTATAAGGTTCACATCTAAGCAGATAGAAATAAGATTAACCTTTATGTTTTACCGAGAGATCGTTGTGCTAAACGCCACGTGTATTTTAAAGTTGATAGACTGTAAATATAAATAAATTTATTAAAGATCATTGTGAATATAAGAGAGAGACGTTAGTGGAAAATATTTCATTTAATAACTTTGTTCTTAAACCCTAGAAATGTGAAAACGTCTGACATTTAAAATGGAACACAGGGAAAGAAGCTTAGTGTTTAATGAGCTTTCAACCCTCTGAATAGCGGGGGCTTCTTTAATAATCGTATGATTTTTTCGATTTCATTAAACATAAAAGAATTTAGCATTAAGGACCATTTGCTGTTTGGCGGGGTCTTTTCCCCACGGATTTAAATTGACCGCCATTTGATGTCTGATACTTGGCAGGGGGCTTCCTTTTAAAATTGGTGACACTATGTTAAAGACAAATGTCCCAGCAAAGTGCCGCATGGCGGGGTGCTTCCTTTTCACACTACAGTATCTTTTTCCCACCAATTTCGTGGTGGTGGTGGGGGGCTTCCTGGGTCTCGACTGTTTCAGCAGCTGAAAAATTTACACTAAAGGTCCCGTGGTTTTTAGAAAGAGTCTTACGATTAGGCTAAGTGTATATTTCATTTTTAGAAAGTCACGTCCATGCGTGGGCATGCAAGCAAGATCCGTGTATATTTCTTAATATGTAGCCACGTTTTAGAAAGTGCTGGAAAGATAAGTGTTTATTTCTTAATATTAGTTTTGAATTTAATGTTTATAAAATGAAACGGCGTGTCTTGAGATTATAACTTAGAGCGTGGGGAGTGAATATCGTTTTAGCTATGGCTATGCAGGAAAGAGAAGTGCTTATAAAATAAAGACGCGTGAACTTATAACTTAGAGCAGGGAGTCAATATCTTATATCGATTTTAGAAAATTGTATTTTCTTACTATTAGTTTATAACTTAGAGCAGGGAGTCAATATCTTATATCGTTTTTAGAAAATTGTATATTTTCTTACTATTAGTTTATAACTTAGAGCAGGGAGTCAATATCTTATATCGTTTTTAGAAAATTGTATATTTATTTTCTTACTATTAGTTTATAACTTAGAGCAGGGAGTCAATATCTTATACCGTTTTTAGAAAATTTTATTTTCTTACTATTAGTTTATAACTTAGAGCGATGAGTTAATATCTTATAGCTTATAAATCATATTAACGTAATCCATATTTTTATAGTTTCATAAATTTTCATGTTTTTATATTTACATAAATTATATTTTTATATTTTCATATTTTCATAAATCCTATTTTCATATTTTTTTATATTTTCATATTTTTATATTTTCATAAATCATATGTTCATATTGGGGGCGGGGCTTGAAGTCATCAATCAAAAAGGGGGCGGGGCTTAAAGGTCATAAATCAGTCGTTTGATAATAGCTATCTGTATAACTACTTACATGTGATTCCATGCCCGACCAGGGGGTGGCGAAATGCACTAATTTTCCCTCTTGATCTTTTGCGGATCATTCTAAAGAAATCGCGCCCAGCTCTGGGGCAGCCAATGACGTCACTTCCGGTTCTGGTATTGATGACATCACTTTCTTCATTGGTCTTTAAAGCCGCCATCTTGTCTCAAGAGAATCAGTTCTGTTTTGGGCTCAATTGAATGAACATGTCTTTGTTTTGGAATGAGCTTTGAAGCCGGGAACAATTATACGGGTGGCTGCCCCAAACCTTCTCAATGTCTTATAATAATTTTTGTGACAATATATATATATATATATATATATATATATATATATATATATATATATATATATATATTGTTATGCATGAGTTACTGTCTTGCACCCCAAAACACGAGGCTGAGTCTTAGTACTTTAGCTAAACCAGCTTTATTCAACTTGAAACAGGAACAGCACGGTTATTTATTGCAGCGGGATCTACCACTTTCCTATACACAGACACAGCAAACGGGCCAGGTCAGTGCCCAAGTAATCCTATTCCTTGCATTTCTAATGTCCCTTGCATCACCCATCAGTGACAGGCTCGTATAGTGCAATCTCAGTCGGCTTATAGAACCTGCAATTGCCTCAGCAACGGACAAGCAGTCCTCCACAGATGCGACAGTCGTGCTTCGGCATGCCATCCTCTTGGGGGAGATCCTAAAAGAGTTCTGAAACCTCACAATACATATATACAATATATACATGACTAGTCAAAATGTAAACTGGAGATGTTTAGAAGAATTCAGAATATGAATTAAAGCTATATATACGCACTTTTCTCATTCTCATTTATAGTTTTTCAATGGCAAATGCCTGTATTGTAGTCTTGTTTTGACTACTAGCCAAACCTTGATTCGGAGATAACATAATTTTGACTAGCTAGTAAATAACATTAAAATTAGAGATAATTTTGTTTTACTTTTAATGCTCTAAGTCAACATATGGAAATCTACAAAACAGAATCCTCATTTGCATGGCCAGCATTGTATTTTGATTAAGCAGATGACAATCCCTATGTCAGTCAGTCAGTCATTATCCAACCCGCTATATCCTAACACAGGGTCACAGGGGTCTGCTGGAGCCAATCCTAGCTAGCACAGGGCGCACGGCGGGAACAAACTCTGGGCAGGGTGCCAGCCTACCACAGGGCGCACACACACACACACTAGGGACAATTTAGGATTGCCAATGCACCTAACCGGCATGTCTTTGGACTGTGGGAGGAAACGGAGCACCCAGAGGAAACCCACGCAGACACAGGAAGAACATGCACACTCCACGCAGGGAGAACCCGGGAACCGAACCCAGGTCTCCATAGGGTGAGGCAGCAGCGATACCACTGCGCCACCATGCCGTCCCAATCCCTATGTATCTTTTGGAAAAGTTCCCATTTTGTTATGGGAGGTATTTTCTGCAAAAAAAAAAGGAATGAAAAATTAAAATTATAAAATGACAATGCAGTCTCTCCTTTGCAATGTCATGTTCAAAGTTTGCGCTCAAGAATGCTGCATAAATTAAAATTAAAATGAAACATCCCCATTTCCAATTTCATTTTCAAAGTCTGCACGCAAAGACGCTGAAATACGAGCGACATTCTAAAGGTTTCCGCACTTTTTTAAAACTCTATTTATTAAGAATTTAAAAAACAAATTACATCACTTTTCTACATAGTCACCTTCGCTTGCGATGCAATTTTCCTAGCGTCGAACCAATGCTATGTCCAATTACTACTCCTCTCGCCTTCACTGTTTCCAACAAAAATATAAAAGATGGGAAAATTTTTGATTAAAATGAAACAACCCCATTTGCAATTTCATTTTCAGTAAGAACCGCAATGAAGCTGCAAAACGCAAATAAACCCTGGCGCCACCTGCCGCTCATTGAATTTTCATTTTTCCCAGTGCATTTTCATTTTCAAGTTCTCAACATGCAAACGTTGAGGATCAATGTGCGGGGCCTGTCCATTTTCCACAATTTTTCGTAGCTGTAGAGTAGGCCTACTTCGATCGATAGAATACTTTTAACTTCGAATGGGTTTAATTCACGTGATTTTAATCTTTTCACACCCCTACTGCGAGCTTCACAGCAAAACTGTAACAATATCCGAAGACCATGCATAATTGTAGTTCTGAAGAAACTAAAATACAATTTAATTACAATATTTAGCATGAGAGAAATCAGCCTTTATTACAACATAGTTTACATTTATTTACACTGAAGTGGAAACGGGACGCTTTGCAATTTTTGTAGTATTCATTGGTGCCAAGCACAGTAATGGCTCTTTGGTGGAGGAGCTGGAGAGCCTTGTGGCTCAGATCTGTAATTTGGAGTGCCGTTTGCAGCAGTAGTACAGGGATGGAGACAGCTGACAGAATGACACCTGGGCAGCTCCACCACTGCTAAGGTCCATTTTTCCAGGCGGAGCTTCAGGCTGATGAAACTGGTTTTAAGTGTAGAAGATTGTGTTGCCACTGACCCCAAATGAGTGGTGAGCAGGGGCGGTGGTATAAATGCACAAGCAAAGGACAAGACAGATAACAGAGACATTGTGAAACGGTGGTAAACAAAGCTGACATTCAGACCTGGAGCCTCATGTATAAACGGTGCGCACGCACAGAAATGTTGTGTACTCCCGTTTCCATGCTCAAATTGCAATGTATAAAACCTAAACTTGGCATAAAGCCACGCACATTTCCACGGTAACTCATACCTTGGCGTACGCAATTTCTCCGATCGGTTTTGCAGACTGGCAGCACCCAGCGTCAAAGCAGTGCTACTGTTCCTGTGTGATCACCCTTTCTTTCTTAGATCCACATTCCTGACGCTGCTTTATAAATACACTGAAACTAACTGCATATTGTTTATTAGTGTAATGCATCTGATTGTAATTAACCTGCAGCAATATAATGGTCCAGGGAATAGCCATAGTATTCCAAATACCATAACTGCTTTAGCGTTGTAACTCTCACTGCATCTTCTTCTTCTTTCAGCTGCTCCCGTTAAGGGTTGCCACAGCAGATCATCTTTTTCCATATTACTCTCACTGCACCACTCGGAGTATTTATATCACTGTATCTGAGTGGGGAATCACAGCAGCAGCTGAAATATCGGTATACAGCATGAAGCAGACGCTGCCTGAGCCACGGCAAAATGTTTATAGAGACTTCCCAGTACGGTTTAGAAAAGGTTTCATCCCAAGAACTCTAAACGCGCTCAATCAGTCCATCAAGTGCTCCTTGTAGAACTGTTTACTTATAAGTACAATTACGTCACTGTAAACTTGCACTACAGTTATAATATTGCACAACCTGCGCCACTTTATAAAGCGCGTATTTACATATGATGACGGTATTCATTTTTAAGATGAAATGCAGCAAAATATGTTGATTATATTATACAGCTAAAATTTTAACTTCATTTAAATAATCTGTATTGTTAATAATTAAACATGTGAGGACATGGTGCCGCAGCGCTAGCTAGTTCAGGGATTGTTCCTGCATTGCGTTGTATTCTTGCTGGTGCTGACGCGACACTGGAAAGATAGACGGATAGAATAATTAAACATGTACTACGAAGATATTTCAATGTTCCTTAAAAGTTTTGAAGGATCGGCATTCTAAGCTTACAGATGGCTTAATGTCTATTACATGTCTTAATGTCTATGATTGTGTGGTGATTCGGCATTTGGAGAAAGAAAAGTAAGGACAGGAATTGGAGGTTAGTACGTTTGAAAGAGACAGTACTTCTGTAATAAATTATTTCATCGAAGGTCGTGCATGGCGCAGCAAGCCTCTTGCGTGAGATATGAACAATCACTGCGCCACCGTGTTCCCATGTTTAATAACATGCTTTCATTTCTATCATCATGAAAATGATATCACGTATACATGTCAGTATTTTAATTATTCAGAGAGCTGTAATATCCATCCATCCATTTTCCAACCCGCTGAATCCGAACACAGAGTCACGGTGGTCTGCTGGAGCCAATCCCAGCCAACACAGGGCACAAGGCAGGAAACAATCCTGCGCAGGGTGCCAACCCACCACAGGACACACACAAACACACCCAGCACACACTAGGGCCAAGTTAGAATCGCCAATCCACTTAACCTGCATGTCTTTGGACTGTGGGAGGAAACCCACGCAGACACGGGGAGAACATGCAAACTCCACGCAGGGAGGACCCGGGAATCGAACCCAGGTCCCCAGATCTCCCAACTGCGAGGCAGCAGTGCTACCCACTGCGCCACCGTGCCGCCCACTGTAATATCACGAATGTAATGGATTCTGTGTCCTGTCGGAGAAAGAGAAAGAATGGAAGCACGTAGTGATTCACACACATAGAGCACATAGAAGATCAAATACAGAACAAAGCATTTAACGTGCTACTTGAGAAACTAGTAAAATAAACAATTTTAAGATGAAGTTTATGATGTTCTACTTTAATGGCAAAATAAACTACGTGATTAAAGTGGAAATTTCGAGATTAAAGTTGACATTTCGTGCTTTTTTCCCACTGTGTGCCTATTTTTTTTGTCTGTACCCTAATAAGCTTTCATATGACACTCAGACGGTGGGCTACGACTCGCCTTTTCACGGCGACTTTGATATGTGATTTCTTTTTATTTCGGGCACTGTGCGACTTTGTGAACTTGGATCTTTCGAGTTTCTCCGACACTCTGTCACTCGATCAACTTTCTTTTGTTGATTATACCACTGTTTAAACCAACAAATAGTACGGTTTTCTTTTTCCTCCACTTGGTATTCGCTGAAATTCTTATATTTCCCCCCGTGCTTTTCCCATTGTCTTTTCAGAGAAGGCTATTTATATTGATTTGCATATTCAAAGAGGCGTAATTCTGGGAGGAGTTGGGGCAGGACAGACGGCGCGTGCGTGTGCACGTGCACGTGCGGTACTTTTCACGCTGATCGGGATTTATGTAGTGGAAGAACGTGAAAGTTTGTGTGCGCACAGATTCCTGCATCTGGATTTTTCTCTGCGTACGCACAATCCTGCTTTTGTGCTTATGCCATGCTATAGTGTGAGTTCTATGCACGGCGTTATACATGAGGCCCCTGGGGGGTATTTTCCGTACGTCTCTTAAATCATCCGAGATCAGATGCCTGATCTTGGATGAGTTAATCCCGGCCAGTTTTTGACATTTGATTTAATTTCATACAACTAATTACTGCTTCACTAAAAATCCTTGTTCGGAAAACACCCCAGTGCTCAAATGTTCCTAGGAAATGAAAGACATACCACTGTTATCTTTTTTGTTGAAAGTGGAGTAAATTATTTTACAGGCTGAGAGGGCTTCCCAAACTTTTTCATATGACTGTAATAAAGGCTAATTTCTGTCATGTTAAATATTGTAATTAAATTGCACCTTAATTACTTCAGAACTACAATTATGCATGGTCTTTGGATTTTGAGAGACAGTGTCGCTGTGAAGCTTGTAGTACGGGGATGAAAAGATCAAAATCACCTTAATTAAACACAGTCAAAGTGGAAAGGACCATATTCTATCGATTGAAGAATTGTGGGAAATTGAAGTACAAAACCCATCCATTGACCCGTGCTCTATTTGCATGTTGAGAAGTTGAAAATGAAAATGCAACGTGGAAATACGTTGTACTTTTCATGTTTGCAGTTTCATTGTTGTTCAGGCTGTAAATTAAACTCTAAATGGGGTCATTCCATTTTAATGTTTGCAGAATTTTTGCACGCAGACTTTGAAAATTAATTTGCAAAAGAGAGATTGCATTTTCAATTTGTCATTTTAATTTTCATTTCCTTTTTTTGCAGAAAACACCTTCCATAGTTTATGTATGCACAACACCGTGGATAAAATCAGCATTTCACTCAATTACATTTTATAATATTTAATTTACAATCAACTGAACTCGTACCTCAATGCATTGTTTTAAGAAACTGAGCTGCATTTTCAGCTTACGATTTAAGCAGGCAAAACCGAAACGACAGCCATAACCATCTTTGAGAGAAAATGAACTGTCCAGTTTTGAAGCGGGTAGGTTTAATTCCCGCTGGTTAGTGTTCATCTATACTAATAAAAGGCAAAGCCCTCACTGACTGACTGACTGACTGACTGACTGACTGACTGACTGACTGACTGACTCACTCACTCACTCACTCACTCACTCACTCACTCACTCACTCACTCACTCACTCACTCATCACTAATTCTCCAACTTCCCGTGTAGGTAGAAGGCTGAAATTTGGCAGGCTCATTCCTTACAGCTTACTTACAAAAGTTAGGCAGGTTTCATTTCGAAATTCCGCGCATAATGGTCATAACTGGAACCTGTTTTTTGTCCATATACTCTAATGGAGGAGGCGGAGTCACGTATCGCGTCATCACGCCTCCTACGTAATCCCGTGAACTGAAAACAAGGAAGAGATTTACAGCACGAGTCAAACGCGGGAACGAAGGTAAATGACGTTAATTGTTGAGTGTCTTTTAATACTGTGTAAGCATACATATTAACACATGTGCAATTAAACGTGTGCATTTACGGGGAGATTTCTCAGGCTTAAAAGCTCGCCTTTTATTAAGAAGGTAAATGCAAACTGTTTTCATTCTGAAGGGCACAAACCACGTTAGATTTCAGCCGTTAAATGCGCAAAAATGTTGGTACACCAGATAAATAAGCGCAACATATTATCAGTTGTATTGTATGCTTACAATACATACAGAAATGTGTTAATCGTTAACTAATAGTATCGGATGGTGTTTTTCGACTCGCGCCTTGATTTAAACGATTGCATGTCTTGGTGGGTTTGCGTAGCTTATTGTCACCTCTTATTTACAGCTCTTTTTAAGACTTATTGACTGAAAGGGGCTTTCACGAAAAAAGTTAGGGCTTTGCTACAGGATACACCCTCCACAAGTTAAGGAAGTAAAAATAAAAGGTATATATTTCTGTTTTATTTAAACCTTTTAAGTTCGTATGCATAGCCCCATTTAGCTGTTTTAGTTTTTTTTTTTCTTTCTTCAGTAATATTTAATCTCCTTAAAGAAAAACAACATATGCATTTTACTTTTTTTGTATCTCTTTAGTAATATTTTAGTGTAAAAGGATAACGAGTATTTAAACCTTTTATGTTACTTTATAAAGTTATTTTACACAATGTTGAAAAATTAATAAGAAAGCTACATATTTTGGCAGCTGCTGCTTTAATTTTCAATGAAATGAAAAAAGCTCTCCAAGAGAAAACCTCAATGAAGAAGAAACAGTTTGCACTATCTAAAAAGGAGAAACCCTCATTTATAAAGGTTTGCTGCAGATGACTTAACTGAAAATAAATGAATAATTCCTATGTGTATAATACATATTTATCTATTTGACTTATGCCTTTATTCCAGCAACTTGCAACATCTGAGGTACAATTTGTTACATTACTTTTGTTTTTTGCAGCACAGGCAGTTGAAGTGACTTCTTCAGGGTCACACAGTGGTGTCAGTACCAGGATTTGAACTGACAAGCTCCGGGTTTGCTGAAATATTACTGAAGAAAGAAAAAAAACGAAAACGGGCAAATGGGGCTATGCATACAAATGTCCATCCATCCATTATCCAACCCGCTATATCCTAAATACAGGAGCCAATCCCTGCCAACACAGGGCACAAGGCAGGAAACAAACCCCGGGCAAGGTGCCAGCCCACCGCAGGGTGCACACACCCACACACACCCACACACCACGGACAATTTAGAATCGCAAATGCACCTAACCTGCATGTCTTTGGACTGTGGGAGGAAACCGGAGTACCCGGAGGAAACCCAGACAGACACGGGGAGAACATTCAAACTCCACGCAGGGAAGCGAACCCGGGTCTCCTAACTGGCACCTTTCACTGTGCCACCATACCACCTGCATACAAACTTAAAAGGTTTAAATAAAACAGAAATATATACCTTTATTTTTACTTTCTTAACTTGTGGAGGGTGTATCCTGTAGCAAAGCCCTAACTTTTTTCATGAAAGCCCCTTTCAGTCAATAAGCCTTAAAAACAGGTGTAAAGCTAAACTTGCAGCATCACTATTCAATTACACTTGCCTAACGCCTCTCCTAAGGGGAAATACTGTGGGATCTGGGCATCCGTCAAAGCACCAATCACAGGCCCGATTAGAAAGCGAGAAGCTGTGATTTGTCGTCTCCCTCCCATGTAACAATCACAGCCCGTGTTACAACGCACAATGTATGTATGTATATATGTATATATGTATATGTGTGTGTGTATGTATGTGTGTATATGTATGTGTATATATATGTTGATATGTGTATATGTAGATATGTGTATATGTAGATATGTATATGTATATATATGTTTACATAACCTCTTTAACACACTACTTCTCCGCTGCGAAGCGCGGGTATTTTGCTAGTACTGTATATAATTTAAAGTTTACTAGAATGTAAACTTTCTTGAAATACTCATCTGTAATGTTTCATATTTCACATGACCCTGCTTAGGATTAAGTGAGTTTAGAGAATGGTACGGTATGTTAAGGTTTGGTACTTCCAGGGCGCACATTGCCCATGTGCGATCGACGTCCATAAGGGTGAAGTGCATGTCTGTCAGTTTTGATGGTGTCACTGTTTTGAATGTAGAGCTGTAATCAATAAATAGCATTCTGACATAATGACCCTTGTTCTCAAGGTGTGACAGAATAATGTACGACAATACTGCCAGCATTCTCTGGTGACCTATTTGCTCTGTAGGAGAACTGGGGAGGGTCTAGGAGTGAGCAGTATATTACTCTGGATGTACAGTAAGTCATGACTGCAGTCTTTCGAAGCACTTCATCACAATATGAGTCAGTGCAACGGTTGATAGTCATTTTAGGCAAAAGACATTTTTATAGAAATATGAATGTGCTTTGTTTATGTGCCAAGTTCAGATTGCCATAAACAAAAAAATACAGCAAAAATTCTTGTACTTCAGCATATGTAGTGGAAAACATATATTTTCATATTCCAGTTTGTGAATCGGTGAACAAAAGAAAATGCCTCAGAAAGGAAAATCCGAATAAGTTCACAACATCACTCTCATTCACCTCTCATCTCCATCCATTTTCCAACCCGCTGAATCCAAACACAGGGTCACGGGGGTCTGCTGGAGCCAATCCCAGCCAACACAGGGCACAAGGCAGGAAACAATCCTGGGCAGGGTGCCAACCCACCGCAGGACACACACAAACACACCCACACACCAAGCACACACTAGGGCCAATTTAGAATCGCCAATCCACCTAACCGGCATGTCTTTGGGCTGTGGGAGGAAACTGGAGCACCCGGAGGAAACCCACGCAGACACGGGGAGAACATGCAAACTCCACACAGGGAGGACCTGGGAAGCGAACCCAGGTCCCCAGATCACCCAACTGCGAGGCAGCAGCGCTACCCACTGCGCCACCATGCCGCCCCTCTCATCTCTTTCAATAATATAACATACACAAATATAAAGACGTCTAGAAATGAAATTTTGTGGCCAAGCTGTATTTGGAGGAATGCGATACCAGGAAGGCTGCATGTTTTTTTTTTTTGTGAATAGCGAGTAGCAAATCATTAACGACGTCCGGTTTCTCCAAACCGCCAAAGTAAAATTAAAGTGGACAGAACGAATGGAAAAATGAGACTCCAAAAGTGGTAACTGCAGAATGAGTCTGTGATTTTTTAAATTTACTATTATTCTATTTTTAGTATTAGCTTTTTAGCATTAAGACTTGTGTAAGAAGCGACTGGCTCGATATGACAGATGTATTAACTGAAATAAAACAAGAACACGGCATTACTGATGGCGCTAAACACAATTAGGAAAATTCTACGAGAAGGAAACGTAGCATACAGAAGAGCTTTAAACAGTTCTGCCCAGCGCTAACCGCCACACGTAATACATATGAAAACAGTCTTAAGCTGTTTTGAATATACATGGATTTTTTAATAGTATTTCACAATAAAATTTTAATTTTTCTTCATAAATATCTCTTTGTTGAAAAAAGAATACATTTTTCTGTGAATAAAGTCTCACTATACTGTACACGAAGATGGACTGATAAAAATGGATGGAATGCTAATAATGTAAAAGAATAAAGTGAATATAATTGTACAGATTAGTACACCAAGATACATACGTGAAGATGAATGGAACGAATCACCCTCATCCAAAACTACTGCGTTATGGGAATTTAACCCATTGCTTCAGCATTACGTTTATCCAGGAAGAGACCAGGAAAATCTAGAAAATCCTGCTCAATACTGTATCTCCTTTCCTAGCTGAAACAGTGTTCCGCTCTAGGACTCCATTTGTTTTCTCAAAGTAAGAAGAGTTCTTTCATTAACTGTCATTCATTCATTCATTGATTCATTTATTTATTTATTTAAGTTGAGAAGTAGTATTTACAAATAAAAAGGTTGCACACCATGCTCACAGTGGAATCTATTATTTTTATGTGAGAAGTAGCCTCAATGAAAGTGGCATGCTTTTGAGATGTATTTGAGACCTATAGTAGGCTATACAATGTTGGTTAGATTTCATGTAACTCAAGTCGAAGTAACACAGAAGCCTGGGGCGGGGAGCACCATTGCATTTTGGCTACAGGTGCTGGTCGAACAGGGGTATTTATTGTCTTTCACACTTATCTGTTGGCGATATCTAGAGGACACCCCATTTTATTAAAGTGATTCTAAAGTAACTGTGCTGGGCCAGTGTTGAACCTTTTTATCTTATTTGTCGTTGAGTCCAATAGAGAGTGACAGTTAGCACTCGGTAATCATATAGTTTGCTTATTTTAGCTGGAGTCCTGATTTTCATGGCATGTGTTTGTGAGCTACTATGGTATTTGCTATGTCATTTTCACTTGATTGAGTTGTTTTGTTTCTGAAATAAGAAAATTAAAGAATACAGTAGCTATTAAAACAAATCAACAATTGCTTGATTAAATATCAGTTAATGGAAATGTTTACTTGAAGGCTGGTTTTTGTTGATTCACATTTTTTTGACTCATACTTGAGTGATCCATACTGATGTTGCTTACAGTGACGTTTTTAATACTTTGTAAAGATAAAAGGGTTAATAGAAAACGGAATGATGTTTCCCAAACACTTGTTTGCTAAACTTCATCATTTCCCCTGCCCACTGTTATAGAATACCATCCATCCATCCATCCATCCATCCATTATCCAACCCTCTATATCCTAACTGCAGGGTCACGGGGGTCTGCTGGAGCCAATCCCAGTCAACACAGGGTGCAAGGCAGGAAACAAACCTCGGGCAGGGTGCCAGCCCACCACAGGGCTATAGAACATGTCTTATAGAAGTTTTCATTGTGTGTGTCATCGAAAGCATAAGGAGTACAGGAAAAAAGAAGTTGGTAACCCATTTTACCTCCATTTTTTCAGAGTTCACTTTATTATTATATATTTGATTTCGTTGGCAAATTTGGCAAAAAGAAAGCTATACTGAAATCTTGTTTTCTCTGTAAACTGCATTGTGATTAGGGTAAGGTGAGCATAGCGGCTGGGACTTTGGTGCTGTTTTTGTTTTGTTTCCTAAAGGGTTTTCTTTTTCACATTGACTAAATATTTAAACTTTTTTAATTCACATTCCTAGAGTCTGTTTATATTTAAGCTTCCTTGTGGGGTTACAAACGTCAGCACTGGTTATATGGATAATGTAATCAGGTACTTTATGCTATTTTTGTCCTTTGCCCTGAGCAAGTCTAGCAGATGAAACAGTGTCTTCAGCAGGGGTTGTATTTTATTACAGACACACTAATACAATATTAATTTCAGTGTTTGCTCACAGGAGAACAATATAACTTTTATGTTTTGTGATAAATGTTACAGTTTGATACTGCCATATATGTATTAGAGACAATCTGTGTCAGATCAACAGATTTTAGAAAATGTTTCTGGGTGACCGTTTTTGATTTGCTTCATACTTGCTGAACATAATATCATTGCACTTAATAACTGGACTGGAAACTATTAGGTTGAAACATTAGTTTTTGAAGATATTGAAGCTTTAAAAATGTCTCTCACACTAGAAGAGAGACATCTGTGCAGAGGAAGCCTTCATCTATCCGTTTCATGCGGTCTCTGCACAATACTGAAACACTGTAAGTGTGAATTAAAACAGCAACATTAGTACATTTCTTTGGAGTGACCTATTCAGTGTTTTGCATTCACTGCATTACTAGCCTTTTTAATTTTAAGTTTGTACTTTTGTTTAGCAGGTGAACTGAGCTTCCTAATTACATTATTTGGCATTAAACTTCATAAACTTCAAATTTATTAAACTTCATAAATTTGTTGTCCTGATGACCTTTGAATCTGTTAAGATTATTGGAGGTAGTCAAATATACTACTGTGTGGTCACTTTTTTTTTAATGTTTCCAAAATTCTTTGGCTCTTGGAAATGTTTTTGGCATTGAATATGAAGTGTAAACAAAGATTCCACAGTGTAAGTGTCTTCACATTAAACATTTTAGTGAAATTCAAAGCAAAACTGTTGATTTGAAACAAAAGGAAAAGTTGATTACTTATGATATTTCTATTTAAGGTTCAAATCTTTGTTACATTTATTTAAACTTCTATATTTACATTGTAAGCTGGGGGGCTGATCGCACCCCTACAGGTTAAAAAAGATGCTGAAAGACTACCTTCACATTGCTCCCTTGCTTGCTGGGCTTACTTGTGGCTGATCTATTGCGCAATCCACGCGGTACTTAAAAGTCTGAACAGCTCCTGTCAATTTTTTTGATTGATTGTTTGCTGTTCTCTCTCTCTGACCGTCCCTGCTCCATTGAAGAGGAAGATATGGTTGCATTCTTTTAATTGTGAGACGGAACTGTCATCTCCGTCTTGTCAAGGAGCACGTTTAAACTTTTGAAAAACAGACGTGTTTGTTTGCAGTGTTTGAATAAACTTCCTGTCTCTCTACAACCTCCTGTGTTTCTGTGCAAATCTGTGACCCAAGCGTGACAACATATATGCCTAAAAGATGTTAAGATTTGCATTGGGTGTGACGAGGATGGACAGGATTAGCAATGAGTACATTAGAGGGTCGGCTCAAGTTGGACGGTTGGGAGACAAAGACAGAGAGGCGAAATTGTGTTGGTTTGGACATGTGCAGAGGAGAGATGCTGGGTATATTGGGAGAAGGATGCTAAGGGTAGTGCTGCCAGGTAAGAGGAAAAGATGAAGGCCTAAGAGGAGGTTCATGGATGTGGTAAGAGAGGACATGCAGGTGATGGGAGTAACAGAACAAGACGCAGAGGACAGAAAGATATGGAAGAAGATGATCCACTGTGGTAACCTCTAACGGGAGCAGCCGAAAGAAGAAGAATCAGAATTTACATATATGCCTAAGTTTACAACTCTATGCCTCTGTTCCTTTCCCTTTGCTAACTCATTCTAGTCCTATCTTTCTGTAATTGGAAATACAGTAGGATATTTCCATTAACATACTAGCTTATAGGGTACAAAACAGTATCTTTCATTTCCTATGTGGCTAAAACTTACATCTACTCTAGATAGATAGATAGATAGATAGATAGATAGATAGATAGATAGATAGATAGATAGATAGATAGATAGATAGATAGATAGATAGATAGATACTTTATTAATCCCAGGGGGAAATTCACATACTCCAGCAGCAAAAAAATATTAAATTAAAGAGTAATAAAAAATGCAGGTAAAAAACAGACAATAACTTGAATAATGTTCAACGTTTACCCCCTCTGGTGGAATTGAAGAGTCACATAGTTTGGGGGAGGAATGATCTTCTCAGTCTGTCAGTGGAGCAGGACAGTGACAGCAGTCTGTCGCTGAAACTGCTCCTCTGTCTGGAGATGACACTGTTTAATGGATGTAGTGGATTCTCCATAATTGATAGGAGCCTGCTGAGTGCCCGTTGCTCTGCTACGGATGTCAAACCGTCCAGCTCTATGCCAACAATAGAGCCTGCCTTCCTCACCAGTTTGTCCAGGCGTGAGGCATCCTTCTTCTTAATGCTGCCTCCCCAGCACACCACTGCGTAGAAGAGGGCACTCGCCACAACCATCTGATAGAACATCTGCAGCATCTTACTGCAGATGTTGAAGGATGCCAGTCTTCTAAGGAAGTACAGGCGGCTCTGTCCTTTCTTGCACAGAGAATCAGTATTGGCAGTCCAGTCCAATTTATCGTCCATCTGCACTCCCAGGTATTTATAGGTCTGCACCCTCTGCACACAGTCACCTCTGATGATCACGGGGTCCATGAGAGGCCTGGGTCTCCTAAAATCCACCACCAGTTCCTTGGTTTTGCTGGTGTTCAGTTGTAGGTGGTTTAAGTCGCACCATTTAACAAAGTCCTTGATGAGGTTTCTATACTCCTCCTCCTGCCCACTCCTGATGCAGCCCACGATAGCAGTGTCGTCAGCAAACTTTTGCACGTGGCAGGACTCCGAGTTATATTGGAAGTCCGATGTATATAGGCTGAACAGGACCAGAGAAAGTACAGTCCCCTGCGGCGCTCCTGTGTTGCTGACCACAATGTCAGATCTGCAATTCCCGAGACGCACATACTGAGGTCTGTTTGTAAGATAGTCCACGATCCATGCCACCAGGTATGAATCTACTCCCATCTCTGTCAGCTTGTCCCTAAGGAGCAGAGGTTGGATGGTGTTGAAGGCGCTAGAGAAGTCTAGAAACATAATTCTTACAGCGCCACTGCCTTTGTCCAAGTGGGAGAGGGATCGATGTAGCATATAGATGATGGCATCTTCCGCTCCCACTTTCCCCTGGTATGCGAACTGCAGAGGGTCAAGGGCATGTTGGACCTGTGGTCTCAGGTGGTGAAGCAGCAGCCGCTCCATGGTCTTCATCACATGTGATGTTAGAGCGACAGGCCGGAAGTCATTCAGCTCACCAGGACGTGATACCTTTGGGACTGGGGTGATGCAAGATGTTTTACAAAGCCTCGGGACTTTCCCATGTTCCAGGCTCAGGTTGAAGATGCGCTGTAGAGGACCCCCTAGCTCCAATGCACAGACCTTCAGCAGTCGTGGCGATACTCCATCTGGACCTGCTGCTTTGCTGGCACGAAGTTTCCTCAGCTCTCTGCTCACTTGCGCTGCTGTAATTGTGGGTGGGGATGTCTCTCCTATGTTGGTATCAACAGAAGGATGTGTAGAGAGTGCAGTACTCCGAGGTGAGAGTGGGTTAGGGTGGTCAAACCTGTTAAAGAAGATGTTCATTTGGTTTGCTCTCTTCACGTCTCTCTCAATGGTGGTACCCCACTTCGAGCTGCAGCCAGTGATGATCTTCATCCCATCCCACACTTCCTTCATGCTGTTGTTCTGCAACTTCTGCTCCAGCTTTCTCCTGTACTGCTCCTTCGCCGCCCTGAGCTGGACTCGGAGTTCCTTCTGCACGCGCTTGAGCTCATGCTGATCACCGTCTTTAAAGGCTCTTTTCTTCTGGTTCAAAAGGCCCTTGATGTCACTTGTAATCCATGGCTTGTTGTTAGCATAGCAGCGTACAGTTCTTACTGGAACTACAATGTCCATACAGAAGTTGATGTAGTCAGTAGTGCAGTCAACAACCTCCTCAATGTTCTCACTATGTGATCCCTGCAGGATATCCCAGTCTGTAGTTCCAAAACATTGTCTCAGAGCATTCTCAGCCTCCGGGGTCCACTTCCTGAGTGATCGTGTGGTTACAGGTAGGACTCTCACTTTTGGTTTGTAGTGAGGCTGAAGTAGAACCAGGTTATGATCTCCTTTCCCAAGCTCAGGCAGCGGGGTGGCACTGTATGCGTCTTTAACGTTTGCATACAGCAAATCAATAGTCTTATTTCCCCGGGTGTTGCAGTCCACATACTGGGAGAATGCAGGTAATGTTTTGTCCAGCGTCACATGGTTAAAGTCTCCAGCGATTAGCACAAGTGCTTCGGGGTGCTGCGTTTGTAACTTAGCAACAGCAGAATGGATGATGTCACTCGCTGACTCCACGTCCGCCCGAGGAGGAATATACACGATGACAACAATGACATGTCCAAACTCTCTGGGCAAGTAATAGGGACGCAGACTTATGGCCAACAGTTCGATGTCCCTGCAGCAAGTGGAGATTTTGACTTTAACATGTTCAGAGTGACACCACCGTGTATTAACATAGAGAGCGAGTCCTCCTCCTTTGTGCTTCCCACAGGTACTTGCGTCTCTGTCCGCTCTAACTGTGCTAAACCCGGGTAGCTCCACATTAGCATCTGGGATGGTGTTAGTTAGCCACGTTTCGCAGAAACACAACAAACTGCATTCTCTGTAGGTTCTGACATTTTTCACCAGCGCAGCCAGTTCGTCAATCTTATTTGAGATTGAGTTCACATTCCCCAGAATAACAGAAGGCACCGAAGGCTTAAAACGCCACTTTCTCGCAAGCCGCTTCATTTTTAGCTTAGTACTCTATACAGTATATATAAAATCCTAAGCCTAAAAGTGCAACAATTTTGTGCAACGATTTATGTGATGTTTTTACGGCACATTTTTTGTCACGCTTCAAATCGGGCTTATTTTAAAACCTGCATATATATGTTTGGTATCATTCTTTTCAGAATTTATCAAACTTTAACATGATGTTAAAGACAAGACTTTGTGCCAAGAGATTTAACCATGCCCGGTGCTGGAAATAAAAGACAAAGAGTAGGACAGCTGCTGTACAGGCTTTTAAATGTTCAAAGCGCCGTGTGAGTTGCAGATCACATGGCGCGGCAGCAGGAGCAGCAAGCCAGCAGCTGATCGAGCAAAGAGGATGGAAAAAAAACTGTATTTGTATCACCGTTTAAGAAGGGGTTTCGGAGGAGCGACCATGTCTCCTTGGGGTGCGTTCAGTCCTCCTCTTCACAATGCGAGCGGCAGAGATTCGAAGTTGCTGGCGTGTAGCGCAGGCCGGGGGGGTTGGTGAGCGAAGTGAGCAAGGGGTGAACCCCCTAGTACCATTATAATTAATCAAACACTTACGTGAATTTAACATTAATGTTAACTTAGGATTGGCTCTTACAGATAATATTATAGAGGTTAGCATTAGGATAATAACATATCATATAATCAAATAAAAAATCTGTGTGATTTTAAAAAGCCAAAATTTATAGGGAGATGTTACTTCACTGCTCATTGGGCCTGAAAATGAAAGTAAATTTTTGGTGTGTGGTTGGCATGGCTCTATTTCCTGTAAACTATCACCAGCCCCTTACAGATTCTTTCCTGGTACCTACAGTATCTATACTATAGAGAAATAAGAATTCAAGAAGCTATTAAGGAACACTGGATGCAAAATATGAGTTGCCTGGCTGCAAATACAGAATGTACTATGCTGGTAATTGAAATAAAGTAAATACCCATATGCATACAAACTATTACAGAAAAGAAAAAGGACACGTATGCAAATACATAATTTGGAACTGTTACAAAGGATGTAAATCATAAAACAATATGCTGTTTGAATAATATTCATAAATCCGCCAGTTATGATCTGTGATTAGCATGGTAATGAATCAAGAGATTTTTTTTCCCTTATGTAAAACAGTTGGGGGGTTGGGGAAGAGAGAAAGAGTGAGAGACAGAGAGAGAGAGGGAGGCAGAGGAAGGGAGAGATGAGTGAGTGAGTGAGTGAGTGAGTGAGTGTGTGAGTGTGTGAGTGAGTGAGTGAGTGAGTGAGTGAGTGAGTGAGTGAGTGAGTGAGTGAGTGAGCGCAATATTTATTGACCCGCAAACACAGATATAGCAAGGCAGGCAAGGTGTTGAACACAATACTTACAATGGAAGTAGAAAAAACAAACAAACTAGAGGAGATATAAAACAAAATGGTTGGAAAAACATTAAGCTGTTTCTTTAATTCACAACTCAAAATTCAAAATTGGAAGGGAAATCCCCCCATCCCTAAAGTTATCACGAGGGTAATTTTAGACTCTAAGTTGTGATGAAATTGTGTTTGGGGTGGTCAAAAACCCACAGTTTAAAAAGCACTTTGATGTTATTATTTCACAAATTTTTAAAAAATTCTCTCTTATGTCTACAGTCATTAACTTTTTCGTAGATAAATTATTTGAAAGACTAGCTGATAAGTTTATTTGAGGTGTTGTAACTTCATAAACATTTTGCATGCTGCAGTTTTTGCCCATATTTTGCCAAAATACATACTGTGGTGAATGGCTGGAGACCCTACACAGCTGGAACACCTGGAAGAACCAGGAGAGGGACAATACATCCCCCGGGCCACGAGTGGGCAGCTGCCCTGGTCTACTTTGGGACCACGGGATCGGAGCTTGGAGGCTTGGCCCTGTTGGGGCCTGTGGACACCGCCAGGGGGGCACCTGGAAGATTATGGAGCCCTGGACTGCAGCACTTCTGCCACAACTGGAAGTGCTGCCTGAAGATCATTGTGAAGCACCTGGAGCACGTCCAGGGCGTTATAAAAGGGGCCACCTCACTCCATTAGGAGCTGGAGTCGGGAGGAAGAAGACAGAGCTTGTGAGAGGAGGAGTGAGGGCAATAGAGAAGACCTGAGGAAAGGAAAAGACTGAGGTGTGTTTATTGTGGTGGTTTGTGCACTGTGTGCTAAAAGGTTATTAAAAGAGAGTGCTTTTGGACATTGCTGTGCCTCAGTGTCTGTCTGTAGCCGGGCGGGTCTTTTATTATACTTGCCAAGTAAAAACTGCATCAGTAGAATAATACAAAAATATACAGAATATAAAAAAATACTTTTTTCATAGTTTGTGTTTCATGTCGGAGTATAATTTTCTGCAACTTTAAGACCGTCGCACAATCAGCATAAACCCATTATTGTGTTAATTTAAGAACTATGTGCTACTTTTTGAAATATAGTTAACATACTTTTAGCTGAAGTGTCACAGTGGTGCACACTGGTTAGCTCTGTCACTTTACAGATCCAGTGTACAGCATCATGTTCAAATCCAGCACTAGGTGGTCTGTGTGAAATTTGTATGTCCTCCCCGTGTCTGTTTTTCTTCTGGGTACTTCAGTTTGCTTAAATGGTCCCAGTGTGAATGTGAGTGGTTGCTATGTGCGTTAGTGGACCCTGTGATGGATTGGTACCCTGACGAGGCCTTTCCTGCATTGTGTCCAGTATTACCAGGATAGGCTCTTGCTCCCTGCTCCTCGAAAACAGAGTGGGTTCGATAATAACTATGACCACTATTAGTTTTCCAGGGAACATATTTGCTTTTCTAAACACATTTTTCCAAAAAAACATTAAAGAATGTAAAGGTTGATTGAGGTATCCTAGGGAATGTCCTCTTTTCTGCTGAAATATTATTTTATTCATAGTCACAGAAGCTGCAGCTTTCTACAGATGATTTTTTTATAATATACAAATTCACTAAACAATACAAGGAGTCCTCAATTACTGCTGCATACTTCTGTAACTCCATTAAAGAGCCAATTGCTGAATTCTGCAGCTGCGTGTCTCTATCAAGAACAACTTTAACAGGCTGGTGACATCTTACACATGAGAATAACAAAATGTTCAGTATGCAAGAAATACATTCTTAAGTAACAAATCTGGCATAATTGTAAAATTGTGATTTAAAAAGTGATATTGACTATTTTTGCCACAAGTAACAGAGTGCTTATCAAATAAATGTGTGCATGAAATTTGTGCACTAAAAAGTAGAATTTTTGTGAATTACTCCCTTTGTGCAGGATACCTGTGCCAAATTTCAAACCTTGTGAGGCACAGCTGTTCATGAAAAATCTGTTTCCTTTGCTTATATTTATTTAATATTATTGTTGTAATAAAATATTTCCCGGTTTTGGACTATACAGAAAATATATATGTGCATGTCAATGTGGTGCTGATCTCCAGTCTTTAAGGTGTTTTGAGAACATATCAAGATAAACACATATTGGGGCAAAATAATTGAAGTATCAATTATTATGCTTACTTCAGAAGAGTAATAAAAAATCCTAAGAGATGTAAAATAAAAAATACTATAAAAAGAAGTATTTTTGTTTTTGCATCCATATTATATTCTATTGTTTTTCCTGTCAGAATGTAGTTTATAAAACTTTAAGACAGTTAAACAGTCAACATAACTGCATTCACAGTTAAAGCCTTAATTTAAGAAATCTTAGATATTTTGTTAAAATACAGTACAGTAGCATACACTGAATAGTACTGCCATGTCCAGGCCCTTTTCCTGATTTGTGCCCAGTACTGCCATGACAAGCTCTTGCTCTCTGCTCATCTGCTGTTCAATAAGCAGGTTTGAGAATCGCTGACTGCTGTTGGTTTGCCAGTGAACATAGCATATTTACTTTAAGATTACTGTTGTCCAAAAAAATAAGTGTTTCAAAAAAGCCATAATAGGATGTAAAGGTTGTCACAAAACGACTCCAGACAGATACAAAGTTTTGGGGCAACCACCCGTATATTATGTTCCTGGCTGCAAAAAGGTTGAATTAAATCAAGTTGTTCACAAGACTGAGTCCAAAACAGAACTGAATAAGTGGAGATAAGATGGTGGTTTTTAAAGGCTGGTGGAGGGAATGATGTAATTTATGCCTGAACCAGAAGTGACGTGTCAGAAGGGGACCTTGTTTTTCGATTTCCTGGATAATCCAGTTACTGATTGTGTCAGGGTTGTCTATGTAGGTATTTGCTGTCTTGCAAAGGAGTCACCGCTTTGAAGTCTGGGTGGTTGAGTATACAAACAATTACAAGTTGTCATAACAGAACTGCTTCGTCCTTGGAGGATGTCTGTATTTACCTGAAATTAACATGTTTGACAATATTGGTTTCTAATCAGCAGATCTGTACTCATTAATGGTTGGTAACAATACATTTTGTTAACTTGTGTTTTCATTAATTGTTAAACCCAGGAAATTTAGATGTGCCATTAATTAAACTGATTGTCCAGGACTGACAACGGCAGGGACTGAAGGAGATTTAAACTCCTGGGCAGCAGAAGGCAGAGAGGACAGTTCACAGTAAACGCTGCCAAGACACTCGGACAGAGCACAGGGGCTTGCAGGCAGACAAGGGTACCTGGCTGGCACGACGTGAGGCACAAGGACGGCAACACTTCCAGGGAGTAAGAGACAGCTCCACAAAGAGACGCCGGATGTGGGTCCAGCGAGAGAGGGAATCCGCATGAAAGGACCAAGCGAAGCTGACAGACGAGAAATGAGGCGTGCCTAGGTCACAGCAACACAAGGAGCCCAGAGTGGAAGAAAAAGGAACAACGAAGAGACGCTGACAGGGATTCAACAATTTGACACAAATTCTGTAGGGGAACGAGTGTCCAGTGAACAGAGTGCATCCGTGGACAGTTGAACAATTAAGTGTTGGGGTAATACAGTGCACCAACTGGACTCTGCACCACTAAAGGTGTATCCTCCAATTCTTGTTTTTAACGGACTTTTAGAGTGTGGACTGTGTATTTTCCTCTTAAAAAACAGGAAATTAATTCCTGATATGTTTAGGTTTTGTTAGGTTCGTTTATCTTTTTAATGTACCTTTTATTGTCTTGTGTAATAGAACTTACTGTTACTTTTTTCTGAAATTACTGTTGTCTTTCATTGTGTGTTTACTCACCGCCCAATTTAAAGAAACCTGTGTGCTATTATTGGTAAATTTCAGGAGTTCCCAGTCTCTTAATAAAACTGGGTGGCGTAGTCGGATATTTTAATGGTGACAAAGTTAGATTACCTGTAAGTGTGACCAGACACCTGTTCCAGACGTCTTTGGGACTGGAAGTAGCATCATTAAATGCGCCGGGACCGGACGTGACATCATCAGAGGTGCCAGTACATGGTGGGATTTCCTGGGAATTGTCTGCAAGGAGCTGAGAGAGACAGTCAGCACACTCCGCCACCCCCTGGTCTGATGTAGCATTACAATTACTCAAGCCACTTTAGCTGCCTCCTATTTGCACGTGTGTGACAAGGTGTATTGTGGTATCATAAGGAATGTTGTCCTCCAGATTCCTAATTTTTCTTTTGAAATGTCCTACTTTACAGAGTTACAGAGGTGCCAGCCTTAGCCCAGGGCACAGTTACAGCCAATTTTCTTGAAACTTAAATGAAGCCTTGAGCGTTATTTTTTTGTCTTTTTTGTGTGTGTCAATAATTTTACCTTTCAGATTCAGGTTTAAAGGCGGTCAGTCTACTCTAACATTTTAAAGAAATAACAATTACAGGTGCATTTTAATGTCACAGAGTAGCCATATATTAACAGAGGTCAATTTATCAAATAAAAGGGGCAAAACTAAATATATTAATTCACCAAACATTTATTTACAGACTTTTTGTAACCGGCATATGCAGTTCAGTGTTGCAGATTGAGGAGTGGGACCTCACATGTATCCACAGTTAGGCACAAAGAACTGTGGGATCTGGGAGGACTGGCAGGGCCAACAACAGTAACAGCAAGTAAGCATCAATGCAAGACACAAACGAAGAGGCTATTTGACTTTTTTACACCAGCCATATCATGGGTTGCTCCATTTGTTAAAACCAAAATAAAATTTATTTAGTGTTTCAAAGGACGAGGCACATCTCTTTATGAATATGACATGTGCTGTGTTTGAGATGTGTAATCGGCAGTTAGTAGGACAAGCAAAACAACATGCTTTGTTGCTAAATATGAATATGCGAACACTGAATTTGTGCATAGTTTAAACTTTTGAAGGCAAACTAATGTTCATTAGCATAACCCATTTGTAAAAGGATGCATCATGTACTTGAATGTTACATTGAAGAATGTAATGCTGCCTCACAATTAGAAATTTACTGAGTACAAGTAACGACAGCCCAAGTAATTTTCTAATTCGGAATTTGTTCACAGGTATAAGAAGTAAAGTCAGATCACTCAATAAATGCTGTTTTGCAGAAATTCTGAAATAAGGGATTCAAGTTAAATTGACCAGTTAGATTTTGCACAGGAAGCATTAAAGTGGGGGATTTGTAAAAAAAAAAGGAAGGACAGATTTGGAAAATTAAATCACCATGAGTTTCTGACATTTGAAATTTGAAGTAATTGGGCCCATCCATTAAATGTTATTCTTTAGACTTACTTAGACTTAGTTCCTCCCATTGAGCGGCAAGAGATCACCAACGAATTCGGTCAGCGGCAGCGGATTAGGCTTCGTCCCATGATATGTGTATAGCGCGTAGGTCTTCATTGAAAGAACGCCACCATGTTTGTTTTGGGCGGCCACACTTTCGTGTGCCACAGGCGGGCATCCAGCTCATAGCGATCTTTGGGAGACGATGTATCGTTTCCCGGAGGATGTGGCCAGCAAAACGAAAGCGGTGTTCCGCTACAGTGCTCGCTAAAGGATGGGTAGCTGTTCGTTGAAGAATTTTGTCATTGCTGACGTGGTCCCGGTAGGGGACCTTCAGTATTCGCCGTAGGCAGCGTTGCTGAAAGACATTCAGGCGTCTCGTGATCGCTGCAGACGACTTCCAAGTTTCGCTTGCATATATCGCCGTAGGGATGACGGTCGTGTTTAGCAGTGTAATGGTGTTGGATCGCCATATTGGTCCCAATGGTCGCATTACTGATGACGCTTTCCCAATATGGCAGACTACGTCGATGTCTGTCCCCCCGTCAGGCGCCACTGTGCTGCCGAGGTAAGTGAAGCGGTCGACTTCCTCAAGCTGTTGTTGGCCGATGGAGACCGGGATGTTTGCACGGGCGTAGCCGATGCACATGACCTTGCTCTTGGCCTCACTAATTCGGAGCCCGATTTTTGCCACCTCATGTTGTAGTAGTTCAGTGAGATCGCGGAGGGATTGTTGGGTGGGGCCAAGTAGAGCGATATCATCCGCAAAGTCCAGATCTGCTATTCGTCTCCCATCGCGACCCTGAAGGCCATGGTAAGCGTGTACAAGGGCATGGCACACGACGAAGTCAAGTGCCAGCAGGAATAGAAATGGCAAAATGATGCAGCCTTGGCGCACGCCCGTATCGATCTGGAAGGCCTCGGATATGCCATAGTCCGTGCGTATATAGCAGCTCGACTCGTGGTATATATTTCGTAAAATGTTGACAAACTCCACTGGGATGCCATAGACTCTGGCGATTTTCCATAGTGTCTCTCAGTGAATACTGTCGAATGCCTTAGTAAAGTCAATAAAGTTTATAGACAGTTTTTGCTGCAATTCGGTACTTTGTTCGATGATTGTCCGTAGGACAAAGATTTGTTCGGAGCAGGATCTCCTGTTGCAGAACCCTGCTTGTTCCTCGCAGAGTTGGTGGTCAACAGCTTGGCGTAGGCGTCGGAGCAGGATGGAGCACAGCACTTTGCCTGGGACAGAGAGGAGGGTAATTCCGTGCCAGTTGTTGCAGTTGGCGAGATTCTCTTTCTTTGGAATTTATATGATGTCCCCTTTTCTCCAGTCTTCTGGGACAGTTGCTGTTTCCCAGCACCTGTTAAGGAGACATGTAAGACGGTCTATAAATGGTTGTCCTGCATGTTTTAACATTTCGGGACCGATTTCGTCTATGCCGGGTGCGCGACCAGTCTTGAGGGCTGCAATCGCCGACTTTGTTTTGGCTGACGTGATCGGTCCAACTTCGACTGGAAGATCGTTTGCCGGTGTTAAGAGATCGTCTGCGAATGTTGATGTGGGTTCTGGTTGGTTCAGGAGCTCAGCGAAGTGCTCGACCCATCGTTTTTCTTATGCTTCGATGGTTAGCAACAGGTGACCGTCCTTTGCTTTGATTGGTACACCTCTCCCGCTGGGCGTGCCACTCAGCTCTCGGACGATCCTGTATAGTGTTTTAGTGTCGTTCCTGTCCGCGGCTTCTTGCGCCTCATGTCCTTTCTTTTCAATCCAATTGCGCTTATCTTGACGGCAGCTTCATTTGACCATTCGATCGGCAGCTCGGTAGCACTCCTCTGCCGCGGTGAGACCAGGTCCTGGGGGGCTCCCGATCGCGATCTTGTTTCAAGCGACACCGTGCATCGATTAGGTCCCAGGTGTTATCTTTTATCCAGCGTTCTCGGTATGTGCCTTGTCTTCGACCGATTATAGTTGTGGCACTTTCGATGACAATCTGGTGGAGTCGTGTCCAGTCATCCTCAACCGATTCTTCGCCGCCTGTTTCTGCGAGTATTTCAAAGCGATTTTGGAGCTTGAGTTGGAACTGTTGGGCTACTGGCGTCTCTTTGAGCTTTGTAACATTGAAGGGTCTTAGTCTCTGAGGTTTAGGCGTTGATCGCATAAGTTTTAGCCGGCATTTGGCGACTAGTAAATTATGGTCAGAGCTGACGTCCGCTCCTCTCGGGCTTTTCACATCTAGCAAGGACGAGCGCCATCTTTTGCTGACGCAGATGTAATCGATTTCGTTTTTGTATAGTCCTCCTGGAGACTGCCACGTCATCTTATGGATCCTTTTGTGGTGGAAAAATGTATTTCCGATGCATAGATTGTTCGTGGCGCAGAGTGAGCGCAGTGGCTCGCCGTTGTCATTTGTTCGAGCGCCTGATCTATGCGGACCCATTGTCGCCTCGAAGCCCGAGCGGTCGCTGTTTAACTGAGCATTGAAGTCGCCGACGACAAGGAGCAAATCGTTGCATGGTACGGTCGTCAACTTGTCTTGGAGCTGGTCGTAGAACGCTTCCTTTGCTGCTTCGTCAGATTCTTCTGTTGGGGCGTATATCTGGATGACTGTGACTTTCACCTGTTGGAATCGGAAGCGGGCAGTGATAATTCGGTCGGAGACCGGTTTCTACTCCGTGAGCGCTGCTGTCGCCTGTGGTGATAGTACGAGTCCAACGCCACATGCATGTTCGGTGCTATGGCCAGAGTAGAGAAGCATTTTTCCATCGCTAATTATGCGTCCTGACTCCGCCCATCGTATCTCGGTGAGGCCTAAAATGTTCAGGTGGTAGTCGTCGAACGTTTGTTATTCTTTAGTAATATTTTTTTATCCAGCTAATGTTGCAAATATAAAATCTTAAAATAGCAAAAGTTACAAACTTAACAGATCGGTTCACTGACAAACCACACTTGAAAAGCATGTTGTTTCAAAAACAGCTTTAAAGAGTGGAAATATCTGTAATTATCTTGGAATCCAAAATTCAACTGTACATGCATATTAATGTTTGAAATGTTATATTTAATATAGATTTTAAGCAGTATTTTAAGATACTGAATAGCAAATCAGACTAAATTTAAAGTGTGCACTTGCTTGCTATATCAGGTAGTACATAATGATACCATTCTTTATAAGCCCTTGTTACACTGTGGGGACAAAGCCTGACCTCTTCCACACTTTGAAGTTCAAGCCCAGCATGTATTTTGATATTTAGGAATGCCAATACTTGTGTACTTAAGTGATAGCTGGCTAACTACTTCATAGATATACCAGTATTTTAAAGCTTTGTTAGTATGTACTGTTTCAAAAGGTATCAAGTATTATAAAATTTTATTGATATTGGTATTGAATACAAGCATTATGATATTGTCACATCCATATATAACAAACATGAAACCATTTGGAAAAACACAGATAGATTGTTGCTAAGAAAATATGTAGATCCAATATGGTCATATTATAGGATAATAGCTAAACTATCCATCCATCCATTTTCCAACCCGTTGAATCCAAACACAGGGTCACAGGGGTCTGCTGGATCCAATCCCAGCCAACACAGGGCACAAGGCAGGAACCAATCCCGGGCAGAGTTAATTAATTAATCTATATATATATATAAAAGACAAATACCACTGACTCACTTATCATGAAATCTCCTGAACCATGAGGACTTGGGACTTGAAATTTGGGATGTAGATAGATAGACAGATAGATAGATAGATAGATAGATAGATAGATAGATAGATAGATAGATAGATAGATAGATAGATAGATAGATAGATAGATAGATAGATAGATAGATAGATAGATAGATAGATAGATACTTTATTAATCCCAAGGGGAAATTCAGATACGCCAGCAGCAGCATACTGAAAAAAAAACAATATTAAATTAAAGAGTGATAAAAATGCAGGTATAAGAGACAATAACTTTGTATAATGTTAACGTTTACTCCCCCGGGTGGAATTGAAGAGTCGCATAGTGTGGGGGAGGAACGATCTCCTCAGTCTGTCAGTGGAGCAGGACAGTGACAGCAGTCTATCGCTGAAGCTGCTCCTCTGTCTTGAGATGACACTGTTCAGTGGATGCAGTGGATTCTCCATGATTGACAGGAGCCTGCTCAGTGCCCGTCGCTCCGCCACAGATGTCAAACTGTCCAGCTCCGTGCCTACAATAGAGCCTGCCTTCCTCACCAGTTTGTCCAGGCGTGAGTAGTCCCTCTTCTTTATGCTGCCTCCCCAGCACACCACTGCGTAGAAGAGGGCGCTCGCCCCAACCGTCTGATAGAACATCTCCAGCATCTTATTGCAGATGTTGAAAGATGCCAGCCTTCTAATGAAGTATAGTCAGCTTTGTCCTCTCTTGCACAGAGAATCAGTATTGGCAGTCCAGTCCAATTTATCATCCAGCTGCACTCCCAGGTATTTATAGGTCTGCACCCTCTGCACACAGTCACCTCTGATAATCACGGGGTCCTCCTAAAATCCACCACCAGCTCCTTGGTTTTACTGGTGTTCAGTTGTAGGTGGTTTGAGTCACATCACTTAACAAAGTCCTTGATTAGGTTCCTATACTCCTCCTCCTGCCCACTCCTGATGCGGCCTGCGATAGCAGTGTCGTCAGCGAACTTTTGCACATGGCAGGACTCCGAGTTGTATTGGAAGTCCGATGTATATAGGCTGAACAGGACTGGAGAAAGTACAGTCCCCTGCGCTGCTCCTGTGTGTTTGACCACAATGTCAGACCTGCAGTTCCCGAGACGCACATACTGAAGTCTGTCTCTAAAACAGTCCATGATCCATGCCACCAGGTATGAATCTACTCCCATCTCTATCAGCTTGTCCCTAAGGAGCAGAGGTTGGATGGTGTTGAAGGTGCTAGGGAAGTCCAGAAACATAATTCTTACAGCACCACTGCCTCTGTCCAAGTGGGAGAGGGATTGGTGTAGCATACAGATGATGGAATCCTCCGCTCCCACCTTCTCCTGGTATGCGAACTGCAGAGGGTCGAGGGCGTGGTGGACCTTTGGCCTCAGGTGATGAAGCAGCAGCCGCTCCATGGTCTTCATCACATTTGACGTCAGAGCGACAGGCCGGAAGTCATTCAGCTCACTAGGACGTGATACCTTTGGGACTGGGGAGTTGCGAGATGTTTTCTAAAGCCTTGGGACTCTCTCCTGTTCCAGGCTCAGAGGCTGTAGAGGACTCCCCAGCTCCAACGCACAGGCCTTCAGTAGTCTTGGCGATACTCCATCTGGACCCACTGCTTTGCTGGCACGAAGTCTCCTCAGCTCTCTGCTTACCTGGGTTGCTGTAATTGTGGGTGGGGGGAAACTCTCTCCTATGCTGGTATCAGCAGAAGGATGTGTGGAGGGTGCAGTACTCCAAGGTGAGAGTGGGTTAGGGTGGTCAAACCTGTTAAAGAAGTTGTTCATCTGGTGTGCTCTCTCCACGTCTGCAGCCAGTGATGATCTTCATCCCATCCCACACTTACTTCATGCTGTTATTCTGCAACTTCTGCTCCAGCTTTCTCCTGTACTGCTCTTTCACTGCCCTGAGCTGGACTCGGAGTTCCTTCTGCACGCGCTTCAGTGCATGCTGATCACCACCTTTAAAAGTCCTTTTCTTCTGGTTCAAAAGGCCCTTGATGTCACTTGTAATCTATGGCTTGTTGTTAGCATAGCAGTGTACCGTTCTTACTGGAACTACAATGTCCATACAGAGGTTGATGCAGTCAGTAGTGCAGTCAACAACCTCCTCAATGTTCTCACTATATGATCCCTGCAGGATATCCCAGTCCGTAGTTCCAAAGCAGTCTCTCAGAGCCTACTCTGCCTCAGGGGACCACTTCCTGAATGAGCGTGTGGTTGTAGGTACCTCCCTCACTCTTGGTTTGTAGTGAGGCTGAAGCAGAACCAGGTTATAATCTGCTTTCCCAAGAGCAGGCAGCGGGGTGGCCCATACCCTTGGCCCATAGGTGCTCACTAAGAAACTGTTTTAAAAATTTTGTGGTCCAAGTGTGGAATTTCTTAAAATTTCTTATAGTGTTTAGACTCGTTTGTATGTCTTTTCATGAGAGAACTACCCAGGTTGAGTGCAACAGTAATGGCCAAAAGCTTACATCACTCGGGGTTCCCAGGCGGATTCCCATCAAAGTACTGGCCGAGCCAGAGCATGTTTAGCTTCCGAGATCAGATGGGAAAACATAAATTATTGAGATTAAAAAAAATAACATAAAATTGGAGTGTCGCAATGTGAGCATGTTACCCTTTGTGTACCATTTCTTTGTTTTGTTTGTAAACTGGTGATATCTGTGTTAGTGTAGTGGTAGAAGCACCCTCTTAAAAATTTGAGAAAATGATATTGAATCCTTTTGTTTCCATATGACTTTTTTCTTTTTCATGTACAGTTTATATATAAATTAATATGTATTATTTGCCACAGTAGTTTTCTCAAAAAACCTAAAAGAATTTGGTTTGTGTTGTTGTATGTGTACTTTCCACGCCTTTTCTACTTATTTATTAGTGTGTGAAAGCCTCTTCTTCGGTGCTCTGTCTCTGGCAGGCATTCTGTAAAGCCTTCTTTTCCCTCTCTTTCATCATTTTCGAGGCATGTTTCTTTTCTCTTTTCCAGTTTTACAGCTGCGATTTTTATGGAGAGTCCCTTTGTTTGACTTCTACACCTTTAATCGCACTTGTGCGTCTGACTCTTGCCCTTTCGTCACGTCATCAGAGAGAACTTCCAACCAATCAAAGTAAATCAGAGTTCTCGGCAAGACTGGACTCTCAGACCAGATCTAATAATTTTTCTATATAGTAGATTTTTTTTAGTTGTTTAGTTTAGTAATTTTTCTGTAGTATATTTTCATATTCCTTTATAATCATAGTAGTCTTTAATAGTCATCCTTTAGATTTAATAATTTTCTAAATATGGTATCACTCTGATTTCTACCCATAAATATAACCTATGCAATAGTTAGTTTTACATGAAGTTGTTTTTGATGTTCCTGTTACAGTGGGACCTGAATGACTTTGAAATTGCTAATTAAAAAAATGACGATTTTACTGCAGTAGAGAAGAAACTTGAGGCATGCTATAAAAAAAGTTCTTCATAGTTTGTCTCTCTGTGGAAACACTTTGACCTGGAGTATTGATTGAATGAGAGATTGCCTTATTTGCATATGTAGACTAGTATGCTGACATTATGGGTAAAAGTTTAACAATACTATACTTTGATTGAATTAAACTTTTTAATATTATTGTATTTTTTTAATTTTAGGACTCTAAATTTATTTCACATACTGTATCTATCGGGTTGAACAGTTAAAAAGTTAAAATGATTACCATCATTGGAATTAAACTCTTTGTCTAGTAGTTTTAATACAAATATTATAAAACTTACATCAACTACACATCTGAGATTTATCCATCCATCCATCCATTATCCAACCCGCTGAATCCGAACACAGGGTCACGGGGGTCTGCTGGAGCCAATCCCAGCCAACACAGGGCACAAGGCAGGAAACAATCCCAGGCAGGGTGCCAACCCACCGCAGGACACACACAAACACACCCACACACCAGGCACACACTAGGGCCAATTTAGAATCGCCAATCCACCTAACCTGCATGTCTTTGGACTGTGGGAGGAAACTGGAGCACCCGGAGGAAACCCATGCAGACACGGGGAGAACATGCAAACTCCACACAGGGAGGACCCGAGAAGCGAACCTGGGTCTCCTTACTGCGAGGCAGCAGCGCTACCACTGTGCCACCGTGCCGCCATCTGAGATTTATATTTATTATTTTAATCTTTTTTTGAAAAATGTGAAATGATTGAAAGCATATGAATAAAGCCCGACTGGTATGTCTTTTCAGCCATCCATCCATTTTCCAACCCGCTGAATCCGAACACAGGGTCATGGGGGTCTGCTGGAGCCAATCCCAGCCAACACAGGGCACAAGGCAGGAACCAATCCCGGGCAGGGTGCCAACCCGCCACAGATGTCTTTTCAGACATATGCATATTTTTCCAAGACATGAGTGGCGCCTTTCTTGTGTCCACCGATTTGTATGTGCTGATCCAGCTGTGATGATTTCATTCAAAGCACCCCTCCTGGATTGTAAATAATTCACAGTCAACATGCAACTGGCATTGTTGGCTGTGTCTTAGGTTACATCTGCCTAAAGAATGAACTTTTATTAATTTTGCCGATTCAGAACTGATATCTGTATACAGTCATATTAAGTTAAATTAATAAAACCCAGTGCAAGGACAGACACAAACTGGTCAAGGATGAGGAGGAGAATGCTAGCAAGATGGTGGGTCTGAGGCAGTAGGTCATGGCTGCATACAATGATCTACAAAGTTCAAATTCAGAAAACCTCTATATTTGGGGAAGGAGCAAAATGCCATCCTATGCTTTTTGCTCTGGAAGAGGATCCCTCAAACACATTCTCAGTAACTGCCCAAAGCTCCCTTAAGGAGGCTGCTAGCACTGTCCACAAGTGCTACCAAATTCGTAAAGTAGTTCCTGAGATATTTGTTTTGTAGTCAATGTTGTATAAAGTAAACCATTCAATCAACTTAAATATTTATTCAGCACCACAGATTAACCTCTAACACCATTTTAATATAGGAATACTAGGGGGCTTTGCCCCCTGCTTGCTTTGCTCGCCAACCCCCGCTACGCGCTAGCCTCTTTGCGGATCTGCCACTCGTGTATGGGGATGTGGATTTACAATTTAAACAGAATGTTATTTTCATGGGAATTGTTACATATGCATAATAGAACTAAATATTTTACATTACAGCGAGTAATTAACCATATTAAAAAATAGTAGAACATAATAAGTAAATTATGTTTCATGTTTTGTTAGTTATTCATTGTGTAAATTGATTTTGTTCTGTTTAGCTTTGAAATAAACATGCAAATACTTTTAAAACTTACATTTTTTCTGTAAAACTTCAGTAAAAGCAATTTTTTGAATTAAATTTTCATAAATATCACATTGAATTTTGATTCTGTGTTTAAACTTTCATCATGACTACACAACGTATAACTGCCTGTGATTGAATTTCGTTTCTTTCTCTCTATTAAATAAAATTACTTTTTTGAATGTTTGGCTCTGAGATTTGTAAACTGTCTTTGCAAAAGCTATTCTAATGGGAGACTGTTAACGTTTTAATATGAATGGCATATCAAGATCTCCTCTGTTGTCTAATGTTATCCGCAGAAGATGTACTACATTACCTTTCTTGGGTACATCCTTCTTTCTATAGTAATTCATGCGGTGGAAGACAGTGTTAACGGTTGTAGATATTCTTCGGGATATTGCAAGTTGATGGTTTCATCTTCCGCACAATCACCACCAAATGTTTTAGCATAGTCTATTTATTCACATTTAACCAATTTGCTGTGTAACCAGCTATCATTTTTGGTGTTAATTCATTTGAATTTATCGTTTCTCGGTGCTAGGATTGCCGTGTACTAATTTTTTCTATTGATAACCCTTCGTGATGAAATTCTTCAATAAGATTTGGACATAATACGCCTTCTTTAATTGTGAACTTAAAGTGAGGATAATGTATAATTTATAAGAGCTGAAAGTACAAGAACTGTGTTAACAAAACATTCAAAAACATTCACATAAATGAGAGGTGAGAGTATCATGTGCGAGGTTGAATGTGGTTGAGAGGAGGGTGTGTATTAGAGTACTAGCATCAGTGGTGATAAAGTGTTAGCTTAATAACATCATAAGAAGTTTATTACTTTTTAGGTTTTGCAAAACAGCAACGTCTGCAGAGTGCTTAATGCAGAGACATACTGTATCTTTTCCTGTTAACTATTTACATTCTCACCCTCTCATTCCAAGGAGACGCTGGCATTTCTGGCACCTTTACTACTCTGGAAGAATATGCTGTAGCATGTTTCGTGCCAGGTTGCTCTTTACTCTGCACTTACCTGGTGCCTAAACATGTTTTTGTTCCAGGGCATTCATTAAGTTCAGAGCGCTTACTGTTTGCTGGTCATTCCCTTTTTTCTCAATGGAGATGAAGACATGCATTTTTAGATACTTGGTGAGCCTTCTTCCTATTATGTGCCAACATTCCCTGTCTGTTGTGGTAGCAACATACTGAGATAGGATAGCCAAGTCACCCTGTTTCCAGGAACTTCCTCCAGCCTCTACCATGACAGTTGGAGTTATAATCCCTCCATTGTTTCTTGGGTTTAGCACTTAGCCTTTTCCCAGTAAGCCATGCCCTGCTAGATATCTTATGTTGGAAGCATCAAGAGATATCCATGTCCATACCTCCTTCTGGCTTCTTGTGATCTTAAGAAGCAACGATTCTACTTTGATTTACTCCCATATTGTTGAGCTCCTTACCCTGTCATGGAGAATGGGCCCATCAACCCTTGCAGGAAGTCTCAATGAATCGTTCTTTCAGCCTGTACTTAAGAGTTTGTGACCACAGTTAAGGAAAGAAATGTTGACTTACCGATACATTGACAGCTTTGTCCACAAAGTGAATTGTTATTGGACTTCTGTTGTAGTCATGGATTGTCCATAATGGACACCATGTTAGAGCACAGCATTGTTGTTGAGTGTACCTGGGACTCAATTATCTTAGGCCAAAGGCCAGTCATCCACTTTGTAGTTGTGTCATCTGCTCTGAGACCATATGTTTCGATACTCAGCTGTCAACTGATCTCTACTTGGTGGTAACATGGTTTATCGTTCCATTGCTATGCCGATGACACTCAGCTTTACCTCAGGACTACTCCCACCTCCTCTACTGCTCCTCTGCCAACATCTACATTGTCTACCTGCCTGGAGGAGATAGAGGCTTGGATGAGGCTCAATTTTCTTCAGTTGAACAGATCCAAAACAGAAGCCATCTTAGTTGGTACATCACATCATCTTCGCTCTTCTACCATCACCAGCATTACTTTCTCTGGCCAAAATATTCCTCTTTCCACATCTGTTACTAATTTGGGTGTTAGAATGGACTCCCAACTTACTTTTGACACCCACATCAAATATCTCTGTAAGTCATCTTTTTACCATCTCAAGAACATCGCCAAACTCCGCCCATTACTCACCCTGGCAGATGCAGAGAAGCTCGTCCATGCCTTTGTCTCTTCCAGGCTGGATTACTGTAATGCACTCCTCATTGGGATTCCTGGCAAGAGTATCCAGAGACTCCAGTATATTCAGAACAGCGCTGCCAGGATCCTGATGAGGGTGCGAAAGTATGATCACATCACCCCAATCCTGAAAACCCTTCACTGGCTCCCTGTTTCATTCAGAATAGAGTACAAGGTCTCCCTTCTTACCCATCAGTGCATTTATGGACATGCCCCTCTTTATCTACAGGAACTCCTTACCCCCCATAACTCCTTACGTTCCCTCCGCTCTGTACTCACTAACACTCTTCAAGTCCCCAGAACTAAGCTCAGCAGCATGGGTGACAGGGCGTTTTCATCGGTGGCGCCGAGGCTGTGGAATGCCCTCCCTGATTACCTGAGAGCCCCACAGTCGACTGAGGCCTTTAAGCGAAACCTAAAAACTCATCTTTTTAGAAAGTCATTTTGTTAAAGTATTTTATAGACTCTTCTGTTCTTTTTTTTTTATTTTATTATTCTATTTTTACTCTGTAGCACTTTGGGATTGCTAAAATATAAAGTGCAATATAAATAAAATTTATTATTATTATTTATTATAAGCTGGCTCAGAGACAAACAGCACCCACTGGAGAGACCTGGAAGACCTAAGTAGGTGTTCTTGGTTCAGTAGACTTTTGCTAAATCAATTTAAAAAATCTGATATACATTCAAAAGATTGGTAAGAGAATATAAAGTTATTTATTAACTGAGAACACAATCAGAGGTAAAGCACAAGACATTAGAACCACAGTTAGCATTAGGAAGAGTTAATAAAAATATCATAGTTGCTATTTCTTAAGAGTAAAATCCAATGCCAGAGTTAACCATTTTTCCCATTATCATTTGCTTTTGAAAGACTCTATTAATGGAAAGTTTAATTTGCAAGAATATATAAATAAAAACATACAGATCCACCACGTCTCAGTCTGTATACTGATCATAAACCCTCTACCCTCTCATATGGTGATGATGCAAAAGCAGCTCTCTGGTGGAAGATTGGACTTTTACAGTTTGCTGCTTTAGTTCTAGGAGCAACAGATAACCTGAACCATATTGCTGCTGACCTTTTAGATTTTACACATAGTGCTTTGATAACATGCTTTTTTAATCTCAAATACTCATTCGTGTTTCTTTCAACAGTAGAACGTTTCCAAGCAAATGAATAGGACAGTTGTGTAAATTAATAATAGACTGCTGTCTTTAAATCTAATTTAACCACTTGATGGAACAACACCAAGAATATTTATAACAATTCTCCTTGTTTAACAGGTCTCAGTAAATGTATTAGACATCGTCAAGGCTAAACATGCACTCTGACAGACCAGCTCTACTCAGCAGTCATTTTCTTTCAGCCACTATGCTTACACAGACACATCAATCATTTCATTGCCTTCCTGTTGTCTTCTAAATCACAATCAATTCTTCTGTCTATTTCACCTATTTCTCCTGAGTTGTTGATAAGTGCAAGAAAGTCTTTTTATTGACTGTTTCTTGATGAGATTCTCTTACTTGAGTAATTTATCTCCATTTGTGCAGTCACTGAAGGGTTAGTATTGTGATCTGCTCTATATGTTCGATTAAACATTCTGACTACACACAATGTAATGACTACACTTCAGACATGAATGGTGTACCCAAAGATGTGTTAGATAGAGAGTGGGCGAGTGAGGCTGGGTGCCCTCCAATGGACCTTTACCCCAATTAGTTCCTGCATTCTTCAACATGGAACCAGGACATCAGACAAACCATTATTGGCAGGTCTCAGGTGTTATGATTATCCATCCATCCATTATCCAACCCACTATATCCTAACTACAGGGTCACGGGGGTCTGCTGGAGCCAATCCCAGCCAACACAGGGCTCAAGGCAGGAAACAAACCCCGGGCAGGGTGCCAGCCCACTGCAGTGTTATGATTATGTGGCTTTTAAATTTTTTTTAAGCTTAAGAAATTTTTGCTAGGCATTTCCATGACTATTTCTATGTTTTAAATACTGAAATTTTTAAATATTTGATTACTTATGTTAGAAAGTATTTTGATGGCACAATAGAAAGCATAGGATGTGTTCATGTGTTTCTGTGCAACGTCTTCCAAAAGTCGCCATGAGTGATGTCTGGAGCATGACAGCATATTAGCTGACATCACAGATATTTCTTCATCTAAGTTTGTGGATACTTTGTAAAGAGTCTCGTACATAATTATTTTTCAATTTCTGACAAGTGAATTCGTGATTATGTGTTGATAAAAACTTTACTTTAAGTTCTCATTTTGATGAAGGGTAGGCTTGACTTATTTATTTTTATGTGGCATATTACAGACTTTCATTTCATCTTTTAACTGGTAATTGTCTGTCTTTGAGCTATTTTTTCACCTCTTGGCAGCACATCATCATGCCATGTTTGCCCATTCACAATACTAAGCAAATCTACAGTATTAAACATTTATAATGAGGTCAAAAATGTTTTATATAAAAAAGCACATATACAAATGTACATTGTGAGAGACAGCTGGCAAGTCAGCCTGGCTGGGACACTCCTGTAATGGAAGGATTGGGGAAGGCAGCGACTTTTGGACACTGCCTCCCCCAAAACACTAGATGACAGCTCCCCTGGAGTGTAGCAGTGCCCTGGATTTCCACAGGGCATCCTGGGAGTTGGAGTTTGGATATTCATTCCTGTTGAGTGCTGTGGATGCCACCAGGGGGTGCTGTGAAAGGACCTGGGGAGTCATGCTTCCCTAATAGCCTGGAAGTACTAGGAAGTCATGAGGACTGAAGCCCCAAAGTACTTCCAGGCTGATTAAAGTCCTGGAATTCTCCATCTAATCTGGATGTGCTGGCAAGTCACGTGGAAGGAAGAACAGATGCACTGCTGGGTCAAGGACTATTTAAAGGACTGCTGAAGACCCAGCAGGTGAGCCAGAGTTGGGTGGAGGTGGATGAAGCTTGCAGGGAGGAGATATATATATATAGAGAGAGAATTGTGATTATTCTTATTGATTTACTTGTGTTTATTGTGGCTGTAGTGCTCGGAGGCAATGAAAAGGAAGAAAAAGAATTAAAATACTTCTGAGTGCTTTTATCCTGTGTCCTGAGTGTCTGTCTGTTGGGTTTAAAGGGGCAACAGTACCACCTAGCGTTCACAACATATACATATACATACACATATAGTGTTCAGTAGAGTGAGTTGCAGCACCCTAAACCACAAACAAATACAAGTCCTGGGTTCAAACAATTAATTTATTGTACAAAATACCATTACAGGTTATTTAAAATCACAAGCCCAGACACAATTCTCCCCTTTCTTTCCTTTGTTTGTTTGTTTGTTTGTTTGTTTGTTTGTTTGTTTCTTTCTTTCTTTCTTTCTTTCTTTCTTTCTTTCTTTCTTTCTTTCTTTCTTTCTTTCTTTCTTTCTTTCTTTCTTTCTTTCTTTCTTTCTTTCTTTAGGCGAGTGTTGTCCACCTGCTCTCCCGACTCCAACTAACCTGTACTGAAGAGGAGCTGCTTCTTTTGTGCAGGTCCCAGGAGTAGAGGAGTACATCTGAAGTCACGCGACTGTCTGCCAGAAGCACTTCTGGGTTAGGCGGAAGTCCCATAAAGTAGGGTTCAATAATTCCTTCAGTGCTCCATGGCAGCACCCAAAGAACCCAACAGGGCTGTTCAAATGGACTTTTGTATTGTAACCCAGGGATGTATATAAGAGGTTGTCAATTGCCTTGTAAGATTAAGAGTTACTTGGACCCCTGCATGAATATCAGAGAATGTTTCACTCTGTATTCTGTCTACTCTAGCCGTGTTAAACTCTTCAGTCTGAGTTTCTACTCCTTTGACTTGAGACTTAGGCATAACAGATGGTTTAATTCATTGAGGATCTGTTGGAAATGGTCCTACTCGGTTCTCCTCACCAATGTCAGGGACTTCACCCTTCACTCTGTATTCTCACGCTCAGAGTCATTCTATTAGTTCTACCCCGGAACACTCTTCCCATCTGCTCTGCAGGTTGTCTCATCATTCCATCATTTTCATCGTCTCCCAGGTATCCCAGAACTCGAGGCTTATAGCGAGCTTGTCAACCATTGAGCTTTGCATCTTTCTGGAGCTTTGTTGAACTTTCGCCTTCCATTTCACACCTGACTACACAAAACAAGCATGATGACGTCCTTTTTAAACCTGTCCAGGTCTTCAGTCCCTCATCAGTCCTCTGTCCACCTTATTGGTTAGTTGGTGCTATTCGACCCGTCCATTTCTTCGTCTCTGTCCTTTGCTCTTACAAAGCTGTAAGATTACATCTTGCCTGAAGAAGGGGCCTGAGTTGCCTCGAAAGCTTGTATATTGTAATCTTTCTAGTTAGCCAATAAAAGGTGTCATTTTGCTTGGCTTTTCACCAAATTTCAATCAAATCAGACTTATTGTTTTTGAGATTTTGGGGTATTTAATTTTTCTATTTTACTCCTAAATATTGCTGTATCAAAATGAACCTTCTTAGCAGATATCTACAGCCCAAGATGTACCATCCTGCCAAATTTCAGGTGTTTATTACATTAAACACAGAACACATAATACATAGACCGAAAATAGTAAATAAACAGAATAATAGTAATAAAAATTGGCCTTGATTGATCTATACAGTACTTCCATGTAAATGACACTTTGGTGATACTGAAGGAGATCACTCAAAGGAAGATTTTACATTCCAATACAACCAATTGCACTGTAAAATAATATAAAATAAAGTATATTAACTAATATTTATTATGTACACAAAGAAATGTAGAGTAAAATGAAAAGCAAATTTATTCAAATACACGGTAGTGCAGTGGGTTTGCTTCCCGGGTCCTCCCTGTGTGGAGTTTGCATGTTCTCCCTGTGTCTGCGTGGGTTTCCTCCGGGTGCTCTGGTTTCCTCCCACAGTCCAAAGACATGCAGGTTAGGTGCATTGGTGATCCTAAATTGTCCCCAGTGTGTGTTTGGTGTGTGTGTGTGTGTGCCCTGCGGTGGGCTGGCGCCCTGCCCAGGGATTTGTTCCTGCCTTGCACCCTGTGTTGGGTGGGATTGGCTCCAGCAGACCCCCATGACCCTGTGTTAGGATATAGCGGATTGGATAATGACTGACTGACTGGCTAAACCACTTCAATAATATTTAATCTGAAACTAAACACATTAGGTCAAAGGAAGTATAGGTATGCAAGCTGGTAAAGGGGTGTCTTAATGACCATGTCGACTGTGTAGGTATGTGTATGTGTGTCTGTGTGTGTTTGTTCAATTCTTTCTCTTCATCATCCAGCATGTGCTCTGTTTTTTTGTAATTATCTTCAGTTATAAATTCCATTGTGTTAATATGTGTGTGTGCACTTGTGTATGCCACATTTGAGTGTACATTTAATAAATTATACATCTCAAAAACTACTAGGTGCAAAAATTGTGCATATCAATAGGCTAGATCACATGACTATACAGAGCAGACTCCAAAAATCCCAGTTAAATGAAACAATTTCTACTGCAGTTATCGACAGACAGATCAAACTGTTTTGAAAAATATGGGGACACGTAACAGACCAAACTGGACCAAAAACAAAGTCACAGACCAAATAATAAGACAAAGAAGAAGCCACTTGTTGGAAAAAGTTTGATCAGTTTTCTTTGATGCTATCATTGTTCATAGGCCTCAGCATTCAGTGATATGCTTGTTCTAAAATGTTGTCTTTTCTGGGATGTAGTCTACGTGGAGCTATACACAACACATGCAAAAAAGGCTTACTTTTCTTAAGAAAATTATAAATTTAAGTACTAAAACTCAATTAATATTTTCCAGAGACACACACACATGCATACAGACACCATGCTAGAATCAACTTTTCTTGATATTTTGAACATTGTAGAATCTGAACAAACCCGACTGTGAATTTTTGAGGCCGTAATCAAACTTCCATTTACATGGAAGTGTAAGTGCATGAATACAATGAATACTTGAAAAATAATATTTTACAAAAAACAAAGAAGAGCCAAAAGAGGAACATAAACAAAAGTCAGGGAACACACCCTGGATGAAACATGACAATTACATTTTCTAGAATTAAGCACAGGATTTTATTTTTATTTCATTTACCGTTACCATTAAGTATTATCATTTCATTGAGTCTGTTGCTAGAACGCTGGAAGGTGAGGTTTTATGTGCTGTAGCATCTGACGTCAGCTATGTGACATTTTAAATACAGGTGTGACACAAATGTCACCAACCATGATTTGGATAAACTCAAAAACTTCTGCGTGTGTCTCATTGTCATTGTGGCTTCGAAAACTTTATCAATGCTTTTTTTGACTTTCATTTCAGGTTAGTGGTTTGATTCTAACTTTGACTTTTGTTCACCTCCTGGACCAGTGTGTTCATTCTTGCTCTTCTCTGTTCATGGGCAGTACAGTTTTCTTCCACCGTTGCTGTTGTCGTTTCAAGAAGTTAAATCAGCATTAAAAACTAAGCTAAGTGTCTGAATGTTTTGTTCTCCACCAGGATGTCTTCTGTGGAATTTTTCTCGCCTTTTGTTTGCCTGGTGGTGCACCTTCAAGATGACATCCTGCTCAAGCAGTTTAATAGCATATCAAAAGCAATCCGGTGTGGTAGCACATGGGATGATGTAAAAGCTATGGATTGCTTTATTGTTTATGGTTACATATTGCATATATTCTCCATTTTGGTGGTTAACAAGAATATATTTTTCCTCTACTAAGAATATGATAGAAAGTGGGTATCAAAAGTGTATATATCCTTATTGAAATGTCACTTTTCCGTTAGTATAAAGAATGAAAACAAGATAAATTATCTAGGACATTTTTTTCACATGTAATAATCAATCCTTTAATGGAAAACATAAGAATAATTTATTGGGTAAACAACAACAATAATAATAATAATAAAACTAAGATGCTAAACGTTTGTGTGATTAACAAGTAACATGAATCATCAAATAAACCACCAGGACTACCCAGCTGAGCCTCAGTAAATCAGTTCAAATCACCATCTTATCACCTGGTGTGGATTTTACATTTGTTCTGAACACCGCACCTAGGTATGAACGTGACTCTGACCTAATGCAATTTTGGACAAATTAGGTGAATAAGACTGATGAGTTTTCTTAGGCTGGCTGGCCTATTCTTGTCAAAATTGTTCTAATATTTGATTATATTTAAAAGTATAAGTTTATACTGAAGAACCACTGCAACCAAAGTGCTAAAGAAGAAATGTCAATTTCTTGCTGCAGTGACCAATAAAAGAGAGGAATACAGGAAAAAATCAATCTGAGAAGTAATTGGTTAAACAGTGTCAGTACATGAACGGATGAATGCCAGCCTAATTGCATTGTGTCTTAATGGATCTGCATTTTTTGTCTCTGGATTCTTAGGGTTTGCTCTCAGTTTCAAAAAGTCAGCTCAGAATTTTTCTAAATTAAGCTACTGACATTTTTTAACCTGTAAATACATGGACAATGACTAGACATAAACAGTTGGGGTTGTTGGATTGGGCAAAAAAGATAGACTACAGCATAAATAATAATCCAACAACAATGATAACAATAATAACAATAATCCTTAAACTGATATAAGAGACACAAACATGGAAAAATAAAATTTAACTATAAACATGGAAACAAGAGTGCAACTCTAGGATTTAAATGGATTGCTAAAACCTGATTTAATTTTAAGTATAAGCATCTACCAGATTGGCTTACTTACATTGAAACTCCACAAACATCATCCTTCATTGTTCACTAGTTCCTGTAACTTCATTGATTTCACTCTTCACATTCTCTTCTGACATGCTATAAAAGTTCTTCAAAGTTGGTCGCTTGCTGGAAAAAACTCTAAGGTAGTACATTGATTGGATGGTGAAATTGCATTTTTGGCATGTGTAGACTAGGATCCGGTAAGATGTCGTGGATAAAACTTCTTCAAAAAAATCGAGCAGAGTCTTCAGATAGGCAGTCAGAATTAGACTTTATTGCACTACATAGGAAATCATTGCAGAGCACATAAAGCCTGTCTCAGTTTAATGAAGTGAGCCCCATGCCTTGGGTGAGCCTTACATTTATTACAATTCTTATCTCAAAATATTCCCCCTTCACATCGTTTCCTATCATCTGCTTTACAGGACTTCTCATAATAATGACCTCGCTCAATATCTTTTCTCATAACAATCACCTGGTCCTGTGGACTTTCTCATAACAACCTCTTTCCCAGTAAACCTTCTCATAACAATTTTCCTTCCCAGTCCACTCATTCTCATAAAAAACATTTTGGCTGGAAGGATGTATTTGTCACCTGGAGGTGAACATCATCCAACTACTCCTTCCTGCATTATTACATTCCTAATCCTGGGCTGTTAAAGATTGATGGCTTTTTGGTTAATCAATTCTCACCATTAAGTTGGAATCAGGAGGACCCACATGAGAAGTGGACTGCTCAATTAATGATTCAGTTAATAATTACTTGTTGCACTAGCATCCTTTAAGGCTAAAATCATAGGCGGCTGTGCCGGTAAGCAGCAGCATGCAGCTTCACTGATAAGGGCCAACCTGCGGATTCATTTTGTCTTTTCATCAGAAGAAAAGATTAGCCAGGCCAGGCTGAAGAGCACAGCGTTGCAGAATTCAGAACCGTTACAGGTTTACTCATTACTTATTTGATCTCCTCTGCTGTTCACTGCATTCAGTTATTCACTGAAGTATCAAACTTTTATTAGGGCATCAAACCCGTTATAAGTGGTGTGATATATGACCGGCACTTTATCCCGGCCAATACCCCCACGCCACTAGATGGAGTCCTCCCTGCAACATGGAGGTGCCCCGAATTCCAGCAGGGCATCATGGACAATGGAGTTTTACTGCACAGCCCTGCTGGATACCGTGGGGGCTTTCAGGGGACGTTGCAGGGAGGCACAATGATTTCTATTATAGCCCGGAAGTACTCCCTAGTTACGGAGACGGAAGAAAGGAAGTACTTCCGGCTGAAGAAAAAGGAGAGCTTTCCATCTGACCCGGAAGTGCTATGAAATCACATGGACTGAGGGACAGAAGAACTTCTGGGTCAAGGAATATAAAAGGACTGTGAGAAACCCTAGCAGACTGAGCCGGAGTTGGGAGGAAGTGTGACAGAGCTGCTGGGTGGAGAGGAGGATTGAATATTGTGTTATTGATTATTGTTGATTTATTATTGTGTATAGTGGAGGTGGAGGTGCTTTGTGCACATTATTATTATAATAAATGTAATACTGGGAGTTTTATAGTCCTTTTATAGTCCTTTTATATTCCTTGACCCAGCAGTTCTTCTGTCCCTCAGTCCATGTGATTTCATAGCACTTTGTGCACATTATTATTATAATAAATGTAATACTGGGAGTTTTACCTTGTGTTTGGGCGTGTTGTCTGTGGGTTCAGGGGTCGTCAGGGACCCATATTCCCACACTGGGTTGTGTCATAGTTGTGTTTCATACTACTAGTGTTTGTTTGGGAAGATTTGCTACAATGTGGGGCTTTGTACACTTCATTGTGAATTCGCATTGTGTTCCACATTATTAAGTTTGGTAACAGTTGGTTGGTAGGCAGACCTCGCCTGCTTCAGCCTTCAGCTGTAGTTAGTTAACTCTTGAGTTACCTTCAGTCTTTTTCCTTATGTTTTATAATTCATGCTGTGTATACAAACTTTTAATAAATTGTAAAAGATTATCACATATATATTAACTAAATTCCATTAAAGCTGCTGAATTATTTTCTGTACTGTTTAAGGTAATTTTATTTTTTTCCTAACTTTGTGTGTATGTGTAGTTTTTGGTTGTGTCTGTTTTTCTGTGTAAAAATGCCTTACATTTCATACTTTCCTGCCGCAAACAAATTCCCCCCTGGGATAATAAAGTCTACCCAATCTATAACCTAATGAATTTTCCTTGCAATCTATAAAACTATTAAAGTCTTAAATAAAATGTTGCATATTCTATATCACTTGTGTAAATGTAGTATAAATGATGGGTATGAATTAAAAGTATTTGATATTACATTAAAAAGTATTTTTATTACATCTTGGCTAGCTTTAGAGAACCTGAGTGAATTTCTTTTATAAACTGTTTTTTTTGAGTTTAAAGTCCTTTTCGTATGGATTATTCAAAATAGTTGATAAGCACAATGAATTATTTTAAAATTTGGATATGCTTTATTCAATTGGTGCGAACAACTTGACCTAATTCATTAAATCCCAAGATTTTGAGTGTGCACAGACACCTACTCAAACAGGGCTAATTTATACTTAAGCTAATTTGTAACATGTACAGTATGGCTTTGAGACAAATGAGTGTATTCAGAGAAAGCCCACACAGAAATGAGAAGAATGAGTAAACTGAACATGGACAGACTGAAATGTGAACCCAGAATTCAAGCTGTGAGGCCACAGGTGTTGCAGTTAATTTATACTTTACTGTGATTTTATCAGCATGATTTTATTTTTGCTGCAAACTTTACTTGGATTGTTATAAAACAGAGTATAATAACCAAAAGTCAGGCATACACGGATGGTAAAGAAAGGTATAGCAGAAGTTTCAGGAAGAATACATTGACATATTATACCACAGCACAGAAGTTTCTGGAAAACTACTCGAGGCTTTAACAGTTAAGGTAATGATTAAAGTTGGGTGTCTTTATAGTCACACTAGAAAAGCAGTTGGATACTTTTAACAACAGAACATGTGTATACCTTGTGAGCACTTATTTTTTGCTCCTTTTTACTTCTCTCATTTCAGCTTAAACTTTTTTGGAGCTACCTGACTTAATCAGGTTTTAACATGCAGAGAACATTTAAAAACTTCAGATTGTTCAAAGCTTTATTATGCTCAGTGTGGCAGTTGCATAAAGTTAACCTGTGTACAATATGTTCATTTCAGAGATGGTTTTATTTTATTTTATTTTAATTCTTATTTATTTTGTCTTTTTCTCTTTCTTCATCATGTAAAGCACTTTGAGCGCCGTTGTTTGTATGAAGATGTGCTATATAAATAAATGTTGTTGTTGTTGGTTATAAGATTTTGAAAGTGCTGTTTTTCTTGCAGTCCACCATCTGTTGGGGCACAGACAAGCTTTTTTTTTTTTTTGATGTCCATATGTTTTAGTGGAAATTGTGCCCTGTTTTGGAGATGGCTGGCTTGAAGTGTGCCTGAACCATTTTAAACTTGAAATTGAGGGACAGAAGGTGTGTGAGGGTTTTTTATTTTAAACTCCTCCACTGTTCATGTGGGATTTCCAAGTGCATGGTAATATGGGATTTACTCCAAATATTACATTTTTTCTAAAGCATCCCAAAAATGTATCGGTTAGATGGAATAACTACAAGTATTCTAACTTAGCCAGGAATGACTAAATGTTGGTATTATGCTTAAATGTTCTATTTAGTGTAAAGCAAATTGCAATACTGCTGAGGACCGTGTCCAAAACAAGACTGACTGGGAAAGACAAGTGACTGGCTTTATAGGCGGCAGGAAGGAAGAGGAGGGTTCAACGGGGAACAGGCGGAAGTGAAGTCAGTAGGAGGGTGTGGTCTGGAAATGGGAGTGGAACTGAAGTAGAGAAAAGACATTAGTGCACTTCGTCAACCTCTGACCTGCCTTTTTACCCTTCGTTAAGCCTACTGACTGCCTCACATCTACATGTGTGTGAGAACAATAAATACAGCACTCTGTAGATCCTCAAGGAAAAGTCCATTGGCTCCTATAGCAACTTGGATCATAAAGTTATAGTACAAAACAGTAATGACAAGGAGAAAAACCCAGAGCTGTTCACTTAATGTATACTCAGTGTGCATTTAATAGATAGTGCCCGAAGCTGGGTATTGTATGTGTGTGTTATAACTGGCAAAGGGAAAAGTGGCCTGTAGGATCATGCATTGCATGGGCTGATAGCTGAGAGCTATTAAAAGAGGACCAGCAGTGTCTCTTAGCACAACGAAGTGGTGTAAACCAGTGACTATAGGTGCGCCAGGAAAAAGTGTCATGAAGATGATGGGCAGCATTAGTCACGAGGGCTTTTATTGTGGTCAGTCTGGAGTTGATTCCTACCCTTCACATGGTGCTTGGCTTGGTTAGGCTTTGTCTTCCCATCAACCTGGACTGAGCGCAGAGGAATGGATAAATGTAAACTTCAGCGCAAGATTACATTGGCACAACTTTTCTTTCTGTCTCTTTCAGAATCATCACTGTTCTTACGTATAATACCCATCTTTAACTGCCTTTTGATTTCTGTGTGTGTGCTGTATTTTTTTGTTCTTTCTCTCTAATGATTTGAAGTCATTACCCCCCAGGGTGATTTATGACCTTATTGCCTATTTTTGAATTATTTCTGTTTTGATTTTCTATTCCCGTGTATGATCTCCAGCTTGTTCTTTTAATCATCTGCTTGCATTCTGAATGAGGTTTAATGAATGTTCATTGCTTATATGTCTGTCAGTCTTACTGTGGGTGCCCTAATCAACATAACTTTTTTGCATTTGTGTCTAATAAAACAGTGTACAGTACACCTACCTACATCCTGCTGGCTCTCTGCACCATCACTGTATGCCTGACTGGATTTTGCAACTTTATTCTGCTTTTCTTTACAGACTGATTCAATCCCAGTCAACACGCATAGGGACTGAACATGGACTTTGCATCAAACATAAAACTTTATTCCTAAAGTTATGTTTGGCTTCATTAGAGCATAAAGTGCTTCCCACATAACTTTCAGAGATTAAATATGTCATAATGTGAAATGTATACTGGCCTTGGTGATCTTATTTTTGAGTAATGGTGCCATTGTTGCCATCCTAACTCACATCTCAGTGTTGTTGAATACAATAAACAACCAGGGCCTGTCTAGCCATAACTAAATATAGGATAAACACCAAGGAGGCCAAAGTGTTAAAATTTAATTTTTAATAATGCAAATTAAGAGAAAATGTAAGGATGACCAACCTAAAATAAAGCAGACAAAAAAGAACCAGACCTTATGGTGAGGGGTCCTCTTCACTTGCCTGTCTTCAAATCACCAGAATAACCTTCTCCATCATGCCTAACATAATTCTTTGACTCTTTTGTTCCTCTTTTTCCTGCTAGCTGGTCCTGTAAATCCACGGTTTTCAAACTTTTTTGAACAAGTACCACTCCACGAGGACCAGTAAACTGAAGTACCACTGTCAATGAATTGTTAATTTACACCCGTGTTGTTTTGAAGAAAAAGTCAATATAATCACTATAATGACTATAATTATGACGTTAAAGTGATATTAAGCTAATTAAAGAATCATTTTTAAAAAGTGTGAGGTGTATAAAAAGGTAAAATGACTGAAAAGTCATATGCACGGTTATTTGACGGCAGATTCTCACTCACGAGAAATGAATTTTAATAACTTTGTTCACATGCAAAATACATTATCACTTGTAAGGTTACTCACTCTTACTGCCATGCTTAGTGTGAAATGTGCACTTTTTTTGCCATCAGCTCCTGGATCCGTGGAGAAAGTGTGCTTACCGAGACCACCAGATCGTATTCCAAATACAAACAATTTCTTGGTTTCGTCTTTATGCTTGTCATGGAAGAAAAGGCCTTTTCGCATAAATATGTCCAGCCGAAGGGTAGCAGAGCTGTAATCGCCTTAGCACCAAGTTCATCATGCTCTTTCCTCACTTGACTCCAGAATTCTGTCACTGATTTTTCTTTGAACATTTCTTGGAAATGCTGATTATCTGTCATTTCTATCAATATCTCTTGCTACTGGATGGAAAGATCGGCACTCATAATGTAATCCAGCGCTTTCCAACATCGCTTCCTGAAGTCAAGAATGGAAAATATGATACAAATTCCGAATGGAGCTTCTTCAGATGGTTGGTAATAACTTTCTGTATTTCCCTTGTATCGACGGCAGCGTTCATTGCTAGAAATTCCGAGAGAATCGGAAACATTTCCAAGTTTCCATTTACGACCCGATTTCATCCAGAAATAGAGTTTCTCATGAAAAGCTGAAACTTTCTCTTCCATTGTAAAAATGTTGTGTCCATATCACTGGAGAGAAACATTCAGTTTGTTTAATTTTTTAAACACGTCTGCAAGGTAACCAAGGCGGCAAACTCATGACACATCTTCAAAGTTCTCTGCAAGGGATGACGAATCTTTCAGGAAGAGATACACCTCATCACGGAGCTCAAAAATCCTCATCAGAACTTTTCCTCTTGAAAGCCATCGAACTTCTGTATGGAAAAGCAACGTCTTATGGTCAGAACTTATTTCTTGGCACAATTGACGGAACAAACGCGCGTTCAAAGAGTGGCTCTTGATGTAATTAATAATTTTTACTGCATCATTCAAGGTCTCGTGCAAAATCTCACTCATTCTCTTTGATGCAAGTGCATGTCTATGCAGGATGCAATGAGAAGAAACTATCGAATTATTTTGTTGCCTTGCTCTCGCAATGAAACCAGTTGTTCTTCCTGTCATTGCTGCTGCTCCATCTGAACAAATTGAAATGCACCAAAGCCAAAGAATATCATGTTCGCGGAAGAAATCATCGATATGTTTGAAAATTTCCTCACCAGTTGTTCTCTCAGGTAAAGGTCGACAAAGCAAAATATGTTCGATAATATTTTCAGAATCTGGAACACGAACAAAAACAACCAACTGGGCTTCGCCTGAAATATCTGTGCTTTCATCCAACTGCATCGAAAACTCCTTAGCTGCAATTATCTTCTCAACCACCTGTTGTATCAAATCCTCCGATATATCTTTAATTCTCCTTTGCACGGTGTTATCAGAACATGAGATACTTTTCAAAACGCTGGCTATTTTGTCGTCGAACATGATTGATACGACTTCTATTGCCGAAGGAAGCACAAGTTTCTCAACGACAGTATGGGGTTTATTTTGTTTTGCCGCTAGCAATGACAGAACATATGATGCCTGCAAATACTTGTCAGGCACACTTGTTTTTCTGAACACTGTCTGCTGCTTCAAAAATTCGTCTTTACTCCTGACAAAAAACGACAATGGCTTTCTGTTGTGATCTTTCTGCTTAGTTATAAAATGTCGCTGAAGTAAGGATGGCTTCATACACTGGTTCGACAGTACCTCATTGCAGATAACGCACACAGGCTGCTGCTGAGTGTCGCTTTCAATGTAATAAAACCCCCATTGCAAATAGTCTTCGCTGTACTTGCGATTTGGTCGGGCTGTCTTTAATATCTTTTTTGGTGGTTCTTTCTGTGTATCTCGTCGCTCAGCATTCGGCGGAAATGTTGTTTCGGTAGCACCGGAAACTTTGCTGTTCGAGCCGCCTCTTTGTGATTCTTGCACAGAAGTTGCCACTTTTCTGATAATGAATTTGTCCATCTTGAAAGAACTACGCAAGACACAACATGATAAAATGGGTAAATGGCGGGTATATCACTTTGCACGCAGATCGGAAACGCACCACCTTCCTTGAGACAAACCATAAATCGAACTGAAGAAATGAGACTGCTGAGAAGCCAGTTGTCAATTCCCCCCAAATTCTTTTGTTTGTTCAAAGAAACAGACACGAAAAGGTCATTTCACAATCCACTTTGAGAAAGGGTAGACTTGAGATAAGACCTGCGAGGGTTTAAGCTTGGGCGCCTGGGGCATAATAATCCATTTGCTCCAACTTCTGGTGATTCACCGGCTGGACGAAACTTGTTGTCTATTTCTGTGCTATTCTAATTTCGGACCAAAGACATGAGTAGGTAACGAGTTTTCGGGAAATGGGTGCCCGCGCTAATAAAACTGGCTTGGAGTCTTCCACACATTTACAGTAGTATACTTATACTATATATGATTATATGCAACATATTGGCATTCTAGCAACATCGATTTGTGGAAAATAAAGGACCACACGAGTACCACTTGGCATTACTTGAAGTACCACCAGTGGTACGCGTACCACAGTTTGAAAACTGTGACTGTAAATGACTCCTACTCTTATTACTGACTGTTGGAAAGGCTTTTAAGCTCAGGCCAGTAACAGTTTTGGGTCTTTTTCAGAGACAAGTTACAGGGACAGTAGGAGTCGCTGCATTTCTTACCCCCCGTCTATCAGTCCATCTAGTTTGACTCGATTCATACTGAGACCTCTGTGTATTTGCCTTTTCAGAAGGCACACAATGTGATTGCAACAGACATTTCAAGCACATAGAGCACTGGAATGAATTTCAGTTTTTGGCTTTTTTTGTTACACTAGTTTCCTGTGCATAGTTGTTATTAAAATGCCACTGCTGGTACAGGATATCCTTGATGGATCTGTCTGTCAGTTAAATTTAATTGAAATTTTAAAATCGTCTCTTTGTACCAGTGGGCCTGACTATCGACAAAGCTCTTTCCTGTATCTAGAAAAAATGTAAAGCTGTTGAACATGCAATAGTGTGCATAAACAATTGTAAAAGCAGTAAAATAAGAGCAGAGAACAGCTTAACCCTGCGGAGTTCATGGTCTAGCAGCTTTAACAAGTAAAATATTTGTGCTTTAACCTGTTATTAGTGGTACAGCATTATTAAAAAAGTCATTTTGACAATTACCAGACCTTATTTGTCATAAGAAGCAGTACTTTATTATTTGTTCTAAAGGAAAACTGAGCCTTTTATAAGAGCTCAAGAAATATTGCAACAAAGAACCCTTAAACACTTAAAAGAATTATGAATAAGAGCTTCTGACGTGGCTAAAGATAAGAGAGCAGCTCCAATGCGTCATTTTAAAGGCACATGGCCTTAAATATAAAGGACTTTCAGTACCATTCTTTTTCCATGTCTGCTGAATAATGAAGCGTGCCATATTGGTGGACACCTCATTTCTTTTCCACCTTGGTCTCTTACCTATTTGCACTCCAGGGGAGATGTTTTTGATGACTTGGGATTCCAAACATTCCAAACACTGAGTTCCAAATTCTTGGTCTCTTCCTCTTATGTTTTCAGCTGAACTCGGTTCTTTGGACGTCAGGTGTGCTGCTCTCCTATCCTTTCCTTCCTCGTTTGCTTTTCCCTTTGCCTGTTCTTTATCATTAAAAATAAAAAAAGCATGCAGCACCATGCAAAGCCTCCTACAGCCCGTATAGTAGATGTGGCAATGTGATCTCCCACCTCCCATCCTTTTGTCAAGGAACACCATCTTTAAGAATATCCCTTTGTCCATTAGGAACCTCCAGTCATCAACATAGTCAGTTTAATTTTATTCATTTCTTGTATTTTGCCCCTCTTTTGAAAGAAGGAGCTTAACTTTTATTCTAATGTTAAAGTGTACTTTTACTAAGAAACTTTGTTTTCGGTGCTAAAATAATCTGTTCTGTTAAAGCAACTTGTCATGTTACTTGGCTACTGAAAATTGTGCCTTGATTTTATGTGTTAAGAACTTCCTGAAAATTTTGATATTTTAGTTTAAGTAGAAAATGTAAAAATCTCTGCCATATCTGAAGATATTTTTCCATAATGTATGTTTTTGTGGATAGAAGACGAGAACTAGTTTAAATCAAAAGTATAAATTAACTGCTATCAAAAGGCATGTATGATTTCTAAGTTAGACAAGCATGCCATGCCATTGTCTAACATTTATGATGTCAGAAGCATGAGCTAAAGCAGATGATTTTGGAAGCATGGTTTTAGTTTTATGAACTTCAGATAATAGAAAAGAGCTTTATAACATCAGTAAAAGAGCTGATCAGATGGGAGAAAGGAGGAGGGGGAAGTTCAAACCAGGAAAGCTTAGAGTTGATGCTGACACTTCAAGCATCTCAAGATCTGAGTCGTACCGAAGGATCATACCTCAGGTAGTACCAGGTTGTATGGCGAGGACGGACAGACTTTTGTTTTGCTTTCGTTTATTGCAGTATTTATTGCCTAGTTTTATAGGGCTTGAAGATTAACATGTATTAAATCCTGCCAAGTATAAATTTATTTGCCAAATTATTTTGGCAAAATTACTGCCTTTTTCTATATTGTCTTATTTCTTTCTCTTCATGTACTTTTCTATAACATTTTCAACTTTTTTTTTTCCTCTTCATTACTTGGTATTCTGTGGTCCAAATCTGTTAATTCTTTAATATGACTTATTTTTCTTTGTTTCAATCTTTGTAAAGACTGGATATTTTTCTTGTTTTGTTTGCACTCTGCTTTAGAATTTTACTTGTCATTTTTGTTTATAGATCTTTTGCTTTTTTGTTTTACTTATTGTATCTCTGCTTTATTTTATTTACTATTATTTTTTTGCAACGTTTGTTCCATTATCTAAACCAAGCTTTTCAGCAATTCAATGTAAGCTAAAACTTTAGTTGTTCAATGGTGGCTTGAGTTGCAGCTGAATTCATTGAATATGCATCTATCCATTTAAAATGGGTATCAACACTTACTAAAAACATTTTCCCCAAATAAGGGCCTACATAATCTATGTGAACTCTAACCCTGGGCATTCCCAAGGGTGTATTAATGCTTTTGACCATGATGTTTCCCTCTTTCTGACACTCTTCACACTTTTTTTCACCTCCTTTACAACATCCTGATCCATCCCTGGCCACCAGACAGAAGATCTCGCCAGTCTTTTCATTCTTGACATACCAGCTTGTGTCTGGCGAAGCTGTTTCAACAATAAGTTACAACTTGGAGGTAGGACAACCACTTTTGCTCCCCAACATACACATCCATCTTGCACGCTAACAGCTGCTCTCCTAGAGTAGTATGGCTTGAAACTTGTTCTATGATTTCTGGACAACATTTACAAATATATTCTTGTAATTGTGATTAAAGTCTCATCTTTTGTAGTCTACTGTTTTACCTGTTCTGCCTATATTGGAGCATTCTCTAAAATATCTATCATTAATACTTTTTCTACATTTTCACTGTCCCCATATGCCTCTGGCAAAGGAAGTCTGCTCAATGCATCTGCATTAGAATGACTTTTTCCAAGTCTATACATGATTTTATATTCCTATGATCTTAGCAAATTAGACCAGCTCTGAATTCTGGGTGAAACCATCTGTGGTACAGGTTTCTTTTCATTAAATGAGATTACCAGAGGGTTATGATATAGTTTGTGAAAACATGTCAATATAAATATTTATGGGGTGTTTGGGTTCCAAAAATCACAGCCAACCCTTCCTTGTCTGATTTGGAATATTTTCTTTCTGCCTGTGACAGGGTACGAAACGTAAATCCTTCTGGTTCTTCACATTAAATGGAAGATGGTGGTGACTGTACAGCTCCTACCCTGTAGGAAGAAGCATCACACGGAAGAATTAGCTCTGTGTTAGTTGAATAATGACCAACACATTGGATAATCTCAGCAAGACCTTGGACTCTTGAAATGTTTCATCTTATGCTCTTCCCCAGGATCAGGGCACATCTTTCCTTAACAATATATGTAGTGGGGGTAATAAAGTGTCCAAATTTAGTTAAAAAAATTTATAGCAATTGAGTAATCCCAAATATGCTTCCACAATAGCCTTCACCTTATCTTCCACAGGACATAAACCCCTGGCATCTACAACATGACTTAAGTACTACGCTTTGAAAGTCAGGAATACATTTATTTTGAGCACTTCCTCTAAATTTTGAAAGTGTTCCTGTTTAGTGGCACCTGTCACCAAGATGTCATCCAGGTATACAGCCACCTTGCAAAATGTTTTCCATAAGCCTTTGGAATATGGCAGGAGCAAAGGAAACTCCAAATGGTAAATGATTGTAAGTAAATATACCTTTTATGTGTTTATGGTCGGAAGTTTCTTGCACTGTTCATCCACTGTAATTTGCTGATAAACATGACTCAAGTCTAGTTTGGTAAATTTCTCACCCCCGGCCAACACTGCAAACAAGTCTTCATCTCTGGGAATTGGATATTGCTCTAGTGAAGCAACATGATTCACAGACAATTTGTAGTCCCCACATAATCGAATTGTACAGGTCAGGTCGGGGAGCATGAACTGGTACATTGTGTTGCCACACCCACCACACAACGAAACAGCTTGGGATCCTGGTTGGCAATCCCCCAGGCAGACACGCGGTTCAGTCCCAAGCTCCAGAAATGACCCTCTATCTGCTGCCGCTAGGTGTTATGTGGGTGTCCCCTTGGCCTAGTCCAGCCACTCGGGTCCTCAACAATGAGTATCCTGTGAGCCAGGTCACTCTCGGGGAATCGCACCACATGGCCATAGTGTCATAACTGACGTTCCCTCACAATGCAGGTAATGTGCCTCATTTGGAACTCCATGAGCATCTGCTCATTTGACACAAAGTCAAACCAGTGGTACCCAAGGATTCTCTGAAGAGACATATTACCAAAGGAGTCTAGTCTTCCAGTCTCTCGCAACCATATAGCAAAACAGGAAACACCAGGGGCCTCATTTATAAACAGTGCATACGCACAAAAATACGTTTCCACGTTCAAATCACGATGTATAAAACCTAAACTTGGCATAAAGCCACACACATTTCCACAGTAGCTCATACCCTGGCATACGTAAGTTCTGGTTTTTATGTTATTACTTGTAATACTCTACACGGAAATGCTTGCTCCGTTTGCTCCTCGTCTTTTGTTTCTTTGTTGAACGTGCTGTACAGTTAGGTCCATAAATATTTGGACAGAGACAACTTTTTTCTAATTTTGGTTCTGTACATTACCACAATGAATTTTAAATGAAACAACTCAGATGCAGTTGAAGTGCAGACTTTCACCTTTAATTCAGTGGGGTGAACAAAATGATTGCATAAAAATGTGAGGCAACTAAAGCATTTTTTTAACACAATCCCTTCATTTCAGGGGCTCAAAAGTAATTGGACAAATTAAATAACTGGAAATAAAATGTTCATTTCTAATATTTGGTTGAAAAACCTTTGCTGGCAATGACAGCCTGAAGTCTTGAACTCATGGACATCACCAGATGCTGGGTTTCCTTCATTTTAATGCTCTGCCAGGCCTTTACTGCAGCAGCTTTCAGTTGCTGTTTGTTTGTGGGCCTTTCTGTCTGAAGTTTAGTCTTCAACAAGTGAACTGCATGCTCAATTGGGTTAAGATCAGGTGACTGACTTGGCCATTCAAGAATTTTCCACTTCTTTGCTTTAATAAACTCCTGGATTGCTTTGGCTGTATGTTTTGGGTTATTGTCCATCTGTATCATGAAACGCCGCCCAATCAATTTGACTGCATTTAGCTGGATTTGAGCAGACAGTATGTCTCTGAACACCTCAGAATTCATTCGGCTGCTTCTGTCCTGTGTCACATCATCAATAAACACTAGTGTCCCAGTGCCACTGGCAGCCATGCACGCCCAAGCCATCACACTGCCTCCACCGTGTTTTACAGATGATGTGGTATGCTTTGGATAATGAGCTGTTCCAAGCCTTCTCCATACTTTTTTCTTGCCATCATTCCGGTAGAGGTTGATCTTGGTTTCATCTGTGCAAAGAATGTTTTTCCAGAACTGTGCTGGCTTTTTTAGATGTTCTTTAGCAAAGTCCAATCTAGCTTTTCTATTCTTGAGGCTTATGAGTGGCTTGCACCTTGCAGTGCACCCTCTGTATTTACTTTCATGCAGTCTTCTCTTTATGGTAGACTTGGATATCGATATGCCTACCCCCTGGAGAGTGTTGTTCACTTGGTTGGCTGTTGTGAAGCGGTTTCTCTTCACCATGGAAATGATTCTGCGATCATCCACCACTGTTGTCTTCCGTGGACGTCCAGGTCTTTTTGCGTTGCTTAGTTCACCAGTGCTTGCTTTCTTTCTCAGGATGTACCAAACTGTAGATTTTGCCACTCGTAATATTGTAGCAATTTCTTGGATGGGTTTTTTCTGTTTTCGCAGCTTAAGGATGGCTTCTTTCACCTGCATGGAGAGCTCCTTTAACCGCATGTTGTCTGTTCACAGCAAAATCTTCCACATGCAAGCACCACACCTCAAATCAACTCCAGGCCTTTTATCTGCTTAATTGATAATGACATAACGACAGACTTGCCCACATCTGCCCATGAAATAGCCTTTGAGTCAATTGTCCAATTATTTTTGAGCCCCTGAAATGAAGGGATTGTGTTAAAAAATGCTTTAGTTGTCTCACATTTTTATGCAATCATTTTGTTCACCCCACTGAATTAAAGGTGAAAGTCTGCACTTCAACTGCATCGGAGTTGTTTCATTTAAAATTCATTGTGGTAATGTACAGAACCAAAATTAGAAAAAAGTTGTCTCTGTCCAAATATTTATGGACCTAACTGTATGTGCGCTGTGCTGTTTAGAACTCTTCCCCAGCTAGGTTTCTTGTACAGGTTTTCGCTGTCTATGCTCTGCTTTGCCACATGCATGACATTTCTTGTGTTTAAACTTGCATTCCAATGGCATATGCTTGCATCTATAACATTCTTCAGTTTGGTGGGGTGTGTAATTTTTGGGCTTCGCTTGCATTTTTATATTCTGGCTCCTGCTTTGTATGTGGTGGCATGCCATTCCCTTGCAAATCCTGTGTATTCTTATTTGTGGTTTCTCCCGCTATCGCTATTTTTCAATGCATTCTCAAAGGTTAAGCTTACTTCCAATGACAACCGTCTTTGAATTCTGTTACCATTGATTCCGCAAACCAGTCAGTCTTGTCATCTGCTGCAGCGTGTCCCCATAATTAAAGCCTTGAGCAACTTTCTTAACTCCCAATGTATTCTGTCACCGATTCAGTAGGCTTCCGGGAACGAGAGTCTAATTTAACTCTTTGTACTATTTCACTCGGTTTGGGGTTAAAGTAATCTTTTAAATGGTTTGCTTCTTCTTCTTCTTTTGGCTGCTCCTGTTAGGGGTTGCCACAGCGGATCATCTTCTTCCATATCTTTCTGTCCTCTGCATCTTGCTCTGTTACACCCATCACCTGCATGTCCTCTCTCACCACATCCATAAACCTTCTCTTAGGCCTTCCTCTTTTTCTCTTGCCTGGCAGCTCTATCCTTAGCATCCTTCTCCCAATATACTCGGCATCTCTCCTCTGCACATGTCCTAACCAACGCAGTCTCGCTTCTCTGCCTTTGTCTCCCAACTGTCCAACTTGAGCTGACCATTTAATGTACTCATTTCTAATCCTGTCCATCCTCGTCACACCCAGTGCAAATCTTAGCATCTTTAACTCTGCTACCTCCAGCTCTGTCTCCTGCTTTCTGGTCAGTGCCACCGTCGCCAACCCATATAACATAGCTTGGTCTCACTACCGTCCTGTAGACCTTCCCTTTCACTCTTGCTGATACCCGTCTGTCACAAATTACTCCTGACACTCTTATCCACCCATTCCACCCTGTCTGCACTCTCTTTTTAACCTCTCTTCCACAATCCCCATTACTCTGTACTGTTGATACCAAATATTTCAGCTCATCCACCTTCGCCAGCTCTACTCCTTGCATCCTCACCATTCCACTGACCTCCCTCTCATTTACACACATGTATTTTGTCTTGTTCCTATTGATCTCCATTCCTCTCCTCTCTAGAGCATATCTCCATCTCTCCAGGGTCTCCTCAACCTGCTCCCTACTCTCGCTACAGATCACAATGTCATCAGCAAACATCATAGTCCACCTGGGACTCCTGTCTAATCTCGTCTGTCAACCTGTCCATCACCATTGCAAATAACTACACTTTCCCCTGCCACCACTTTGCAGTCTTCAGTCTCCTTCAGATCAACTCTTCTGCATAGGATGTAATCTACCAGTGTGCATCTTCCTCCACTCTTGTACGTAACCCTATGTTCCTCCCTCTTCTTAAAATATGTATTCACCACAGCCATGTCCATCCTTTTGGCAAAATCCTCTATCCTCTGACCTTCTTCATTCCTCTCTTTGACACCATACCTACCCATCACCTCCTCTTCTCCTCTGTTCCCTTCATCAACATGTCCATTGAAATCCGCTCCATTCACCACTTTCTGTCCCTTGGGTACACTGTTCATCACTTCATCCAACTCACTCCAAAAATCTTCTTTTTCCTCCATCGTACACCCAACTTGCGGGGCATATGCACTAACAACATTCTTCATCATACCTCCCATTTCCAGCTTCATAATCATTACTCTGTCTGACACTCTTTTCACCTCCAAAACACTCTTGACATACTGTTCCTTCAGAATAACCCCTACGGCATTTCTCCTCCCATCCACACCATGATAGAACAATTTGAAACCTGATCCACCTGGCCTTACTCCCATTCCATTTAGTCTCTTGCACGCACAATATATCAACCTTCCTTCTCTCCATCATATCTGTGAACTCTCTCCCCTTACCAGTCATACTGTCAACATTCAAAGTTCCTACCTTCAGTTCCACTCTCTTTACTTTCCTCCTCTCTTTGCTCTGCTTCATGGGGCTCATGAGGTTCCTCATTAAACTGTTTGTTTGCACTTCCACAACACTGAGAATTGCTCTTTTTCTGTCCCCTTCTACGATCTCTTTGGCCATGAAAAGCTGTTCCAAGATTTCACTGTATTCTTCCTATGTTTATACTTTAACTTAAATAGCTGTCAAATTTTCTATTGTCCCCATTCCTTCTTCCTTTCTCTTGCTGGCTCTTACCTATTATTAAAACAAAAGGTAAAATGCTACTGCACTTCTTGAACTGATGCTTTCTTCTTCTTGTTCTTACCTCCCAAACCCCACAAAAAGAGGTCTAGCCACTACTGCACCCGTCTACAACATGGTCATTCCAAAGTCTACTAGCATCATCAAAATTTTTATCCTTATCACCAATGTTTTTCTGTTCTGGAGGGCGTAGCAATCACCCATTGACTGAATTACTGCTGAATTATTTTTATTACATCCAGTAATATGTGATTAAGGTCTTACTCTCTTACTGTGCACACCTTCATTAGAACTTCCTGTCTGTTATATCCAAGAAATTACCTCCCACTCCCCTGATAACCCTGTATCAAATTGGCATAACACCCCATTACTAATATCAGCTAGATTTGCAGATGGGTACCATGGCTTACTTAAGTCTGTCCAGGATACTACAGAATGTTTATGTTAATTATTGAGACTTTTATTAGATTTCTACAGTTATACCTCCTGCTGGATTTTTATTTTCCTTTTGACTGCCACTTTTGGGTCTTTTCCCACTTTTCCCCCCTGTAATCATCCTGTTTAAATCTAATTTGGGTCTTTCTCTACTCTGTTCTGTATTCTCTGTTCTTTCATTCTTCTCTATTGGGGATAAGTTTGTTTCCATTTCCCCTTCCTCGTGTGACAGGTCACATCATTTTCTTTCTTCAAGGTGGCTTCTTTTCAGTGAAGTTCTATTTGGAGCTTTATAGGATGCTATTAGTGCTACTAGTCTCTTCTTGTGTTTTCTTCGAGGTAATTGTTTCCTAAGTTATACTCTTGTGGAGTGACTAGAAATGATCTCTACCTCTCTTTATCTTATCATCATCCCGCAAATATTTTCTTTAGGGGATTTGTTAATTTTTTGTTGGTTTTCAGTCACGAGGGTTTGAAAAGTGTCCCACTATTATCTTCCTGCTCTTTCTTACAGTAGTTATTTAGGTTTTGGCAGGCTACATCTCCCTCTAGTGTCTTCTGGTGTCCCTGCATACCTGAATGCTTTTAATTCCTTTAATAGACAGTCTCCCAGTTTGCCTTCAAATGCTGTTTAATCAATCCTAACCCAGGACTTCCAAAAGACCAGAGGCCTCATTTATAAAGTTCATGCATACAGAAAAATATGCTTGATATGTGTGTACTCCACTTTCCAAACAAACGTCTGGAATTATGAGAAGTGAAACTTGATGGGGAACTTGTGTATATTACAACTCTGACCCTTGCGTATGTAACATTCTGGAAAAACTAGGAAATGACCATACTCTACTCGATAAAGTAGGGAAACGCAGCCAAACTGTCTAAATGACGACTCGTGTATTATAATAAACCAGTAACGGTGCACTGCACGGTAATGTTCAGTGAATACACTTGACTTCAGCATTTATAGTTTTCATACTCTTTCTCTGTACGTTTAGCATTTGTTTGCTCAGAGGTTGATGCGCTTGCTGCTTTCTGAGCAGCTCTTCTTTTCTACACCCTAGTGGCCTGCTTCTTCTCTTCTTTCGTAGGCAACTTTTCACATTAAACTGATTAAATCAGTGTTTGTGTTGCAATTACTTAGTACATTTTCCTTAATTTTTCACTTAAGGTCGCACTTAACACTAGAATTACCAGAGCCTATGAAAAAACTCATAGATCCGTCCCACCTTAAATTGCTTCACACCTCTCCGTCAACGTGTAAATGTGTAGATAAGCAGCAAACAGCAAGCAGCCTGCTGTCACATCGCCCCACTGCCACACAGATTTCTCAGCTCAAGTCTGTTTACCTGCATGTCAGTTGCTTAGTGTTGTATAGAGTGAGAAGTCAAGCAAAATGACACCTTTTATAAATACTATATTGTTATTTGGAACACATGCATTTCATGTGTGTTCTGTGTCTATATTGATATATGTAAACACATCGTTAAAACAGAAACGTTTTTCATGTTTTAGTAATAATTGACAAAATGTAGACATGAAGTGTATAATGTGTGAAGCCTGAAGTTCAAATATCAAATAAACACTTTCACAAAAGGTACAAATATAACAGAACAAGTGCGCTTCTATTCAAGAATATAACTGAAGAAAAAGAACCTGTGTTAAGGTGCGACATTGATACGCATTTGCTATGACCGCTTCGGTGGCGCAATGGTATCAACTATTGATTGGCAATCAAAACTTCATGGGTTCAACCCCGGACAAGTCCGTTTGAGAAGTGAGCTGCTCTTCTTCTTACTATTTTAGAATAAAAAACATACATTTGATTTCAGTCTGTAACTGTAAATATATGATACTTGTAAAGGTTAGCTTTGTTTTTTTTTTTATTCAGTTTTATTCTCTCAGTCGCGTTCACGATCCCCCCTCCACCCAATCTGATACTGCTGTTTTCACATAAAGTTTTTTCACATAGTAAGAATGTTTTAACGATGTGTTTACATATATCGTTGTAGACACGGAACACACATGAAATGCATGTGTTCCAAATAACGATATAGTATTTATAAAAGGTGTCATTTTGCTTGACTTCTCACTCTATACAACTCCAAGCAACTGACATGCAGGTAAACAGACTTGAGCTGAGAAAACTGTGTGGCGGTGGGGGATGTAATAGCAGGCTGCTTGCTGCTTATCGACACATTTACAGGACAAAAAACACCAACGGAGAGGTGCGAAGCAATTTAAGGTGGGACGGATCTATGAGTTTTTTCGTAGGCTCTGGTAATTCTAGTGTTAAGCTTTCAATCTGCCTCAAGAATGAATTAAGATATGAAGAATATGAAGATATGAAGTGACGGCGAAGGTGCTGCTGCTGAGATGTGATTCTACCATAAAATAAAATAAATATAAAAGGAGGAATAACCTTAGAGGTCATTCATCACCCCAAAAGCAGATAGTAGACGTCACGTAGTGTAAGTGTACCAAATTTCAGGTCAATAGATCAAGCGGTTTGCAGGTGATTTAAAATCTTGGACAGACAAACGAACAGCCACGGTAGCATATTATATATATATGCTCAGTTATATGAATTTTATTGCCGAGCTGCTATCGGATTGTGTGTTAACATGACAAACGTGTTAAACCTAAAAAATGTTGAATATGATTTTATAGACTGTATTTCATGTCTCTTTTAAGGCTGCCAATATCTTCTTTAGCTTTCCATTGGTTTAAATTGACTAACTTTTACTTCTCTTGGAACTGGCCATATGTTGTGTCATATGTGATGCCAAGATGAAGCTGACAAACATCACATCTCTGTGGCTTCAGTCAACGCATGATTCATTTATTTTGAGGCAAACTAGCTTAGGCACACCTCAGCTTTTCATATATTCTAAACTATTTGTTGCATCAGCAATCATGTCATTACCGGAGTCAGGTAATAGCAGCTACCCACTTGAATGCTAGCGCCTTAAGCCTTTCCCAGACCCATGGAACACACAGGAGAGGTGGTATAATGCCACGTATGATCTTGCACGCTCTCAGTTGTGGAGTGTGTGTGGGTGCTCTTGAATGCAGGAGGCAAGGTCTCTACAGATTACGAGGAAGGCTGCTCTACCAGCCAATGAATGTCAGCAGCTTCATGATTGCATATGAGGCCGATTAGCATCAAGTTATGATCATGAATGCACATTTACTAGGTGATTAATTTTATAAAGGGTAAGTTATGTAGAATGTATATATGCCAGGTTTTATAAATCTGATTTTGAAATTTAGTTTCACACCTGAGTCCAAGTAAAGTTCTGCTTTTAACATTTCTCTAATGAAACTTAGGAACAAAACATTCAAATTACTACTAAAACTACAGTTTAACTTCTATAGTTGTTTATTTAAACCTCCAGCTAAACGTGTGCCTTTTGATGATGGTGACATTCTACATAGTTTAAAAAAAAAAAAAAGACATTACCATAACATCTGTCGTTTTAAATTTATAAAATTGAGAACTTAGCATAATGACAGCATTCAGTGAAATTGAGAATATGATTATCTTTAAATAGGAATCTTTACCCACAATTCCTGTTTACTGTATGCTTGTGTATGCAAATAATGCAGTCTACCTATTGAGGAAAAAAAAAAAAAAAACAAAAAAAAAACACACAACTGCTTTAGCAAGCCCAGAGCAAATCTTGTAACTGGGGGTGAGCAACAGAGAACAATATTTATTAAGTTTTAACACAAGTTTTAATGTATGTCCATTTTGGAGACTATCAAGGCCATTTCTGGGCAACAGACTGCACTGTGCATAGTGTAGACAGTTTAGGTGCTGCTGAGGCACACAGCATAAACATTTCTTTGTGTTCTGGTCTGGGCACATTTTTCTAAACAAAATAAAGAAAAGAATCTGTACATGGGGTTGCAGTAATGTGCCCTGACCAATAGAGGGCACCCTAGGTGCTTGACTAGGCTACCTATAATAAGTAATGACCATGCTTGCATGTCTGGTTATATATATACAGTTAGGTCCATAAATATTTGGACAGAGACAACTTTTTTCTAACTTTGGTTCTGTACATTACCACAATGAATTTTAAATGAAACAACTCAGATGCAGTTGAAGTGCAGACTTTCAGCTTTAATTCAGTGGGGTGAACAAAACGATTGCATAAAAATGTGAGGCAACTAAAGCGTTTTTTTTAACACAATCCCTTCATTTCAGGGGGTTAAAAGTAATTAGACAATTGACTCAAAGGCTATGTCATGGGCAGGTGTGGGCAAGTCCGTCGTTATGTCACTATCAATTAAGCAGATAAAAGGCCTGGAGTTGATTTGAGGTGTGGTGCTTGCATGTGGAAGATTTTGACAACATGCGGTCAAAGGAGCTCTCCATGCAGGTGAAAGAAGCCATCTTTAAGCTGCGAAAACAGAAAAAAGCCATCTGAAAAATTGATACAATATTACGAGAGGAAAGATTTACAGTTTGGTACATCCTGAGAAAGAAAGCAAGCACTGGTGAACTCAGCAACGCAAAAAGATCTGGACGTCCACGGAAGACATCAGTGGTGGATGATCGCAGAATCATTTCCATGGTGAAAAGAAACCCCTTCACAACAGCCAACCAAGTGAACAACACTCTCCAGGGGGTAGGCGTATCGATATCCAAGTCTACCATAAAGAGAAGACTGCATGAAAGTAAATACAGAGGGTGCACTGCAAGGTGCAAGCCACTCATAAGCCTCAAGAATAGAAAAGCTAGATTGGACTTTGCTAAAGGACATCTAAAAAAGCCAGCACAGATCCAGGTTGGGTACCACCCCCAGCTGCTTGCCACAATATATATATATATACAGTTAGGTTCATAAATATTTGGACAGAGACAACAAACAGCAACTGAAACAAACAGCAACTGAAAGCCGCTGCAGTAAAGGCCTGGCAGAGCATTAAAAAGAAGGAAACCCAGCATCTGGTGATGTCCATGAGTTCAAGACTTCAGGTTGTCATTGCCAGAAAAGGATTTTCAACCAAGTATTAGAAATGAACATTTTTATTTCCAGTTATTTAATTTGTCCAACTACTTTTGAGCCCCTGAAATGAAGGGATTGTGTTAAAAAATGCTTTAGTTGCCTCACATTTTTATGCAATCGTTTTGTTCACCCCACTGAATTAAAGCTGAAAGTCTGCACTTCAACTGCATCGGAGTTGTTTCATTTAAAATTCATTGTGGTAATGTACAGAACCAAAATTAGAAAAAAGTTGTCTCTGTCCAAATATTTATGGACCTACTGTATGTGTGTGTGTGTGTATGTGTGCGTGTGCGTGCGTGCGTGTGTGTGTGTGTGTATATGTATGTATATATAAAAAAAATCTTGGGTCGAGACGTGATCATCTTGGAGAGACACTTTGAAGTCCTGAGAGACTTCTTGCATGTCACGCCCTACTTACAAACAATTTCTCGGAGACACTTTAATGTCCTGTGACACAAGGAAATGACACAAAAGGACAGCTACTGTACAGGCTTTTAAATGATCGATGCACAGCGTGACATGCAGATCACACAGCTTGATAGCAGCTAGCAGACAGCCAGCAGCTGATCCAACTGCATGTCCTTAGCATGCGGTCATCCACATGAAGTGGCTGGTGCGTGGCGTGCCCCGAGGTAGGGGGGAGGGAATGGTCTTGCGAAGCGAGCAGGGGCAACACCCCCTAGTGTATGCGTGTGTGTCTATATATATTTATATATATATATATATAATATGTCAATGTATGTATGTTCCAGCATTAGTTCCAAATGGCTAGAGCAATTTTCATGAAACTTGGTACACATGTTTCTCAGTGGTTGACTAAAAATACTGTAGGGTGAAATTAACCCTAACTCACCCCCTTTTGGGTAGGGTGAGGGGTGATCTTGCGGTCTTGTATGGAGGTGACTGCCAATATTCTTTGTTTGAGCACCACTGCACCCCTGTTTTGTTTGAAATTAAATAGAGTTGACCGGTTCTGAGCATCATACATATAAGACCGCAAGACAAGCACATTAGTGAGTGTTCATTGTTTAATTTATTTTTGTTTTTTAAGTTGTGTTTTTTTTTTTTTTTAATTTTTCTCAAACAATTTAAAACAAAAAAGACAAAACAAAAACACTTTACTTTCCTCCCGGCCAATGCTGGGTATTACAGCTAGTTGTATTATAAAAGTATAGAAATAGAACCAATGGAACCTGTTACATTGTCTTTCTTCTAGCATCTTTGCATAATGCATGGAGCGAGTTGCTGAAAATGTTCTATCAGTTCATAGCAGCCAGTTTATTGTTCTATGCTGCAGTCTCCTTGGGAAACAACTTAAGCTTAAAAGATCTAACCTATGGAAAAGAGGATAGCAGTAACATAGGATGCCATCATGAAAAGTCCCCTCCAGGTGGTGCCATCTTGGAACACTTTTAACCACAGGCTCTTTCTGCCACAGTGTGCTAAGAAGAACCTCTGTAGATCGTTTCCGGGCAATTCAATGCTTCCTCCCGACACTCCAAACTAAATGCTGATACTCCAAGTTAATTTTGCAATTTCTGCACAATATACATTATTGTATTTGTCCTATGAGTCTGTATCTTTTTTTCCTGTGTTTCTGCTACTGCTGCATGCATCTAAATTTCCCTTTGGGATTAATAGTTCATCTAATCTGCTATCTTCTTTCTTGTAGAGTTAATCTTTCACCATGTCTGTCTTGAAACTTCCTTTTTATTTATTTTTCTTTTTGGTGCAGCATTCTGCTAGGATCCAATTAAATGGTAGCAGGGCTTATTTTCTTTGTTTTTCTCAGCTCAGTGTCATTTTAAATAACAGCTGGATACCACCACGTGGTATGATCACCAGGTCACCATGGATGATGAGGTAAGGGCCCAAATGTAAAAAGCATGTGCGCTTAGGGGTTTAAGAGTTTACACGGTTTATTAAATTTATTAGATACTTTACATATGTTCTGTGCATCCTTGAAAGCAATGGCATTTGTGCCTTCAGGCTTCCCTGTGTGTGCCTCATGCATCAGCATGTCCTCCCACCCTTCATTCCTCACATCTCTTAAAGTACCAACTAAGTGTCATTGAAAACCATGCCACTTTTAAAATATACAACTGTGTGTTCATACAAAAACAGTAATTAAGAGCCCATCTGAATACTGTAACCCATAGTACATTATTAGGGGAAGCACAGATTCACTGTCCTTAACAAGGAAAGAAGCAGTGATGACAGCCGGATAATCGAGTGCGATGGTAAGGAGACTGTGTATGAGAGTTAATGTGTCCACTACATTGTTATATATCTTGAAAAAATGTTGCTGTGCAATATTTAAAAAAAAAAAAGGTTAATATTGATGTGGGCATATCCACTTGGGATGGCTGCTAACTGTCTCTGACATCTTAGCCCTTCTGCTGCCCTGTTCTCTAAATGTAATGAATTTCTGTTTTCTTTAAAAAGCGTGAAATAAATTCTCCTGCCAAGGCAGTTGCTGCTGCGCCAGCACTTGATAAACCTGATGGATCTGGGTAAAACAGACTTGCATGCATGGCTGCTTTGTTAGTTCTGCATAATGGGCCTGATTTACTAGGGTTAGTAAAATATTACTCCTGAGGAAGAGCAGCAAATGTGTTGAAAGCATCACTTTTGAATGATGCCGGATAGTTTCAGAGGAAGGCGAAACTTTGGAGTCTGTCCATTTAATCAGTGTTGGTGAAACAGCAGGAGCTTTAGAACTTACTAGAAAGAGATTAAACCTGTATAGAAGCTTTGCCGTGCACATTATTCATTGATACTTGGCTTGTAATTTTAGTTTTCTAAAAGCCTGTCTTTAAAGATGCCATGAATATTGGGAGATCTGGTTTAGTAAAGGCAACTTGCATGAACAATGTGGGACTCTGCATTGACCTGCCTATATGACAGACAGATAACCCCTCCATGGCTGTTTCCTGCCTTGCAGCCATTGATATTGGGATACACCTGCAATTCATAAATGTATGACAATAAAGGAAGGATGAATTTATCAGGGTCTCATTTATAAGACTTTGGGATTGAGCAAGAAAATGTGTATGCCAGAAAACAGGGAAATGCATACAGCAAAAAAATTCCAGATTTATAAAACCTGGTGTGGCACGTGGCTGGGGGGTGGTACCCATTCGGGACGCCCAAGAGGACCGGAGGAGGGCTTGCGCCTCCTCCAGACCACAAGGGGGTGACCGCTCTGGTTGCTTTGGGGACCACAGGTACAGAGCTGTGAAGCTCAATCCTGTAGGGGCCCGTGACCACCGCCAGGGGGCACCCCAATGCCTTTGGAGCCCTGGACCTCAGCACTTCCACCACACCCGGAAGTGCTGCGGGGAAGAGGATTGGTGACACCCGGAGTGCTTCCGGGTACGCAGCCAGCACTTCCGCCACACTGGGGAGTGCCGGTGGATGATTGCCGGGAAGCACCTGGAGCACATCCGGGTGATTATAAAAGGGGTCGCCTCCCTTCATTCAAGGCTGGAGTCGGGTGAAGAGGAGGACAGAGCTTGGTGGAGAGGAGTGGAGGCGGCCTGAAGAGTGAGGCAGAGTGTGAGAGGCCTGGACTTTGGGGGAGTATCTTGGGGTTGTGTGTGCACTTATTAACTGTAAATATTAGTGTAAATAAACGTGTGGCGTTGATTAAACAAGTCTACCTGTCTGTGTCCGGGGCTTGTTCCACACTGGCATTTTCACATTTCTGCACTGCACAATTTAACTTTTTAAGTTTCAATCTTCTAAATGTGCAAATGTTGCCACCCTGAAACATCCACATATTGACCAAGCGTGCTCTAGCCTCATACATATGAAAGAACAATTCTACAGAACTTCATTGGCTGGTGGAGCAGCCTCCCTGCTGACAAGCCACAATTCTCCTGGATGTGTTGAACTTGATACGAGTTCCCGTGTAGCAAACTGAATTGATTGAACATCATTTTGAAAGGCACATACCTGTGTGTATAAGGTCATACAATTCACACAGGATGTCTGGACAAAAACCCAAGGCGAACTCTCTGTAGACCACTGCAGTAAAATTGATTTGCATCGATCAGGGCAAGGGTGTAAAACCATTTCTAAAGTTTCAAGTGTTCACAGGAGCACATTGGTCTCAATTTTGAAATGGAAAAGGTTTGGGATCTCTATTACTCTTCCCTCGAATAGGCCATCTGGCCAAACTGAGGATACTGGGCAGAAGTTCCTTGGTCTGGAAGGGTACCAACACCCTCGTGATCACAATAACAGGGCTTCAGGGTCCTCTGCTTTAATGGGAGAACTTGTCAGAAGGATGATCATCTCAGGCGTTTAATGGTGGAGTGGCTGAATGGACGCCACTTGAGTAAAATGTATATGACTGTTTAAATAACTCTGAGAGCCTGAGAGAGATTTTCTTGCATGATGAAACAAAAATTAAACTCTTTGGGTAGAATGCCAAGCATTGTCTGGCTAATTAACGTGACGCATGCACGAGTTGCAGTACCAGAAAAAAAATCTGAGTGGTGTGCGCCTTCAAGTTTTGGTCCATGACGTCAAAATCGTTGTTTACTATCAACGTGTGGCGTCAAGCTGCATTGTAGCTCCAATGGGATCAATCTGCGTGCTTTGATGTTGCACCTTCACAACAGCTTCGGAATGCGAAGAATTTTTATCTTTAACATCTTTGTCCTCCTAACTCACAGCACAGCGAAACCAGACATTTTGTCGCAGTAATGATTTCTCGCACTGCCACCTGGAAGAATCCTTCAGATTTACATAAAGTATAGTCATTACACTGCTTGCATAGCAATAGCGTCCGCAACTGCATGTATCGCATAGTGTTAAGTGTATCCCAGCTATACACCCTCACTCTCCCTCGCAATCTCTTAGGTCCTCTGACCAGAAGTTACCGATCATGCCAAGGTATAAATGATATATAAATACTTGTAATCCTCTTGTTTATGTGTTTGTCACATCAGTTTATTAGAACATTCTGTGATTGTGTGTTCTTTTTTGATATACTGTGACTAGGAAATGCAAATGACAAACAATGAGGTGGAGCATACAAAACAGGAGTGGTAATGGCAGTGCATTTTAAATCTGAGAGTCAGAAAAGTAAAAGATGAAGTGAGCTGTGTGCAAAATAAGTTAGCTGAATAAAGATTGCAATTCAGTGTGCTGCCACTCTTACAAAGCAACAGCATTATGCAAGCGCACCTTCTCTTTGCAATGTGCTGAATTAAGTCATGTCTTGAGGCATGTCTAACGGACAGTAAGAGATTATGTTGATTTCTTCTTGTTTAGCCCACTTAGCCTTTGACAGCCAGAACTGTAGTCATCAGTAAAATGTCTAGAGTGTTGTTTATAAGTTACTTCTGCCCCAAGGTATTAACAAACTGCAAGAGCCAAATGTGCAGTGAAGTTGATTTGCTGATGTTATGGTGGTGCTGAGTTGTACAGTGTGTGTGCCTCTCTGCGAGTTTATAATGTACTAATAAAAATTAGTTCATCCAGATCACTGATTTAGCTAGTAGCTAATGTCTCCTCTGGTTGCTATGGCTGACAGGATCGCTCCTTCACTTAAAAGACTTTGTAATTTTTACTTGATTTCCATGACACCATTGAACGTTTTACTTAAAAACCCAAAGACAATCAAGAGTTGAATGGTTATTCTTCTGAATCAGTCAAGAACTTATGTTGAATTTTTTTATATGTAAAAGGTATAATCTATGTACCATAAGTGTCATGTTCAATGTTTTTATTTGTACAAAATTTTGTTTGATGCTTTAGTTCTTGCTTGCTGTGTTTTTATGTGATATCTTGGTCTGCTGTCTGTAAAAACCTGCCACCTAATCTTGGGGCCATAAACTTGAATTGAAGTACAGTACATGGAACTGAGGATTGTATTTCGTTTTCCATCTTGAATGCACTTTCTTGTCCACTAGGTGTCCCTGTATGCATATCTTACTATTTAACTGAAAACTCTGCTGGATTCACTTTTATTGAAATCTCTCAGAATGAGCTTCTGGATTAAGTTAGCAAATAGATGTATACAACACAAGATTTTATAATAAATGTGACAATCATCCATGAAGCAGACTCTTATAGGACCACTATAATACACTGTAATAATAATAACTTGCAAAAATTGTACTAAACTGATGCATACTATAAAACAATTTTAAAACTAATTTGAAAGATCTAAGTGCATGTTCATACAATTTAAAAGTAATTCAAAAGATATTTTCATTGGAAAGGTAATACAATTTAAAGATAGCTATAAGAAGAAGGTCTGCCAATGCCTGAATTAAATGTGTTACTTGCTTTTTGACAGAAATTTCAATACACACTGATCTCATGACAAGTATGGCAGGCTTTTCATTCATCACACTCATCTTTCTGCTAGTTTCTCACCAAGCTTTGCTTTTCTTTTTCGTCGTTCCAGAGACTTTAGCTCAAGTGTTATGGACCAGGAACTCAAAATGTGAAGCCATATCTGAAGGGGGGGAAAAAATCATACATTTGTTACAATTGGGCCTGATGTGGATCAAATCATAAGACTAAAGGAAATTTTAAAATGGGTGTGAGTAAGCAATGCTGGGAAAGTACAACGATTTACATAAAATATAACACAATGTACTTCATCAAAAAGCTTCTGTTGTTAATAAGCTCACTGTCATAACATTGACATTTATTTTACCAGTAGATACAGGTGCTGCGTGGGGGCTGTATAGGAGTAATGCCCACCAGATCCCATACTATGGAAAAGTTGTGATATTAAAAATGAGTCCAAATCCATACTGTCTGCTTTTGATATCATATTGTGATAGACTACTAAAGCTACATCCAGACTGCAATTCAGTTCAAATTTTTGTCTCCTTTCCAATTATTTGTTTGACTAGCAAGCAATTCAAACCTGTTCAGTTCAGATGTAACCTTATTGACTTATCTTCACACATTAAAGAAACACTAAACATGTACAGTTAGGTCCATAAATATTTGGACAGAGACAACTTTTTTCTAATTTTGGTTCTGTACATTACCATAATGAAGGGATTGTGTTAAAAAAATGCTTTAGTTGCCTCACATTTTTATGCAATCGTTTTGTTCACCCCACTGAATTAAAGCTGAAAGTCTGCACTTCAACTGCATCTGAGTTGTTTCATTTAAAATTCATTGTGGTAATGTACAGAACCAAAATTAGAAAAAAGTTGTCTCTGTCCAAATATTTATGGACCTAACTGTATGTTGAGGGAACAAGCATCACTTCTTACTAATGACAAGCTCAAACAAAATAGAGACCATTCCACATTTTCCCACCCTCTTTTATTGTGAGGAGGATGGAAAAAAACACCTAAGTGCTATTAATCAGTATACAGTAATCCCTCCTCCATCGTGGGGGTTGCGTTCCAGAGCCACCCACGAAATAAGAAAATCCGCGAAGTAGAAACCATATGTTTATATGGTTATTTTTATATTGTCATGCTTGGGTCACAGATTTGCGCAGAAACACAGGAGGTTGTAGAGAGACAGGAACGTTATTCAAACACTGCAAACAAACATTTGTCTCTTTTTCAAAAGTTTAAACTGTGCTCCATGACAAGACAGAGATGACAGTTCTGTCTCACAATTAAAAGAATGCAAACATATCTTCCTCTTCAAAGGAATGCGCGTCAGGAGCAGAGCATATCAGAAACAGAGAGGAAACCAAACAAATCAATAGGGCTGTTTGGCACTGCCGGTACAAAGCTGTTGAAGGCGGCAGCTCACACCCCCTCCGTCAGGAGCAGGGAGAGAGAGAGAGAGACAGAGAAAAACAAAGTCAAAAATCAATACGTGCCCTTTGAGCTTTTAAGTATACGAAGCACCGTGCAGCATGTCGCTTCAGGAAGCAGCTGCACACAGAAGGTAGCAACGTGAAGATAATCTTTCAGCATTTTTAGACGAGCGTCCGTATCGTCTAGGTGTGCGAACAGCCCCCCTGCTCACACCCTCTACGTCAGGATCACAGAAAGTCAGCGCAAGAGAGAGAAAGAAAAGTAAGTTGGGTAGCTTCTCAGCCATCTGCCAATAGCGTCCCTTGTATGAAATCAACTGGGCAAACCAACTGAGGAAGCATGTACCAGAAATTAAAAGACCCATTGTCCTCAGAAATCCGCGAACCAGCAAAAAATCTGCGATATATATTTAAATATGCTTACATATAAAATCCGCGATAGAGTGAAGCCGCGAAAGGCGAAGCGCGATATAGCGAGGGATCACTGTACTGCACAGACAATAATGAATATCACGCTGAATTTACCTGGTTTATAGTCTGAGACATTGGCACATTCCTCAGATCAGGATGACTAGGAAGAGAAAAAGGAAAATGAAAAATCTGTTGCTTTGAGGCAAATTGTCACTGCCCGATCTTTGCGGGGTATTAGAGAAGAAGAGGATGAGATGTGAAGAGTGTGAGGCAAAACAGCCATCTGACAGTTTCACAATGTAGAGTGGGGGCATTGGATTACTTATGGCATCTGCTGTCTGCAAGGCTCTCCATCCATCCATCCATCCTCTTCCGCTTATCCGAGGTCAGGTCACGGGAGCAGCAGCTTGAGCAGAGATGCCCAGACTTCCCTCTCCCCGGCCAATTCTTCTAGCTCTTCCGGGAGTATCCCAAGGTGTTCCCAGGCCAGCCGAGAGACATAGTCCATCCAGCATGTCCTGGGTCTTCCTCGGGGCCTCCTCCCGGTTAGACATGCCCGGAACACCTCACCAGGGAGGCATCCTGATCAGATGCCCGAGCCACCTCATCTGACTCCTCTCGATGCGGAGGAGCAGCGGCTCTACTCTGAGCCCCTCCCGGATGACAGAGCTTCTCACCCTATCTTTAAGGGAAAGCCCAGACACCCTGCGGAGGAAACTCATTTCAGCCGCTTGTATTCGCGATCTCGTTCTTTCAGTCCCTACCTATAGCTCATGACCATAGGTGAGGGTAGGAACATAGATCGACTGGTAAATCGAGAGCTTCGCCTTGCGGCTCAGCTCCTTTTTCACCACGACAGACCGATGCAGAGCCCGTATTACTGCAGATGCCGCACCGATCCGCCTGTCGATCTCACGTTCCATTCTTCCCTCACTCGTGAACAAGACCCAAAGATATTTGAACTCCTCCACTTGGGGCAGGATCTCGCTACCAACCCTGAGAGGGCACTCCACCCTTTTCTGGCTGAGGACCATGGTCTCGGATTTGGAGGTGCTGATTCCCATCCCATCCGCTTCACACTCGGCTGCGAACCGATCTAGAGAGAGTTGAAGATCACGGCCTTATGAAGCAAACAGGACAACATCATCTGCAAAAAGCAGTGACCCAATCCTGAGTCCACCAAACTGGACCCCCTCAACGCCCTGGCTGTGCCTAGAAATTCTGTCCATAAATGTTATGAACAGAATCGGTGACAAAGGGCAGCCCTGGCGGAGTCCAACTCTCACTGGAAACGGGTTCGACTTACTGCCGGCAATGCGGACCAAGCTCTGGCACCGATCGTACAGGGACCGAACAGCCCTTATCAGGAGGTCCGGTACCCCATACTCTTGGAGTACCCCCCACAGGATTCCCTGAGGGACACGGTCGAATGCCTTTTCCAAGTCCACAAAACACATGTAGACTGGTTGGGCAAACTCCCATGCACCCTCCAGGACCCTGCTAAGGGTGTAGAGCTGGTCCACTGTTCCACGACCAGGACGAAAACCACACTGTTCCTCCTGAATCAGAGGCTCGACTATCCGACGGACCCTCCTCTCCAGGACCCCCGAATAGACTTTTCCAGGGAGGCTGAGGAGTGTGATCCCTCTGTAGTTGGAACACACCACCGGTCCCCTTTCTTAAAGAGGAGGACCACCACCCCAGTCTGCCAATCCAGAGGCACTGTCCCTGATGTCCATGCGATGTTGCAGAGGCGTGTCAACCAAGACAGTCCTACAACATCCAGAGCCTTGAGGAACTCCGGGCGTATCTCATCCACCCCCGGTGCCCTGCCACCAAGGAGTTTTTTGACCACCTCGGTGACCTCAGTTCCAGAGATGGGGGAGCCCACCTCTGAGTCCCCAGGCTCTGCTTCCTCATTGGACGGCATGTTAGTGGGATTGAGGAGGTCTTTGAAGTACTTCCCCCACCGACCCACAATGTCCCGAGTCGAGGTCAGCGGCGCACCATCACCACCATATACAGTGTTGACACTGCACTGCTTCCCCCTCCTGAGACGCCGGACGGTGGACCAGAATCTCCTTGAAGCTGACCGAAAGTCATTCTCCATGGCCTCCCCAAACTCCTCCCACGCCCGAGTTTTTGCCTCAGCAACCACCAAAGCCGCATTCCGCTTGGCCTGCCGGTACCTATCAGCTGCCTCCAGAGTCCCACAGGACAAAAGGGTCCTGTAGGACTCCTTCTTCAGCTTGACGGCATCCCTCACCGCCGGTGTCCACCAACGGGTTCGGGGATTGCCGCCACGACAAGCACCGACCACCTTACGGCCACAGCTCCGGTCAGCTGCCTCAACAATAGAGGCACGGAACATGGCCCATTCGGACTCAATGTCCCCCACCTCCCTCCGGATGTGGTCGAAGTTCTGCCGGAGGTGGGAGTTGAAGCTACTTCTGACAGGGGGTTCTGCCAGACGTTCCCAGCAGACCCTCACAACACGTTTGGGCCTACCAGGCCTGACCAGCATCCTCCCCCACCATCGAAGCCAACTCACCACCAGGTGGTGATCAGTTGACAGCTCCGCCCCTCTCCTCACGACATGTGGCCGCAAGTCCGATGACATGACCACAAAGTCGATCATCGAACTGAGGCACATATGAACACCCCTAGGCTTGAACATGGTGTTTGTTATGGACAATCCGTGACGAGCACAGAAGTCCAATAACAAAACACAGCTCGGGTTCAGATCAGGGGGCCATTCCTCCCAATCACGTCCTTCCAGGTCTCACTGTCATTGCCCACATGAGCATTGAAGTCTCCCAGCAGAACGAGGGAGTCCCCAGAAGGTATGCCCTCTAGCACCCCCTCCAGGGACTCCAAAACGGGTGGGTACTCCGAACTGTTGTTCGGTGCATACGCACAAACAACAGTTAGGACCCATCCCCTCACCCGAAGGTGGAGGGAGGATACCCTCTCGTCTACCGGGGTAAACCCCAATGAACAGGCTCCAAGTCGGGGGGCAATAAGTATACCCACACCCGCTCGGCGCCTCTCACCGGGGGCAACTCCAGAGTGGTAAAGAGTCCAGCCCCTCTCAAGGAGATTGGTTCCAGAGTCCAAGCTGTGCGTTGTGGTGAGTCCGACTATATCTAGCCGGAACCTCTCAACCTCGCGCACTAGCTCAGGCTCCTTCCCCTTCAGAGAGGTGACATTCCACGTCCCAAGAGCCAGCTTCTGTAGCCGAGGATCGGACCGACAAGGTCCCCGCCTTCGGCCACCACCCAACTCACACTGCACCCGACCTCATTGGCCCCTCCCATAGGTGGTGAGCCCATGGGAAGGGGGACCCACGTTGCCTCTTCAGGCTGTGCCCGGCCGAGCCCCATGGGTGCAAGCCCGGCCACCAGGCGCTCGCCATCGAGCCCCACCTCCAGGCCTGGCTCCAGAGGGGGGCCCCAGTGACCCGCGTCCGGGCAAGGGAAAACGCCGTCCAAAGTTTTCATTCATCATAGGAGGTTTGAACTGCTCTTTGTCTCATCCCTCACCTAGGACCAGTTTGCCTTGGGTGACCCTACCAGGGGCATAAAGCCCCGGACAACAGAGCTCCTAGGATCATTGGGACACGCAATCCCCTCCACCACGATAAGGTGGCGGTTAAAGGAGGGGTCTGCAAGGCTCTCTCAGAAAAAAATATCTGCTCGAGGTACGACACTCCTGAAAATGGGTAGTAATTGGGCTATATTGGCAGATAACATTTGTAGAGTACCATATATAGTTCACCCTACAATTTGGCAGTTTTTGGTTTTGTTTTGCATTTAACATTTTTATAGAAAAATTTCAATTTAAACTTGTGACATAGATTTAAGTTTAGTGGCAATATTAACATGCTACTGCCAGTAGTTTTATTTATATTCCATGTAACTTATTGTGTAGTCACCATCACTGTAAATCTTTTTTGCTGCAGTGCCCTGAATCATAACAGTAAAAACTGAATTTAAGTTGCTGAGGTAAATTAATGACCTAGCCTAATATAATGACAAAAACTGTGAACAGCCCTAATTCGGGGTGTTCATAAGGAATGTAATGATTTACATCATGGGGTAGAAATACATAATAAATGGGAATAGTTACATCAGTTATTTAAAAAATTAAAATGGGCTTCACTTTAAATATTTAAAGTCTAAATATTCTCAATTATGATTTGGGGGTGATTGGGAATAGCATTCAGAATCACTGACCTTGAAATAGTCACAACAATACCCCACATGCTTGAAATTTTGTCATTTTTGCCCTTCCGTGAGTGGCTCATAGAGGGTGTGGACACTAGGTGGCACTGTTGCCCCTTTATACCCAACAGACAGACACGCAGGACACTAGGTAAAAGCACCAAGAAGATAGTTTAATAATTTATTTCTTTAACAGTGCCCTTCAAGCACCACAGCCATAATAAACAGGCAAGTAAATCAATCACAACACACAATATTCTTCTCTCTTTACTCCTCCACACCTCCAAGCAAGCGTTGTCCACCTCTTCCTGACTCAGACTCGCCTGCTGGGTCTTTAGCAGTCCTTTAAATACTCCTCGACCTGGAAGTGCTTCTGTCCTTCCATCCACGTGACCTGCCAGCACTTCTGCGTCAGATGGAGAAGCTGAGTTTTCTACATCCCGGAAGTACTTTGGGGTTTCCATCTCCTGACTCACTAGTACTTCCAGGCTATGGGGAAAGCATGACTTCCCAGGTCCCCCTGCAGTGTCTCTTGGCGGCACCCACGGGTACCCAGCAGGGCTGAGAAACTGAACTCCAAGTACCAGGATGTCCTAAGGGAATCTGGTGCACCGCTACACTCCAGGGAAGCTGCCATCTAGTGTTTTGGGGATTGCAGTGTCCACAAGTAGCTGCCTTCCCCCTTCCTTCCATCTTAGGATGTTCCAGCCGGGTTGAGCTGCCGGCCGTCTCTTACAAAGGTTAGGACCAACAGTAAAGGATCAAATTATCATCTTTTTGATCTTACAACCTAAAAATAGCATAAAACGACATTCTACAAACCTATATTACTGATCCCCATTTTTTAAAGATTTTGTGGAAAGGAGTAACTTTGACACCTCGTTTCCCAATTAAGGGGTAAACCCCTGGGATTGGATGATGTGGCATACACAAGTTCAAGTGCTTTTGATCATTTTTGCTGTAGTCACCTATTGCTTTATTCTTTATTGTAAAGGTGCAATTTCCTGCAGTAAAAATGTTTGTGTGGGAGTCTTTTGTGTCTAGAGGGCCAAAAAGCTCAACATCTTGCATAACGAGACATCAAGATGAGTTGAATGGCATTTCATATGTGGGGGGTTTAATTGTACTGGTGAGTGATGAGGCTTTGGATATATTTAAAAAAAAATAGCGATTTCAAAACATTGAAAAGAAATTCTTATGAACATACAATTATTTTGTAGAAATGTGTTTACCCATGATTCCTATTCACGGTGTGCTTGCCCAAATATGCAAAGAATGTAATCTCTCTGTAGCTGCTGAGTTGGTAAGGCAGGATCAAGCATGAGTCAAACACATACTAAAAAGAAAATTCTCAGTCCAATAAAGTTAATTTGGGGGGGGGGGGGGGGGGGGGGGGGGGTTGGTTTAGTGAAAATTCAATACAAACAGTTCACATAATAGGAATAAGTTGATGCACAGGTAGAATAAGAAGGCAAACAAGGGGGGGAAAAATGCTGCTTCTTTGAACTTGTTAAACTTCAGTCATTTTCTATACGCAAGGATGAGTTATTTCACTATGCTTTACTTAATACATTCAGTACGTTCTATACATACGGTGCTGCACGTTACATTACAGACAACGGGGCATGGTTTGAAAATGTGTGCCCACCATGACTTACCTACGGCAAGGCAGGTCACTAACTGGAACTAATCTGCAGTGAGAGAGACAAGAATGTTCCATTTCAGTTCAACTTGTGGGGGTTATAATGGAACCTCCCATATTCTAAGCACTAATACTGTATATAGGCAATCATTTAACATAACTACTATAATCTTAACCTAAATAACTAACAAATGGCTCCCCATCCAGTCTATGGATGATAATGGCTTTTTCCAACAAGAAACCTACTATTGAGAGCCTTTTGGTGTGACAGTAGTGTAGTTGTAGAGTGTATCATTTTAAGCCTTGCTGTTGGTAATGGTGAACAACAGAGAATAACTTTCAAAGTCTTACCGCAGGTTTTAATGTAAGTCTGTTTGGGAGATGCACATACCTCAAATATATATTCCAAGCCTAGAGTTGCAATTCAGATTCAGTGTTAATCATTTCATTTTATTTTGCCATGTTTGTGTCCACTTATGCTACTTTTACTTCTTCTTTGCTGGCACGTGCTGCATAGCCTTGTCTGGGCAATGCTTCAATGAGAAGTGGAAACGTGTTTTTTTAAAGAGCAGGTGGCCCTTACATTAACACGGGGTGATCTTCAAGCCTCTTTGCTAAACTGGAAGGTTCAGGTTGCAGGTACACACACAGACACCCCCAAAGGATATGGAGAATGCTGCAGATTATTATAAACATTTTAATAATAAGTGTAATTACTCAGGAGAACAGGAAGCTGTTCTTGCCATGGTTAGTTAATTTGGCTGGATGGTCAACTCTAAGCTGAGTCCTGGTGGTTCCAAGTGTTTTTTGTTACCCTGTTACTGAGCCAGCTGTGTTCCTGGGAATACTCTGAGCTTTAGAAATTGTTTTATATCTTTGTCCTGGTCGGTGCCTCACCATAATTTTGTCAGAGGACTACAGAGAGTTCCTTAGACTTCATGCCTTGGTTTTTGTTCTGATATGCAGTGTGAATTGTGGGACCCTCAATAGTGCCTTTCTGAACAATGTCTAATCAATTCAATTGGCCGCTGGTGAACTCCTGTTCTAGAAGCAACTCAAAGAGAATTTGGAATGCTACAGCAAAGGCTCTGAATGCTTACTGTATATCAATGAGAGATTTCAGGTTTTCATATTTAATACACTTGCAAGCCTTTCTGAAAACATGTTTTCACTTTGTCATTTTTGGGTAATTGCATGTAGATAAATGGGCAAAAGTTGCAAATTTATCCATTTCAAATAAAACCTACAACATAATAAATTATGCAGAAAGTGAAGGGATCTGAGTACTTCATGAATCCTCTGTATCCCCGACTGGCATGGTGAGTGAGATGATGAGGTGATCGCCTTTAGGCAGCACTTTGCTAAGGGTGGGATTTTCATTTAACTTTATTTTTTTTGACATTTGGAAAAAGCAATACACAAAAGTCAGGATGAATCTTAAAAATTACACATTCTGGAGCAAGCTAGAAAAAAGTGACATTGGAGAAAAATATCTTTGAAAAATCCATACCGGCTGCATTTGACTCTGCAGCCTACGGCAGTTAAGTGTCTCAGTTCCTCATTGCGAGCGATTCAGATCCAATATAACTGTGTACTGATATCTATCCTGAATCTGGAAAAATATAATTGAATAATTAGATGAATGCAACCTAGTAAAAATAAATACAAGGTACTTGATGACTTCAAATTCTTTACCATGCAGGACACTTATGAATTGCCCGAAGGTGCTTTGAATGCAATCCTCTCTCCTGAATCTGTCTGCAAGACTCTTCTACAAAAATATGGGGTTAGGCTGTAACCTTGTGGAGAAATTGGGTTGCATTGGCTGGCTTTCTTTAGTTTTTCTTTTTGCATTCTACATTTCTCTAAAAAGATCGAATGCATTCCAACTAAATGGGAAAAATACATTTGTCTTGCAGTTTTCCCAATCTAAAGTTAGAGAGATTCCTTATTTATACCACTAACTTCTGAGGCAACTGACATTTTTGGTACTAAAACCATTGTACTTTTATTATGCAGCCCTATAAACTGTAATCAGATTATATTTAGGCTCTTGAAACAATCTGATTTCTTTAAAATTAGTAATTGTTAGGCTATTCAAAGTATGTTTATCATCATGTTTATAATCATTTACCTGTGATCCCCATGTCCATATCTTAGCTAGTGTATGCAAACAAGGCAATATCACCATCCAGTCAAAGCAAAGTCATTTTTTCACATTTTGTTAAAAAGACCGGCGCCTTTTAGCATACATGACTCTTTGAAACAGCCGAGGTATTTATAGGAGAATGTAGGAAGAGTGGCAGGGCTGACTATTTGTTTTTCATTCAGTTTCATATTCTACATTAGTATTGTTTAATTCATATTTTGTGCTTTGTTTTAACTCTAATCTGAATGGATTTTTTTTTTGGTCTGATGTTCACAAAATGCACTGTATTGTGAGACATCTAATTATAAAGTGCAGGTTAGGAATGGGGGCTGGAAATCGGTTGCAAAAATGCACCTTCTTCCTGGGGGCATTTTGTAACATGCCAGCAGTGGCATGGTCATTCTGGCCCTGAGTCATCCCTTCTCTAATTGGCTAACTATCTCTTTAATTCCTTCACTATATAATAACTAATATGTGGTGAACGTACTTGCACAAGAATGGCTACTGTCACATCATCCAGGTGGATGCTACACATTGGTGGTGTTTGAGGTGGTTCTGCACGGTCTATATAAAGTGCTTTGAGTAGGTGAGAAAGTGCTATATAAACTTGATTAAACTGGCAGGGTGCTAGCCCTCTGTATGGCTGACTCACACCAATTTAAAATTACCAACCAGGCTATCATGTAGATATCATGTAGATATGAAGAACATACAGAAAGCTAGAACACTGGATCTTAATCCAGGATGCTGGACCCATAACACAGCAACATTTAACTACTACACTATCCTGTTTTAAATTGCTAAACCAAGATAAAAAAATCTATCTATCTATCTATCTATCTATCTATCTATCTATCTATCTATCTATCTATCTATCTATCTATCTATCTATCTATCTATCTATCTATCTATCTATCTATCTATCTATCTATCTATCTATCTATCTATCTATCTATCTATCTATCCACATACGCACATTTCTTTACAAATAATCTGTACAATACCAGTGTGCAAACAGGCTGTTGTTTTCCTGTTTTCTCCTCACTTCTCCCCAAATTCATAAATGTCAAGTTAACTGATATTGGTGGGCTTGGATCTGTGATGGATTCATGCAATGTACCAGTTATTTCTTAACTCTCTCCAGTGATGCTGGGTTAGGCGTTAGTCCTGTGTAACCCTGAATTGGATTAAGCAGATTTGACCATGTAGGTCTGTATGCCATAAACGATAACCCGCGACACAAGTAAAGGTTGTGGGCACCAGAAACTCTATTAATGACTACCACTCTTGAGGCTTTGCAAAAGTTGCTGCCTGTAAGGAGTGGAGCTTCTTGCGTAAGCCAGCATGCCTTCAGGGGTGTTGACGTCTTGGATCCTCTGCTCTGCTGATGAATGACAAGATTTGAATGACGGCACCACCTGGCAACCTGGGGTGAAATTGCAATTGACGCCGGACCCCTGAGCATGTCCCTTGCTCTTGCATGTGTGACCTGGCCATCTTCTTAGCTCAGACCCATCAGGTCAGGCAGCCCAAACCAAAAGGTCATGAAAACAAGAAAGGGTACTGGCATTGGTATATTGTGAACTAGAATGAGAATTTGTATGGCGGGAGGCCCAAGAACCATGGGGTGACCCAAGGATTCATCTGCTTGTGTGCTTCCATCAACTTTAAAGGTACATGGTCTATGATGCCCAGCAGGTGATGAATAGGACATTTGATCACAAGCTTCCCATTCTCCCTAGTGGCCACACCAGGTAACAATGAGTGTGTGTATGTGATTCCTGTAACTCATAGTGCTTGCCCTGAGATATTCAAACCGCTCTGAGCTGGACTTAGTGGCTCAATAATGGACATAAAGATCTTCTAAAAGAATATGGTCTTTAAATCATTTGTTAGTTGATAATAGTGATCATACTAATATGAAGAGATTATGCAAAAATATGTATTCACTTGTATTTTTAGGCTGAATAATTTGAGATTAAAAGCAGTTCTTATTGCTTTCATGCTTTTAACTTGAAACACAATCTTATAGTTCAGAAAAGGTCTAATAGTGCCATCTCTTAAAGTGCAAGAATATAATTTTTAGATAAGAAATGCATTAATAATCATATAAGGGAATGGTTAACCAGATGTATTTTGCTTTTTTTGAAGATATGGATGCTGAATCTTAAAGGAAAGGGAGGCAAATGACACAATTCTTCGAGTTCTATCTAAAAATGAAAGTTTCCAATTTAAAATTCTTGAACGTGTTTAAACCCTCAGAGGAATGTTCAGAGATAAGATTTTCTTTTAAATGTAGTGAATATCCATTGTGTGAAAAAGAACTTAATGAGCATACACTGGCATGCATCCATTCCAGTTTCTTTTTGAAAGCTTGGTTTTTAAAAATACCTAAGATGAATTCTTTTCTGAGTTTCTGAAATTCCTAGCATCTGTCTCACCAACATATTTGGTTTTAACACAACTTTACATTAAAAAATCGATTTACTGGCTAGAAACTTATGGTTTAGTATGTATAGTATACTTACTGAGCATTTAATCTTCAAACTGTATCACAAATGGCAGGCTGTAATGCTCTGTAAGAATAAACTGAGCAGGAACCAAAATTGACTTTTGAGGCAGCAACAAAAAAAAGGAAAAAATTGGTGATGTTAGGGTTAAACGTTTGATTATAAATTGCTCAAAAAAATTAAAGGAACACTTTGAAAACACATCACATCTCAATGAGAAAAAAAAAAAAATCCTGCTGGATATCTCTACTGATATGGACTGGGAAATGTGTTAGGAACGAAAAGATGCCACATCGTTTGATGGAAATGAAAATAATTGACCTACAGAGGGCTGAATTCTAAGACACCAAGAAAAAAAAACTGAAAAAATGATGCGGCAGGCCAGTCAATTTTGCTGAAATTTCATTGCAGCAACTCAAAATCGTATTCAGTAGTTTGTATGGCCCCCATGTGCTTGTATGCATGCCTGACAATGTCAGAGCATGCTCCTAATGAGATGACGAATGGTGTCCTGGGGGATCTCCTCCCAGATCTGGACCAGGGCATCACTGAGCTCCTGGACAGTCTGAGGTGCAACCTGGCGGCATCAGATGGACCAAAACATAATGTCCCAGAGGTGTTCTATTGCATTTAGGTCAGGCGAGCATGGGGGCCAGTTAATGGTATCAATTCCTTCATTCTTCAGGAACTGTCGGCATACTCTCGCCACATGAGGCCAGACCTTGTCGTGCACCAGGAGGAAACCAGGACCCACTGCACCAGCATAGGGTCTGACAATGGGTCCAAGGATTTCATCCCAATAGCCAATGCCAGACCTGTAGAGGTCTGTGCGTCCTTCCTTGGATATGCCACCCCAGACCATCACGGACCCACCACCAAACTGGTCATGTTGAACAATGTTACAGGCAGCACAACGTTCTGCATGGTTTCTTCAGACCCTTTCAAGTCTCTCCTTTCACATATTATATGGCAAACGCCATTCGAGCTCCACGGTGCCGGGCAGTGAGCACAGGGCCCAGTAGAGGACGTCGGGCTCTCAAACCACCCTCATGAAGTCTATTTCTGATTGTTTGGTCAGAGACATTCACACCAGTGGATTGCTGGAGGTCATTTTGTAGGGCTCTGGCAGTGCTCATCCTGTTCCTCCTTGCCCAAAGCAGCAATACTGGTCCTGCTGATGGGTTAAAGACCTTCTACATCCCTGCCCAACTCTCCTAGAGTAACTGCCTGTTTCCTGGAATCTCCTTGAGACTGTGCTGGGAGACGTAGCAAACCTTCTGAAAATGGCACGTATTGATGTGCCATCCTGGAGAAGTTGGAATGCCTGTGCAACCTCTGTCGGTTCCAGGTATCACCTCATGCAGTAGTGACACTGACCGTAGCCAAATGCAAAACTAGTGAAAAACCAGCCAGAATAGATGAGGAGGTAAAATGTCCGTGGCCTCCACCTGTTAAACCATTCCTGTTTTGGGGGTCGTCTCATTGTTGCCCCTGTTGTGCACCTCTTGTTAATTTCATGAACACCAAAGCAGCTGAAACTGATTAACAACCCCCTCTGCCACTTAACTGACCAAATCAATATCCCAGAAGTTTCATTGACTTGATGCTATACTCTGATTGAAAAGTGTTCCTTTAATTTTTTGAGCAGTATATTTTGAAACTTTCCAGAAGGGCATAAAACAAGAAAGTCTGATTCAGTTTTTAAATGCAGCACAAATATGCTGTAAGATTCAGCTATATTGTTCATTAAACCAAAAAAAGTTATATTTTTTACCCAGTGTAATTATAAAAAAGATCCTAATGTTAGAAGTGGGAAGTGCGGCCCTCTTGTGGCTAACTGTTCGTTTAGTTTTCTGAGCAGTATATTTTTGCTTCTGACCTATCCTATTACCTTGGGAATGATGAGATAATGTCAATTAATACTATTTAATTTGCTCTATATAAGAATTTACACTAGAAATATATAATCTACAGTATATCAAGTTCCTCTTTAGATATGGATGTGTTCAACTATTTTTGAACCTTTAGATCAGGGCTATTCAATTACAATTTCAGTTAGATTAGATTTTCAAACCAATACATTTAGCTGGGCCACACATTTCAGCAGCAGGCAATGACAAATTTTAAATCTGAACAAATTAATGAAATTAATGTATTTAAAAACAATGTTTATTCATTGTTTCCCTCTTACATTTGGTCACATCTGACAAAGGTATATCAAAATGTACAGTATTTAATAAAAAAACAACAAAAATGCTATAACTGAACAGAATCTGAGGTAGTAGCAATACTTTTTTTCTACTTTTCAAATAAAAAAACATTTTGCTCACATCAGACCCAGGCATCACAAAGTGCATAAAATCAAAAGAGTGCAAAAGTATTAGCAATAACATTGCTTTCCCTTTTTGAAATAAGAGATCCTCCCCCAATTTAAATGGGTGTTCATGACAGGCAAGGGAATTTTTTTTGATTTTCATAGGCCTTAAACTATTTCATTCACACAGTTTTAATCACTCGTATGACGAAGGTTAAATCTGAGTTCCACAACAAAGCCTTTCCTGTTGAAATTGTTTCCCCAACCCCAGAAAAAAACTACCTGAGTAAATGTTTAAGAACAAGGCAACACGTATGGTGTGAAAGTTCATTGGTACATTTATTTTAACGATTTGTTTTTAAAATATCTTTTTACAGAGTTCTTGGATGTCAAGTAATGCATTATTATAATTATTACTAATTTATTTTTGTATTTTCCATGTTTCTTTGTTGATGAATTTATTGGTAACAGAACATAGGGCGGAGTGGTGGCTCTGAGGCTAAGGATCTGCGCTGGTATCCCGAAGGTTGCCAGTTCAAATCCCCGTCACTGCCAAAAGAGATCCTGTTCTGCTGGGCCGTTGAGCAAGGCTCTTAACCTGTAATTGCTCCAGGGGCGCTGTACAATGGCTGACCCTGCGCTCTGACCCCAAGGGGTATGCGAAAACTACCAAATTCCTAATACAAGAAATTGTATAAGGTGAAATGAAGAACAAAAAATATAGTGTGCACACCAAAATGACTGATGTAACAACTAAAAAAGTGCCATTTTTGATACCTTTTTATAAAGTTCACTGTCCGCCGTCAATCACAGAGCACCCCAGGTAAATGACTGTAATACACCTTCAACCTTAAAATGCAGACTTCATCACATCGCTGTATGTAACGAAACAGCAGGCAGTCGACTGCTCGTACATGCTTACTGACGGACAGGCCGGCATTTTTACATGAAGTATGCCTTATATCAAAAGAAAACAACATTCAAAGATGTACGAATACAAGGAGATCTATGACAATCAAACCTTAGTGTGCCTCGCCAAATCAGAAGGGACATCTGAATTCTACATGGCACAGATATATTCATAACAGGGAACCTATATGATGGGCAGATGAATTTCAAATGTTTTGCATGCCTACCATTTGTTTTGATGACCGGTTGTGTCATAGTCAGTCCCTCATTCCTTATTCTGGCACAAGCGTAACCACTCTTTCATTGAAATTCACGCCCGTCCCCTCAGCAGCACTGTGTACTTAGAAATATTTTCCCAAGTCCGACGTCATTTTCACTGCGACTCCCTCGCACCCAGTGCGGGGTATAAACCAGCTTTTTTGCGACTCGGGATATGCAAGGGGGATACATGTTAACGGTTTTAAATGTTATAATATAATTAGTTTAAAGTTTCAATGATTTAATTCAAACTGGCGAACTAAGTAGAAATGATAATTGTCAAAGCCTATTTTCTGTTGCATTTGAGACCGTTTTAGTTGCAGTCTGGAGCCCTGGTGCCACCATGAGATGGGCCACTCAGAGGTTGCTTCTGGGCCGCATGTGGCCTGTGGGCTGCTATTTGAACAGCCCTGCTTTAGATATACAAAAGATACAGAGCCAGTTCACACTTAAGCATTTTTGTAGCTTTTAACACTAGCTGAGAATGACTTTTCCTGATATTAGGCGGGGTCCCAGGGTTTGAACCCGAGTCACCCTGATTGTAGATACATAGATGGTAGTGCTTGGACCCTGAGAGGGGTTGCCCCTCCCGCACAGTTTACATTCTCCCAGTGTTCTCATTTGTGTCTTCAGAGACTCCAGTTTCCTCCCATTGACCACAGATGTGGTGTCAAGTGAGTTGGAAACTCCTAAACGACCCCATCTGAATGAATGTCAAGGTATTTGTGGGCCTTATGATGGCCTGTCATCCCGTCCACTGAAGGACAGTGACTATCTTGAGGCCAGAATAGGCTGTTGCTCCAGATGACCCTTTACTAGAAGTCTGTCATTTATTTTGGTATTTAGGACATTGTATTAATCCCCAAGGGGAAATACTCTATCTTTTCACATGACTGTTTCCCTAAACAAATGACAGCCAGTCAATGTTAAGCAAAGGCAAATCAGTAAAATAAAACATAGTAGGCAAAGGAAATTGATATCTTTATCTTGCTCAAATTTAATAAACATAAGCAATCTAAAAATGGATAAGATACAGAAATTCCACTCGGTTTCTGACATTGCTAACAATGTCGGCCCCAAGTCTTCTATAGAAGAGATTGAGCCATCTTTAAGTGTCTCCAATATGGAGTGAGCAACTGAAGAGCAGTGCCAACGTCAACACAATGTAACAAGAAAACTTCTCATGAAAGAAATGGTAGGTATGTGGTATCGCTGTGTACAATTAAAGAGAACAAAGTGCCTGCCATGTTTGTTTCTAGGGGTGCAGAGGGACCCTAAAATGTCCCCAATTTAAACTCTTCATTCATCTGATAGTAGGATGCTTGTGATATCTTTCTCAGACGGATCAAACTAGGATCGACGGTACGTGGCATTTAGCTTTAACTTACTCAAAGACAGAATCCTAAATGTACAGAAATCAAGCAGGGAAGCAGGTACCATTTTTTTTTAACTTGTTATTAGTCTTAATCAAAGAAATCCTTAATTCCCTAAAATGTGCCTAAAGCTGAAGCAAAGCAATTACATATGGGTGTAACATTTACCGTAAATACAACTTGAATGGCTAGCAGGCCTTCTCATCGAAGCCTAGGCACCGAATGTGTCTATTGCCCTGGTGGTATGCATTGAGCTGGTTGGGCAGGCTCACCGGTTAGGGTAGAACCCTGACCATTGATTTGCCTTGGTATTTGTCTTTTTCTTACTTCCCTGTGGCATTTTTTGGGCCAAAGGGGGCATAGCCCACTCTGACCTGAAGCTGACTGCCCCCCTTCCCATTTTCAGTCAGACAGCAATCCAAGCAGCTCAGCACATCTTATAATAGAATACTGTAAGTAGAATTAACCCTAAGCTTTCATTTGTTATTCTAGTATGCTTTTACGTGTCTAATCAATACATGCATCAGGTATAGTTATAATTATTCATAATCCATCCCCATATCATTCTCATACTGATACTCATTTGTTTTCTAATAAAAAAGAAAAGCAAAAATCAGCTTCTGGCTAATGGTTCAAATGAAAGTATGTCTCGTGTACCCTGAAATTCTTTATTTGCATGTGCCAATTGGCAATCAGCAGATAGCCACTCTCGGGTGCCCGATTATTGAATACAACTACCATACCCCAGAACTTCTGTCTTCCTTACCCACAGACTTTATCTGAAGTATGAAGAAGACTAAAGGAGCTTAATCTTTTCTGTTTAAACCTATAAACTATGACTTTATCTGATGTTAATACTGACATTAACCTGAGTGGCCAGTAGGTGTCTCCTTCACACCACACAACATTGCTCTCTGCTTACTAGAATTTCATCGACAGCTGAAGTCTCCCCTTATGGTTCTCGAGCTCTAAGCTACATACATTTTGTGGACATTTAACAGTAATTAGCTGTAACAGACTGGTGTCCTGCTAAAGGCACCCAGCAACACTAGTAAAAACATGAATTTTCTAAAACATTTCAAAGAACAATCTTGTGTTGCTTTTCCCTTTTGAGACAAATCTGCTACCCCTTATGGCTGTCAGATTTTGCTGAATGATACCCTAGCATTGTCCATCTGACTGCCATGCAAGACTTCAGTTAAGCCACATAAACACCAAGTGATGCTGGACAGATAGATACCAGTGTGTCTGCACTGCTACAAGAGCGTTAGGCAAGTTGGTGAGCCATCAGCACAAGATAAATATAACGATATAATCGCCTATGAACATTTTGTTTCTGCTTGGTGCTGTCAGTAAAGCCAAAAAAAAGCAAAACATGTACTATGATGTGTTTTGTACTTTGAGGCTTTCGGTCATTAGCTTGAATCTTGAAATTGACTACTTTGCTGGCACTGCTGACAATTCTAATAGATTAGAATCAATAATGGAAATGAAAAATGACCTCATGGATACAAATGAAAATATATCTTACTGAAGAGAAAAAGAATGAACACAAATATTGATAATATGACACAGTGCAGAAATTGAGACATACTGACTGCTGTTGTGCTTGGTGGATGGTGTGGCCTGGAGGTAAGCTTCAAGATACATGTTTAATTGGGTCATTGGGCCGAGAATTACAGGTGACATTTGAAGCTGTCCAGACATTGGTATATCTGACTCCACCGAAATAAAATAAAAATGGGCTAGCATGAATAAACTGAGTTAGAAGACTATTTAACAGACTTCTGTCACAATTACCTCTCACTTTCTCTCTATCTATGATGAGTTGAGTTTGAGTTGAAATGAACAAATTAAAATATAAAACATTTCTTTTTTAGGAGCATACAGTACTTTACAATTGAAATAAAACTAATCTAATCTTCAATAAACCCATCTCCCTTTGCAGTCTTCTCAGACTTAATAAAATTCAAAAGCAGCTTCTGAGAGTTGCTTTGCCACAGAGTGGTTAGGGTTAGGGGATGCCACATTCCACTCACTGCTGTAAGATGTGAAAGTTGCATATTAAGGCAGTTGACATGAAGGTTGACATACAGCTGGTCCCACGTTCTTCTGACTACTGCTTGCAAGAAAACCTGTTTTCCAACTCTAGATTTTTTGCTGCACTAGGTGAAAGTGAAATTGTTGCACCCAAATCATACAGTGTTATGATATGGCAATTGTTATACATATTGCACATCAAAGAGTGTTTTTTTTTGGGGGGGGGGGGGGGGTCCCATTTGACTTTTACTCAAAAACAAATACCCTATCAAAGAGCCAGAGTGGGAAGACCCACGTGAGGCCTACCCAAGTGTCACCTCAGTACCAACAATGGGTGCCTATTCCCCCTTCATTTACTGGCCTTTAAATTTAATATTTTAATTTCTTTTACCTCAGAGAAAAACAACAAAAAAAAATCACCCATTCTATAAAAAATGTTCCCTTCTGACATGAGTGATTAGCATTTCCAGTAATAGATTGAAGTCTAGACAACATTCTCCACAAGCTGTCCAGTTTCTCTCCTACCACAGAGCCAGCCTTCTGAATTAAATTGTGTGAATCTTAAATCTATTAATAAAAGTATTGCCATTTTAGCCTCTCTACCTTAATGCACCTATGTCTTTAAATAACAATAAGCTGACTTCACTGTCTATTAGTGATGCAAAATCAACAGTTTTCAACATTCTCGCTGTCAGGTGTATGTGCGCTCTTGCAAAACAAAAACGTTCTGTCTCTTTCAATTAGCAACAGAAGACTGAGAATACACCGTGCTAGCAGAGAAGAGAATTTCTAAATTACTGACAAGGATCAAATTATTGTAATATATAAACTTTGCAAGATACGCATTGATGCAAAGGGTGGCAACACAAGTGGCGTTTTTGCACACGTGCGCAGCCACGTTAGTATACACGGCGAGTATCTGAAAAGACGAGCCGCAGCTTCTTTTGATATGTAGCATAACACGAAAAGAACTTTTAAGTCTGTTTTACAATCACTAACTCATTCACCATCTGATACCTGTATGACAAAAAAGCAAATCTGGGAATGAAATTACAAATTACACTGCTTAGGAAATGCATCCCATTTATGTGGTGTATAAAGAGGGATTCAACAACTTACTCAAAGCTCCTTGGACCCCAAGTCGTGTTTACTTTACCAAAGCAGCACTCCCACAAAAAGCATTGCAAGCAAAATAATCCCCTCGGATATTAAATCAATTGGCCATTTTGCATGCCGAACAAATCTGTGGTCAGTCCTCAGATCTGAACAATATATACTGGATAAGCACTACATTAGTAAGAATTATAAACTAATAAACAAGTGCCTGAAAACCTCATACCCTGGGAAGTAAATGCTTTGTAAGTTAAAAGCAATTTGATATTTCTTTCCAAAAACAGATGGCCTCTACACAATTTCTCTTTTAGCCAAAAAGTGTGTGTATTCTGGCATTTTGAGGGCTGTTTGAAAACCGTGCTCAAACAAAACCTGCTGTTGTAGCAGTGGTTTCAAAAATGTAACTGTTGGCTATGATTATTGTACTGAGTAGCACAACATGACTGTAACTTGTTCTATATTTTGTAGGAAATATTAAAAACTAGCCAACCTGCGGCGTAGCATACGCTGCATAATTATTTATTGATGGGTGAACACTTCCTGAACGACACAGTTGTCCAAATGGGGTGGGTTTGAGGATACGACTGTGAGTGAATGAAAAGATGGAACTCTGGAGAGAGCAACATATAATTGTCCGTAACTGAAAACTGGGTTTGGCAGATACAGGCAATGTGTGTGTCTCTCTCTCTCTCTCGTGTGCCTGTGTGTGTGTGTGTGTGTCGCTCTCTCACGCGCCTGTGTGTGTGTCGCTCTCTCTCGCGCGCCTACACAGAAGAAAGCGACTCAGGTGAGGAGTTGGGGGCGGGCACATGAGCAGGAAGTGCACATGTCTCGGGGAGGAGGGTTAGAGTTGCGTGCCATGGTCGGCTGCTTAGTGAATTGTTGGTGGGTGGTCTGTCTTGCGTGCATCTTGCCTGCCATGGACTTAGTGAATTATATATATAGATAATTTAAAATGTAGTGTTCAGGTAAAAGGAATTGAATAAATGTTTTCAGTTATGGTTATTTGTGGCTTGATTTATATATTCTGTGTGTGCATATAATTCCTGGTCACTTAAGACTCAGGGTAAATAACAATGTTTCCTCAAAATTCCATGTATTGCAGAAAGATCCAAAAAGTTCAGAAATTGGTTTTGCCAGCAGACAGGCAACTGAGAAAGAGATGGAAAGCAGTCTGCAGATGGCTGATGCAGACAGTGAATGTGATCCACTACTTTGGTGGAAAACCAGTAAAACCAGTTTACCTGAGTATGTCACCTTAGAAAGTAATACTTCTATATCCTTGCAACTAGAGCACCATCTGAGAGGGCAGTTAGCATGGGTGGAAACATTGTTACTTGGCATAGAGCATCACTCAATCCTGACAGTGCCTAAGGGTCTCTGCATCTGCCCTCCAAGTAGAACACACACTTTGTGAATAGCAGTAAACTTGTTTAAGTTTTAATCAATGTATTCTGTTGATTTTTTTCTATACTGTTCATATTGTTTACATATTTGAAATCCTTGAAAAGTCAATAGTGAACTAAAGTGTCTATTTGAGTGAATAGTTTTTTGCTTCTTTGTACAGTTTTGTACATTTGAAGTAGAGTCCAGTAAACATTAATTGGGGAATGCTTTTTATTATAATGTCTGCAAATATTAAGATTGTTTTAAAAGAATAGTGTCCAATATATAAAGTAAATAAAATCAATTTCTCTTTCTGAATTTTTTTTTTTTTGGTCTGGTTAAATTTTGAAATAGGGTTTAAAGTTTGTAATACACCTTTTTGACATGAGATCTGTGCCCTCAGATCTCCAATATTCTATCTTTATTAACATATTTAAATATTGACAAATATTGTGATATTGAGTAAATATCGTGATATTTAATATTGTCCAGCACTTCTTGTGTTTACCAATAAATTGTATTTTTCTTAAAGCAAGTGTGCTTCAGTTACCTTGATTTAAGTCTAATAGCCGGAGACCATCTTATACAACAGATAAAGGTAAGGCAAATAAAGTATGAGACAGTACCAAATTATTTAATGAATCATTGGTAATTGATTAACCAATTTAAATCTCTCCTCACATCCTATGCTCTACAGACTGTCCCATTTCAATGGTAAAAGCTGGGGTTATTTAAT